>NW_020230648.1:2005000-2577500 GCF_003227715.2 Harpegnathos saltator | reverse complement strand
AGAAGGCGAAAATTAACGTTGCATCGCCGCGTCGCTTCAAAGTAGGGATGGCCTTCGGTCAAAAGAAAGCATCGTCTTCGATTTAATCGATTATGAAAAAAATCGTTTTCTTATCGTAATCGATAATTGCTTAAAAATATCGATAATAATCGATGTTTTCCTAGTTTATTTTACATTAATGTGAAGAGTTATATGTTGCAACGATAAATTAATATGTTATTAAAACCTTAAAGAAGCCCTTTTACAATGGCCGCAAGCATAAGCTTATATAAGAACAAGTAGCTTATATAAGCATAAACTATTACAAGAAATAAACCAATTAAAGTCGCTTGTTCTTATTGGGAGTACAAATTAGTTCGGTCCGTTTTTTTTTTTGTTAAAAAATGTATTTATTTCAAAACGAAACGAATGAACAGATCAATTAAAGTATTTTCCATCGCTGGCTGCTACTTTCTCCCATTTCTCAGGCAATTTTCGAATTCCATCTCGAAAAAATGACTCGTCTTTCGAGGCGATCCAAGTTTGGAGCCGATGTTCGATTTCTGCGAAAGAAGTGAACCGGTGACCTGCCAAATCGTGCTGCATCCTTCGGAACAACCAGTAATCAGAAGGAGCAATGTCCGGAGAATACGGCGGGTGCGGTAAAACATCCCATTTGAGCGTTTCCAAATTTTCTTTACGACTTTTGCGACATGAGGCCGAGCGTTGTCACGAAGAAGAATAGCTTTATCATGTCTTTGCTCGTATTCCGGCCGTTTTTCTCGCAATGCACGGCTCAAACGAATCAATTGTAGCCGATACCGATCGCCCGTAATGGGATCTCCAGGTTTCAGCAGCTCATAGTAAACAACACCCTTTTGGTTCCATCAGATACAGAGCATGATCTTCGAACCATGTATGTCCGGCTTTGGTGTTGATGTTGAGGTCGATGGCAACAATTGACCGGGCTTGGCGTAGTATTTTTTCTTCTTGGGGTTGTCGCAGAATATCCACTTCTCATCTCCGGTTAGAATCCGATGCAAAAGGCCTTTTCTTTGTTGCCTTTGAATCAGCTGCTCGCAAGTGAAAAATCGCCTTTCAACGTCTCTCGGTTTCAGAGTTCATAAGGCACCCGATTTCCTTGTTTTTGAATAAATCCCATGTCTCTCAATCGTACGGAAACGGCTTGTTGAGTCACTCCCAATGATTCTGCAAGCTCCTCTTGCGTTTGACTCTGATCTTCTTCGAGTAATGCCTCTAATTCTTTGTCCTCGAATTTTTTTGGCTGTCCAGGACGAGGCTTGTCTTCGACGCTCCATCCTTGAAACGTCGAAACCATTCCCTACACGATTTATCAGTCGGAGCAGCGTCACCATAAACTTCAACAAGCATTCGATGGGCTTCAGCTGCACTTTTCTTCCAATTAAAGCAGAAAATTAAAACCTCCCGCAAATGCTGCTTGGTTAACACAAAATTCGACATTTTCAACACTGTAAAAAGCAAGGTTTTTGTATGAAACTCAAAGCGATATGAACTGAATATTATTGGCAGATGTCTAACCTCTCTGAAACCGCCAAAATCGGCAGTCACTATGAACCATTCATAACAGCCGGAGCCATTTTTTGAAAACGGACCGAACTAATTTGTACACCCAATATAATAGTCGACTGTTGTTGGTTTATTTTTCACTGTTTACTGTTACAGCTTTATCTTTGCAGCTATTGTAGATGGGCCTTAATAGTAGTAAACAAATTCCCTAGTGATAAAAATTTAGTAACAAATCTAGTAATATAATCGACGAAAAAGATAATCGGCCCCCAAAATATCGGTGTGATAATCGATTTTTCAAGGAAATAAGAATCGATGCTTGTTTCATCGATCGATATTTGCCCATCACTACTTCAAAGCCTCCAGTCGAAACCGGCGAGAGAGAGAGAGAGAGAGAGAGGGGGGGGGGGAGGCAGCATTTAGTTTTCCGAGAATTTTCATGACGCATCCGTCCCCGAGATAAGAGAATCCGTTTCGTCGGTAATTCTCAAAAGACATCTCCCCTCCCGCGCATGCGCCCCGCTGGCAAAAAAGTTGGTCGGAGTGCAAATGCCGCGGAGTGCAAATGCACTTTCTCCCCAGCCCGCGTGCTTCTTTTGCATATCGGCCAAGTCATCGAAATTGCGCGGGGATGCGCAATTTCGATGATGCGCCCGACAACGACAACGATGACGACGACGACGACGACGGCGCCGATGACAACGCGCGCGGCATCATCACGTCATCTGGCGCGCGCTTGGCAGCACGTCGGCCGCCCGGCGCGGCGGCGAGAAAAGCGCGGGCCAATTTTCTAATCGGACAAAGTGGCGCGGAGAATTCGATCAAGGTTACGTAAAGGCCGCCGCCGCCGCCGCTGGTTTCTTTCGCCGCACGGCACGTCGCCACGCGACATACTCCAGCATGAAGTGCCGGCCGGGTGCGATATATACACACACCGCCCTCTCCTCTCCTCTCCGCTCCGCTCCGCTCTCTGTGCAAACGTGGAACGTCTTGAGATGCGCATACATTACGGACACGCGATCCCTCGTATAGAACTCGCACTGAAAATTACAATTTAAATGGCCGCCGTCCGTTCTCCCGTGTCCGCTTATCTTCTCGTTTTCATCTAAACATCTCATTTTTATGCGCCATTGAAATTCCACGTCCCTTCTTTTCGCCGGTGCTCCTCGTCCCTCGGTCACGCGATACGCCGCCGCCGCCGCCGCCACTGCCGCGTTGTCACTCCGCGGAACTTTTTCGCCCTCCGTGTGTCGTGCTTCGATACGCCATCGGGGTTACTTTGTTCGTCCCCCGCGTGCGAACTCGAGCATGCACGCACGCACGCACGCACGCACGCACGCACGAGGTGAGTCGGCACGATCGCAGCAAACGCGTGTCCCGAGTCTTTCGGATGACTCGATGCGCACCGATCGGAACACCGTGTGTATAATCGTCGTCGTCGTCGTCGTCGTCGTCGTCGTCGTCGTCGTACGAAAGGTGCGCGGCGCGGCGCGTCGCATCGCGTCGCGTCGCGTCGCGTCGAGCACCTGTGCATATCCCGGTGCGTTTGCAGCCTGCGAGACGCCGCGCGCGCACTCTTCGCAGGCCGGAGAGTTGATTTAAAATTGATTTATGCAAATTGGCGCTGCACGAGCAATTAACAATTCCTTGTAGACCGGCTGGAGTATAGCTTTTCGACGGGAGAAGGTTGCGGGGACGGGGGCGGCGGCGGCGGAGGCGGCGGCGGCGGCGGAGGAGGAGGGGGAGGGGGTGCGCGGGGGTGGTTCGGCAAGGCACACCGGCGGAGTCCTAGCGCTGTGGCGGTCGGAGTAAGAGGAGGAGGAGGAGGAGGAGAAGAAGGAGGTGGCGGTCGGGGTGGCTGGGGGCGGAGAGGCGGGGGGCAGGCACACCAAGGGAAAGGGCTGGCTGCACATAGCCGAGCTGATGAAGGACGAAACACAGAGAATGCGCGATGCTCCGAGAAAATGGAATTAATTTGCTAGGATTAAATCCGCCTAGCGCCGCGCTATAGAACGCTGAATGTTTCTCGCGTACGTGTGCGGACTTATTTAGAGAGAGCAAGAGAGGGAAAGAGAGGAGAGCGGGAGAACGAGATAGATAGAGAGAGAGAGAGAGAGGGGAGCAAAGTAGAAGGAGGACGAGAGAGGGGGGAGAGATGCGGAGGGAAAGACGGGTCATGAACGGCTGAAGGAAACGAAGGGAAAGACATAGCGCGCGAGCGATGAATTCGGGCGTGAATTCGGCAAAAATTGCCAGCGACGGGCAAAGAGAGAGAGAGAGAGAGAGAGGCGCGCACCTAACGATGCGTATCTCTATCGGTCGGTCAAGATTTTTTATTAGTCCCGCGTAATAAGCAGGGCGCGAGGGGCGGATGATAAGTCGAAACAGGCGAGGGACCTCCGGTTTTTCCTCCACTCAGCGTTCACTCGCGCCCGAATTTACGACAGAGAGAGAGAGAGAGAGAGAGAGAGAGAGAGAGAGAGAGAGAGAGAGAGAGAGAGAGAGAGAGAGTCAGAGGTGCGCGTCGCGCGACTACTTATTTTACCTGTCTGAACAGCGCCCACCCTTAAAGTCTTCCGCACCGGTGCGAATGGACGACGTTCGTTTACCTGTTCCCGCATGCCCGAACAGGTGTCTACGCATTGTTGTCTCTCCGCCGGCAGTTCTCTCCTACGATCCTATTTCCGGGGATTTATCCCATTGGTGTTAACTCCTTGCCGTCCGTGCGCGATTACGTGGTGTTAAGAGAGGGCACGGGGTATTTTCGCGCTCGAGGTCGGGTGTCCTCCTTCGCGTTGCGAGCATCCTCACGCGGGCCAATAAGAAAGGGGATAATTGACGGCTGATTAGGGCGGCGGAGCTGTGACGGATAGCGCGATAAACGTCGACGGCGAGAAGAAGCAAAGCGAGAAAGGCGGGGAACGAGATGAGAAGAAAAGGGGCAATGAGAGAGAGAGAGAGAGAGAGAGAGAGAGAGAGAGAAAAAGAAATCGATATCGCTCGCGCATCGAGTCTTCGTTATACATCCAGAGTTCGTTAGGACCGGCAGCCGGGCAGAAGATTATTTACGCGACAGTTAAGTCGTCCCGAACAGTTTCGTAGGGTAAGCTGACTTCGGTTGACACATGGAAGAGGCGGCCGGCCAGGAATGTGCTAATGAGATCATTTAGCTGCCCCTTCCTGGCCCCTTTGCACTCTTTAGCCCGCCTTGGCGTTTACTCCGGGTCCGCGGCGGAGAAAGAGAGAGGCTAACGGAGGGGGAGAAAAGAGAGACAGAGAGACAGAGAGACAGAGAGAGAGAGAGAGAGAGAGAGAGAGAGAGAGAGGGAGGGAGCAGGAGAGAGAAAGAAAAGGCACCAGGCAGGCTCCACCGCTGCTTGATTTACACTAACGCGCCGGGTACGTATTTAACGTTAACGAAGGCACCCGCGCACACGCACACACAGCAACGCGCTCCTCTGGATTTAGTAAATTAATGGGCAACTTTGCAATAAAGTATTCCGCGTGTGTAATGATAATAATGATAGTAATAATAATAATGCAGGTGTCGCGGACGTGTTTGCCGGTATAACGCGTCTAATTTGCTCCGCGTCGGCGAAGAAGTCGCGCGATCGCGAACGAGACGAAGCGGTCGCGTGTTATACCGTTAACACGTTAACACGTTAAGCGGGTGCGCTTAACCCCCGCGGACCCCCGCGTTGGATTCTTCGGCCGTGCTTAGGCCGTGTCGATCTCTCCTTGAAGGCCAACGCAGCGTCGAATTTAGAAAATAATTTACCCTTTTTTGGATCGAGCCACTCTGAACCTTGTTAATTACCGTTACTAATTACTGTTTATATCCATAATGTCTAACGAACCATCGTCCTCGGATGATCGCGCTGTTCGACGGATGGCGTTGATTTTAGAGGTAGGTAGGTGTGGCAAAAATAACTCGCTCGTCGGCGTGTCGCTTTCTGATTGCGTCAGCATTTTGAGAGTTTTATGCGCAACGAACGCTCTTTAAAATAATCGATAGATCGATATGCTTTGTGGAACGTAACTTTGCTGTGGCTCTCGTCCAACTGGCGGTTCGTTAGCCGACCTGACGAGCCGGCATTCTCCCACCCTGCAGCTCGTTGTTTCTTGTTTATACTTTGTACGCTCACGCGCCGCGCCGCGTCGACCGAGCGAAATCGGCGCAGCGCTTAACGTGTTAATCCCGCGGAACACGATCTCTTTCGCGGATGAATCATTAGCCGGCCGGCCGCCCGGACGAGATATCATCGTGAGCCGTATCGGCGCGCCGACGCCGCGCCGTCTCTCTCTCGTCGTTGAACGATGCGAGAGAGGATTATTTGGCGCAACCGCGGCGCTTCGCGTCCGCGGCAATTCGCGAAATAATCGAGTTGTTCGTCGCGTTCGATTCGTACATCTCGCCGGCGATCGAGCGGCGCGAGCGGCGGAACTTAGGCGGAGACAAGATATGGCCACAATAAAGCGGCGTATAAAATAATTGGCTGTAAAGTTCTGCGCTCACGTGCTGCTAGGGGGCCGCGAGGGCGCGAGGGCGCGAGGGCGAAGGGAATTGCGCGGCCCCTCTTCCCCTGCCTCCCTGCGGGCTCTCTCAGAAAATCCCGCTCTTCGGGGCTCCTCGATCGTAAATTTCTCCGAATATTTTATTGTGCGACAATTTTTATGGTAATTGTCATTATAAATTTGCCCGGATTATTTATGCCCCGTGCGCGCGAATAAAGGGAGGAGGACTCGCGAGGGAGGCGAGGAGGAGGAGGAGGAGGAGGAGGAGGAGGAGGAGGCGGAGTTGGAGTCGAAGGAGGAGGAGGAGGAGGAGGAGAGGGGGAGGAGGGAGGTGGTTCAAGGGGGTAGGCTTGTTATTTCCGTCGTGATTCGGCATCGAAGGGAGAGATCGGAGATCACGGCGCGTAAATCAGTACGTCGATGAGACCCGCGGGGTTCAAAGGGCCTCGCGGGAATTTTCGAAGGGCGCCCGCTGAGAAATTCATTAAGGGTCACTTGTTAATGTCGGCCGTTCGCCACGGAACTTTCCGAACGAGCGAGCGAGCGAGTGGACGCGCGAGCTGTAAGGAGCAGGACCTTCTTTCTCTCTCCCTCCCTCCCTCTCTCTCTCTTTCTCTCTCTCTCTCTCTCTCTCTCTCGCACACACGTGCGTGTGCGTGTCGCTCGCGCGCGAGATGGTTGTCTCCCCTCGACGTCGGCTGATTTAAACGATCCTCCCGGACGCTTCGCGCTTTCCGGACTCGAGACTGCTCGCTGCAGACGCGCGCTGCGCAACGCCAAGTTGCGTGCGAGAGAGAGAGAGAGAGAGAGAGGGAGAAGGGGGGGCGGTTAGGGGACCGCAGCTCGCATTCTCGCAGGGATTTTACGAGGCGGCGAAATTTATCGGCGGGAATCGCCCGGCGGATTATTAGAATCTGTAAACAGACCGTGTCATCTCGTCGTGCCCGCCAAGGGCTGTAGGTCGGAGTCGCGGTGCCCTGCGATTGACAAGCCGTAATTGGACGCGCCGCCGCCGCTGTGATCGTAAATGGCGCCTGCGTGCGTGCGTGCGTGCGTGCGTGCGTGCGTGCCGGTTAATGATTTCCCAGACGCGCGCCGTAATCGAATAATAACGTCGTAACGGAGCCCGGATAATCAAAACGGCTACCGAGCGCGATTTTATTATCGCGCAAATTTCTCGCCGCCGCCGCAGCCGCCGCCGCCGCCGCCGTTGGCGGCTGACGTTTTTACGCCGCTCTCTCGCAGGGCGTATCAAATCTCTCGCTCGGCGCCGACGACTCTCGCTCGAGAGAGCTCGCTCGTTTCTCCAATTCTCGCGAAAACGCGGAAGCGCCGCGCCGCGACGAATTCTACTCAGCAACGGAAGCGACGAGGACGACGAAGGCGGAGGGAGGCGAGGTGGTTAGGGCCACGAATTGTACGCATCTCCTCCTTCCCCCTCGCAACCTCGCGTCTCGTACTTTTCCCGGTTTTTCCCTTCGAACGGCGGGGCAAACGAAATGAAAGCCTCGAAAGGTCCCGAACTAAACAGAGAGCAGGCTGCGCCGAGGTAAGACGTTTAATGAAATCAGCACGGTGTCTGTCTCCTCTCGTAGACTCTCTCTCCTCGGCGCTGTTTTAATTATACCGGGCTCTCTCGCTAGTTGCGCATCCCCCCTCTCGCCTCTCGCCGCACCACGCCTCGCCTCTTCTCTCCTCTCCTCTCCTCTCCTCTCCTCTCGTCTCGTCTCTTGCTGTCGCGCCGCGCCGCGTCTCCCTCGCTCGCGCGTTCTGCGCCGACGGGACACGCACACCGCGAAACCTTTAGGATGATTAGACGAAGACGTTACGAAATTAGTATCCCTGCAGACAAAATTGTCGAAGGGAGCCGGTTGTTACGCGCACGAGCGCGCGAGCGCGAGCGAGCGTGTGTGTGTGTGTGCGTACGTGCGTGCGTTCGTGTATGCGGCGAGCCGCCGCCGCCTCCAGTTACTGCGACATGTCAGGGTGTATTTGCCAAATTTACGGGACGCATCCGCCGACGGGCGATTTAAAGGCGCCGCACGTTTTTTTCGCACGTCGCTCTTTCGTTACAGCCGTCGGCCGCGCGCGGCTGTTTTGTTCCTGGCGGAATTCGCCGCGCGCGCAAACAAGACAAAGGCCCGATCTGTGACGCGGCGATCCTCCCGCGACGCGACTCGTGCTCCTGCTTTTTTCGAAACATTTATTATTTATCGTTGGGAAACACGCATACCCCCCTCACACACACACACGCGCGCGCGCGTCTCTCTCTCTCTCTCTCTCTCTCTCTCTCTGCCCGCGCCCTCGCGATGTCCGCTTAAATTATTTCCACCTCATTTGATCGCGTCAAGTCGCGGCCTGTTCCGCGCCGTTATTCACATTTCATAGAGCGAAGTCGTCGTCGATTCGCGCGCACACCGCCGTTTCCCCCCGCCTCCCGGCCTCTCGATCGATCTTGCCGTTTTAATTAGGATCGAGCGCGGGCTCGATCGCGGAAGAACACACGCGCGTGCATCCCCGCGAGGATCGATGATCCAGCGCGGCGGCGGCGGCGGCGGCGACGACGACGACGACAACGAGGTCGCTGCAGCAGTCGAGGCGCGCGGCGCGGCGCGGCGCGCGGCGCGCGCTCGAGGACGATTCGGTTCGATTGCGCCGACAACGCCGGGGCATTAATTAGCGTGCATAATTGTTTACCGGCGCTAAACGGAGCTGGATCAATATTTAATTGAATGCCTGCTAAATGCCAGCTGCATCGCCGCGGCTCTCAAATCGAGCCGGTTCCTCTGAATAACGGCCTCTGGGATACAATGCCCCGAGGAGGGGGCGGAAAGGGAAGCATCCACAACCACCACCACCACCACCACCACCACCATCACCGCCGCTGCCGCCGCCGCCACCCTCTACTCCCCCCCCTCCCTCACCGCAGCCACCCCTTATCGTGTACGATGTTGTACGCGGTGTGCTCCATTCTCCGGCTCGCTCCCTCCCCCGCCCCCGCCCCCGCCCTCGGCCCTCCGTCTTTCTGCACGATGGAAGAATGACTGTGACCTCCTCCTAACGATGATGATGCACCGCGCGTTTTTCATAGCGCATCAGCGTTTGTTCCTCCTTTCGCGAGAAAGAGAGACAGAGAGAGAGAGAGAGAGAGGGAGAGAGAGAGAGAGAATGTGGAATTTATCTTGAAGCTTTTTCATGTGCCCCACAACGGGAAGGCATAGTGCGGCGCCGTGAACAAATCCCGATAAAACTCGCGACGTTCCTCTCCGCGAGCGTGTCGAGTCGCTTCTGAGACGGACGCCGGTGTCGGTTCGGATCTGCTCTTTTCTCTCAAGCCCGACGGACCTATACGCACGTCGTCGTCGACTCTGTCGTCGTCGTCGTCGTCGTCGTCGTCGTCGCGCGCGCGCGCGCTGCTTGCGAGAGATTGCCGGTTGACGGCACTTTTGCGGTCATTGCACGAAACGCGCGCGCTGTCGCGGGAATCGCTGCGAATTCATCGAACTCGTGCCGCCGCCGCCGCCGCCGCCGCGCCGCCGCCGTCGCCGCCGCCGCCGCCGTCGCCGTCGCCGCCGCCGTCGCGAAATTACCCGTCCGTAGACTCTCGTTATTTCTGCCTGCTCCTCCGGAGGAGGCAGCAGACCGCCGCCGCCACGGCCGAGCGCGAGCGTGTATAAGCGTCTTCTGAAACACCCTGTACATAATACACAGATACATACCGGCGGCATACACGCTTTGATTAACCCCGTAGCAGGAATTATTCTCGCTATCTCGAGATTATGTTCGCGGTTATATCGCATCCGTGAAATAAGAGTCAGCGAGCTGGGGTGGCGCTTCGCAGCGAGGGCTTGCAACGGCGCGAGGAAAACAGGCAAATTGCGGCGCTCGACGGGAGGGTGAGAAGAGCGAGGGGAGGAAGGGCCAGAGGTTCGCGTGCCACTGCTCGCTCTTGCCAGCCGGCTCTCCTTGTTCGGGCAATGCTGACGGTTCCTCGTTCGTTCGTTCGTTCGTTCGTTCGTTCGTTCCTTCCTTCCTCCGTTCGTCCCTCCGTCCCTCCTCGCCCTCCTTCGTGCGCGAAGGAGATGGTATCCGTGTAAATTTGTGTAATTAAAAAGGCGCCGCGCCGAGATTTTCTCCCCCTCGTCTCGCGCTCGTCAAGATGCAGTCGAAGAGGAGAGCGCAGGCGGAACGAACATGGCGAGGAGGGGCAGGAGGGGGGACTCGAGCCGCAGCGTGTTGCCGTGCGCGCGAGAGTCTTTAGATGCGAGAGAATTTCTCGCCGGCCGATGATCGAATAATATACAAAGTGTCGCGTCGGCGAGTCAGCTTCGTCTAGTCGATAGGGGTTTCGCGAGACGCTGCTGCGTGCAATGGGAGAATTTCTCTCGCGGTAATTCATGGATTTCCTCGTCGAACAGCGGACACGTCTCGCGAGAGGTGCCGCCGAGCGCGGCCAAAGTGTCAGCGGTGGGGATGGACTTGGTCCAAAAAAAAGCATCGTCTTCGATTCAATCGATTATGAAAAAAGTCGTTTTTGCATAATCGATATTTTCTTAAAAATATCGATAATAATCGTTTTCCTAGTTCATTTTAAATTAATGTGAAGACTTATATGTTGCAACGATAAATTAATATATTATTAAAACCTTAAAGAAGCCCTTTTACAATGGCTGCAAGCATAAGCTTATATAAGAATAAGTAGCTTATATAAGCATAAACTATTACAAGAAATAAACCAATTAAAGACGGTTGTTCTTATAATAGTCGACTGTTGCTGGTTTATTTTTTACTGTTTACTGTTACAGCTTTATTTTTGCAGCTATTGTAGACGGGCCTTAATGGTAGTGAACAAATTCCCTAGTGACAAAAATTTAGCAACAACTCTAGTAATATAATCGACGGAAAAGATAATCGGCCTCCAAAATATCGGTGTGATAATCGATTTTTCAAGAAAATAGGAATCGATGCTTGTTTCATCGATCGATATTTGCCCGTCACTAGTCAGCGGGCTCTCTGCCGCGTCGACCTCGCCGCGCGCGAAGGTCCTCGGGCCGCTCCGCGAGGAGCGACTCGCGGAAAGTTGGACCGCGGGGGGATTATTACGCGTGGACGATCGGCGAGAGAACAGCGGCGTTATATATTTTTTTACAGTCGGAAGAGACAATATAAAGGGTGGCGTCGCGGCGCGGCGCTCGTGGCGAACTCGTTAAATCCTCGAAAAGTTACTTTAAAGCGCTACGCGAAAACTCCAGAATACCCACCCTCGGCCATTGGATAATATCGGCCGACGGGACGGGCGGGCTGGAGGGGGCAGGGGGAGATGGGAACGATTACGATCGTCATAGTCGTATATTAGCATAGACGAAAAACAGACTCGTAAAACAAGCGCCGCGCCGCGACGGGCCGCGCGCTGCGATTTCGTTACCATGGAAATCACACGTTGCGCGATTTTGACGTCGCGCTCGCGCGAAAGCGCGATATTTATTTCCTCGTTATTAGTACAGTCGGCCGCTGCGCGCGCCGGCTCAATATTTTCGCCGCGTTCCTTTTTGCCGCCGGGCTATCATCTTGCCGCACGCGCGCCGCCGATCGGATAACTCGCTTCCGCGACACACCGAGAGGGGGAGGGAGGGGGGCATCGCCCGGCCCGGCCCGGCGCGCAGCAAAAAACAAAAACGCCGTGAAATTCAGCGCGATCTTGGCGTGGGCGGCATTCGATACCCGCATTTAACGTCCCGAGGACGTATGGACGAACTCGCGTTAATCAGGCGGAGGGAAACGTTATCAAATGTCGTCTCGGTGATCGCGCGACACTCGCGATGTATGCTGCAGCTCCGAAAAATGAGTTAATTCGCGTTAACGCGCGGAAACGTTCTCGAGAAATTAATAGGGCCTGATTATTTCATCCTAACATTAGTCGGGCCCCAATAGGGATAGAAAGACAAAAGCCCTACAGGATATGTAACAAGTGGTTTAACAGGTCTTTATAAGACAATATTATAAAGGGAATTTATAAGGCAATATCAATAGGGCCTTATAAAGAAATATTTTTATTATTGCTTGAATAAAAATATTCGTTCTTTTCGTTCCAAGAAATTTAGACTGTAATTTCTTCATTTCCTTATGACCTTGTTAGTGTACAACAAGAATTTTTTATTTTGGAAATGTAGCATACTTTACAATAAAATGTAGCATTCTTTACACATAAAAATCATGCATTATTAAAGTCATGTTTTTATTAAAGTTTGCTGCATTTCAAAACGAAGGCAATACTAGAGAAATCCTTGGAAGGGACTAATGAATATGCCAGCTAATGAAACTAATAAAATTTGTTTCTAATTGCGATATAATTGGAAAAGATCTTTAAAAGATACCTGATAAAGCGTCGTACCTATTGAAACAATACTAAACTATGACAATTTTATTACACGCTACAGATTTTATTAATTTTCTATGACAAAACTGGTATATCTAAAGTATCCTCTTAAAAGATCCTTCTAAGGCCCACATCAGTTTTCTATGTTAAAGCATTATTTCGTAAAATCTAAGGCATCCCTAAAAGATCCTCCTAAGGCCCTTCTCAGCTCTTCCTTATCAAAGCCTTATTTCGTAAAATCCAAGGTATGCCTAAACGATCCATCTCGGGGCCTGATGTGGTACTAACTAAGGCATCCTACTTTCAGCCTTCTTGGGGCCTTATATGCCTCATGAGAATACGGATTATCGCGTAATGGCCATTGCGGGGTTGTTCAACAGTCGCTGCCTCCGCCGCCGTTGCCGGGGTCTATTTAGACGCGTTTCTACAGTTATTCTTTCGCAGGTGGCGGCCAAGGAGGGGGAGGAGGAAAGAGGAGAAGTGGGTCCATCGCGGTGGCGGCCGTCGCGATATATATGCGGTTATTTTTAGCTGCCGGCACATAAAGTAATTGAGTGTCCATCACACAAGCCAGTGTCCGTTCGTTCGCCGCGTTCGTGCCCTTCCTCCTCCTCGTCCCACGGTTTTGCACATACCGTATAATGCCTCGGACATGCTAGTGATAAATGATTTCGCCAGATTGGTAACGTTTAGCCGCGCGCACGCGCGCGCCTGTGTGTGCGTGTATGTTGCGTGTCTTGGCAGCTTTGGAAATTGCTATTCCGCGAAATCCTCTCTGTCGTTTTTTTCTCCCTCCCTCGCTCTCTCTCCCCCTCTCCCTCCCTCCCTCCTCGGCCGATGATAGATCAATTGTATTTCAGCAGGCCGTATTACAATTCCGCCCGGTCGTGAAAAGCTTTCGTCCATAATGGAGGTATTTTGACGGCATTTATCCGACCCTAACGCGCCGCTCAGATTCGGAGTAGAATGAACAGCAGGGGCGGGGGGGGGAGGTGGAGAGAGGGTGTCGTGGACCGATTCCGCCTTCCTCCGACGATAGAGAGATATTGTACGATTATTTTATATAGCGGGACTCGTTAGTTCCCTCTCTCTCACTTTTTCTCTCTTTTTCTCTCTCTCTCTCTCTCTCTCTCTCATCTCTGCCTCGAGCTCGAGTGTCTCGCGAGCATAAGTCGTCGTTCGAGCTTACGCGGCGGGACCGGGAGCCGACTTTAAAGCCCGATAGTCCGAAATCCAAGCGACACCCAAGGGGTCGCGTTCGATAAAGAAGGACACTGATGTATGGCGCGACGCGCCTGTTTCGTGTCGCTGTATTTAGTAAATAGCCGAACGTTCCTCCCCGATTTTCCGCGCCCGGCGTCCACCAGCCAGCCAGCCAGCCAGCCAGCCAGCCAGCCAGCCAGCCACCATTTTTCTCCTCCGTGATAATCTCTAATATCCTCCTCCCTCCCATCTCGCGAGAGATTCAGCTGCGGATCTCGGAGCTGTCGAGCGCGAGCGCGCGTTGCGGTGTCGCTCGGCCGGTCGCTCGGAAATCTCAAAGATCGCTAATGGCCGCGTTATGGCTGTCGAAGAGAGAGAGACGAAGAAAAAGGTCGCGGCGACAGCGGGATTCCCAGACGGTGCGAGCGTGCTCGTCGTCGTCGTCGTCGTCGTCGTGCCTATCCCTTTCGCTATTTCCGGCGCTATCCGTCAGAGCCGGTTACGGAGACACCGAACGCACGCTCCGGCGACGCCCCTCGCCCGCTGCCATACGTCTTTCACAGACGGCGTGCGCCGAGTTATGCCCCTAAAGAGGTTTCTATTTACATCGCCACTTCCCGACGACACGTAGCTGTCCCTTTCTTTTGATCTCGCTGGATCAACAGCGTGAGAAACGTCTCACTAACGGGCCGCGCGGGATTTACTGCGCCGCGTTATCTTGTACCGCCGCCTCCGTCCCCCTCCCCCGCGCGTGAGAGAGAGAGAGAGAGAGAGAGAGTGAGTTCTCTCTTTTATCCGTTCGCATTATTAAGATCTCTCTCTCTCTCTCTCTCTCTCTCTCTCTCTCTCTCTCTCTGTCTGTCTGTCTGTCTGTCTGCCGTTGGCCGTCGGTCGCCGGACGAATCGGAATCGAACGAAGCGAGCAACGTCCGAGCGTTTCGAAGGATAAAATCCGACCGCGGAGGACATCCTATACTCTCCTGTTTTTAGAGGCGAGACGGTCTTAAAACAAGGAGTTACGAGGTGAGCGTGTTTCCCGGTGTGTAATGAAAGATAATATGCGACGGGGAAGTAATACGCCGATGCGCTCGCGCTCGCGCGAGCAGAGCAGCAGCTCTGCTCTTTGTTGATACGCGGATGTATCTTCGTATCGGGCGTATCTATCCGCCGCGGAAAGGACACACATTATCCCGGTACTTGTATTCCATGCATTAGCGGGGACGGTGCGCTAATGCAGAAATCTGGTATCGGTTAATTAATAACCGTAAAACTCAAACCTCGCGCTGGCTCTCGCCCGCGCTCGCGCCCTCGCCCGCACATTATTTGATTTGGTCGGAGATACTCCCGCCCCTCCCTTCTCGTCCTGCGCATCGCAAATGGCACGTGAAACGCGATAGCTTAAAAAAACTTATTGGCCCGAGTAAGTTTCCCCGAGACTCGGCTAATATTCGCTAACAGTGCGACAGTTGGCGCCATTTTTTCGACGGAAGCATCGTGCCGCGCCGGGGCGACTCCGAGAGCGAGAGAAAGAGAGTGAGTGAGTGAGTGAGTGAAAGGGGAGGAATCGGGGAAGGAGGAACGCAGCGCGCTGCGTAAACGCGAGGAAAATGTTCGGAAAAATTATACGGGCGAATGTTAATCGCCGGCTGGCTGTTCCGTTCGCTCGCAGAAACACCCGCGGAATCCGCGGGGATTTTCCAAGGTCTCCACAGCCATCTTGCGATCCACTTGCGCGACCAAGCACGAGGCAGCGAATCGCCGCGAATGTATTTTTTTCTCGCGGCGAATTCGCCGGGAACTCGCGGGAGAATACGCCGTCGAAGCGGCGGCGGCGGCGGCGGCAGCGCGCGTTCGTATCTCGCGGATAAAATTGGCGAAAATTTATCGGCGCGCCACTCTCGCGACTCCCCTCGCCTCGCCGCGTCTCTCTCTCTCTCGAGTCTCGGAACGACGAGTAGACCCTCGGCCGTCGGCGCGACTCAATTTCACGGCGGCCCCGCCGTTGTCGTCGCGTCGGTGAGGTTCGATTGATGAATCGCGCGTTAATAACCAGAAAGCTGCGGAAAAGACACGCACACGCACAGAGACGCGGGAAAGTCGTGACGTGTCGCGCGTTGGCGCGGGGGCCGAGAGACGCGGGGAGGGAATCTGCTCTCTCTCTCTCTCTCTCTCTCCCCCTGCGTCGGCGAGGTGCGGTTGCGGGCGGGAACGAGAACGGGAACGGGTGCGCGGGGTTGCGTCGCAGTCGCGCAGTCTGCACACGAGGACACGCTCTCGCGTGCAGCCCTCGCCTTGGGCTGCGGAGGAGCCTCGCAATTTAACCGGTTCGACATTCGCCTCGAGCTCTCGTAATTGGCAGGACGAATGAAAGAGCTCCGCGCGCGCGGACGAGGACGAGTGGTCGGGATTAACGATGGCGAATGGATCAGAAATTCTCCGCGAAAATAAAGTAGGTAGTAGGTGGGCCCGCCCGCTCACCCTCTTCTCCTCCCCCCTCCTCCTTTCCACCCTCCTCCCTGCCTCTCGTTGCTTGCCTGCCAGCCTGCTAGCCTGCCTGCCTGCCTGCCTGCCTGCCTGCCTGCCTGCCTGCCTGCCTGCCTGCCTGCCTGCCTGCCTGCCTGCCTGCCTGCCTGCCTACCATGGCTTGAGTATAGCTATAGTCCGTGGCCGTAGGTACGAGCCTTTGTTTGTCGTTCGCTCCAATTACCTCCGGCCTCTCCCGGTAGCTTCATAATTAACTCCCACTCATTTAACAAACTTTACTTTTAATGTTTTAAAAATAGTAATTAGCAGTGGCGGCAAGAGAGGAAGAAGGAGGATGAGGATGAGGAGTACGGGGTGGCGGAGGAGGAGGGGGCGGAGGAGGAAGCCGGGGGGCGGCGAGGGAGAAAGGGTAAGAGAGAGAGAGAGAGAGAGAGAGAGAGAGTGAGCGAGAGTAGAGTAGACGAAAGAGGGGTTAGAGACGGCGGACGAGAGACGGGCGACGAGGTAGAGGGGGTGGGAAATGGTGGAGGAAGAGAAGATGGAAGGAGCGTTGCGCGCCACGGCGGCGGCGGCGGCGGCGGCGGCGGCGGCGGCAGCGGCGGCAGTGGTGGCGATGGTGGTGGTGGTAATGCTCTGGTGGTGGTGGTGCGGGGGTTGCAAAGGGGGTGTAATTAACTATCATGCAACCCCTTCCCAACAGCAGCAGCCGGCGTAGCAAGGAGGTAATTGGACCGGAGTCTTATACGTGTGGAGCGTTGGCAGGTGGGGGAGGGGGAAGAGGCTGCCAGGATAAAGGGTTGCTTAAAATTGCACACAGTGCTGCATTATGGAACCTCTGACGAGCTTCCAGGGAACGGCCGTACGGATGGCGGCGTGGAAATCCATTAACCCCCTCCCCCCGCCTCGAGCCACCCCTGGCCCCCGCTGCCGCCGCCGCCTCCTCCTCCTCCACCACCCCTCCCCCGCCCCTCCTCCTCCTCCTCCTCCTCCATCTCCTGTTCAAACTCCCTCCTCGACCCCCTCCCTCCACCCAGTCGCGAATTAATTGCGATCGTCTAAGGACGAGTCTTTGTCGGAGTCTACCGCGACTACCTGCATGGTCGAATTCGCGATCCAATTTGAGGGATGCGCGTAAACAGAAGGTGGGTAGCCGAGGAGCGTCTCTCGTCGAGGGCTCATCGAGCGACTCGATTATCGAGTCGCGCGCGCGCGTTCGATCGGGCACGCGCGCGGCGGATAGATCGGAAGGATCGGCGTACGTTCCAGGATTGGATAGCGGCCGGATGATGATTTCATTACTTCGGGCGGTGTTTCATTACTTCGTCTCTGGCGCATTACAGTCTGGCAGTAGCGCAATCATCGAGCACCGCGCCGCGCTGCGCCGTCCGCGCCGAGGCGGCGGCGGCGGCGGCGGCGGCGGCGGCGGCGGCGGCGGCGGCGGCGAATCGGCGTTTTGGCGCTGATTAGTCGGCGACACTAACGAGGTTTCTCTTTCCCCGCGAGGAGCGAAGACCCTCGACCGGCGCAACGGGGTACTTAGCCTTAAATCCCGATTAACGCGGATCCCCGAAATCCACAGCGACGTCGTAATCCGCCGTGTCTCTCCCGTCGCCCGCCGCGATTTCTGTCTTTTTCGCGCACGGACGGAAGCGAGCGAGCGAAACGAACGAACGAACGAACGAACGAAAATTCTCGCGGATGCCGGGAATCAACTCGGTTTAACTTCGCGGCTGCGTGGATATCCGGTTAGAGTTTTGAATATAATGGCAGGCAACTACTAGAACTCGGAAAGGGTGGAGGCGGCGGATGGGAAGTAGGGGGGGGTGTCGGCGCAAGGGCGGAGGGGGCAAGTCGAGGGGCTGCCTTTGACTGGTCGTTGTAATACAACAGCAATTAGCAGTAAACCTAGCCCTCCCTGCCTGCCGAGCTCTCCCAACCTGTATGCTTCATAGTGTTTGCCTCGTCGTCTCGTCAACGGGGACACGTGAAGAGGTTTAAGCCTTGTTTAACTCGGCAATACGCAATTAGCAATTTCCTTAATGCAGAGCAAATTATTCGGTCGCGGCGCGTCGAGTCACGCTTTTTCGCGATTTAGCGACCGCCAGCCGACTCGCGTAGTCATCGTCGTCTTCGTCGTCGTCGTCGTCGTCGTCGTCGTCGCGACGGAAATGTTTCTTCGCTTTTTTCTTCTTTTCAGAGTCTAATTTCCATCCGGGAGGCGCAGCGCGCGTCTTCAAGCCGCGTATACGGAGTTTCGCAAAAGTCATAACGATCGCGATAATGAATAGTTCTTTCTGCGCGGCAACTATCAACTTTCATGGTTAATAGCTCTCGTTTTTTTTTACTCTCTCTCTCCCTCTATATATATATATATATATATATATATGTGTGTGTGTGTGTATTTCTCTCTCTTTCTTTCTCTCTCCGTCTCTCTCTCTCTTTCTTTCTGTCGGCGAAGGCGGCTAATGGACGGTTTTCATTATGCAGATCGAGCAGGTGAACAGGTCCGTGGGTTTCAAGCGCTTTTAAGATCTCGATCGGTGGTTACTTGACCTCCGCTTGATCGGCCAATCGCGAGCGATAATCTATATTTAGCCTGCTGGTGATATTAGTCCGGCGTGTCCTTCGTAGGAAGGAAGAAGGAAGGCGCGCTTTATCCGCCGGGAATCTTGTTCTCCGTTAATTACCGCTTAGTACTCGACTACGGTGCTTTAATACAGCATAGATAATCGACCGCGTGCTGCCGCTGTTGCTGTTGCTGTTGCCGTTGCTGTTGCTGTTGTTGTTGCTGTTGTGTTGTGCGAACGGCAGCTGCAACCGCGTGGAAGTAAATTTGCACACGGAAAAAGACTCGATGGATCCGAAAGGAGAATTCTCCGGGAGCGAGATAGACGTGTCCCCTCCTCTCTCTTCTTCTCTCTTTCTTCTCTCCTCTCTCTTCTCTCTCTCTCTCTCTCTCTCTCTCTTTCTCTCTTCTTCTCTCTCTCCTCTCTCTCTTCTCTCTCTCTCTCTCTCTCTCTCTCTCTCTCTCTCTCTCTCTCTCTCTCTCTCTCTCTCTCTCTCTCTCTCTCTCTCTCTCTCTCTCTCTTCTCTCTCCTTTCTCTCTTCTCTCTCTCTCTCTCTCTCTCTCTCTCTCTCTCTTCTCTCTCTCTCTCTCTCTCTCTCTCTCTCTCTCTCTCTCTCTCTCTCTTCTCTCTCTCTCTCTCTCTCTCTCTCTCTCTCTCTCTCTCTCTCTCTCTCTCTCTCTCTCTCTCTCTCTCTCTCCTCTCTCTCTCTCTTCTTCTCTCTCTCTCTCTCTCTCTCTCTCTTCTCTCTCTCTCTCTCCTCTCTCTCTCTCTCTCTCTCTCTCTCTCTCTCTCTCTCTCTTCTCTCTCTCTCTCTCTCTCTTCTCTCTCTCTTCTCTCTCTCTCTCTCTCTCTCTCTCTCCTCTCTCTCTCCTCCTCTCTCTCTCTCTCTCTCTTCTCTCTCCCTCTCTCTCTCTCTCTCTCTCTCTCTCTCTCTTCTCTCTCTCTCTCTCTCTCTCTCTCTCTCTCTCCTCTCTCTCTCTCTCTCTCTCTCTCTCTCTCTCTCTTCTCTCTCCTCTCTCTCTCTCTCTCTCTCTCTCTCTCTCTCTCCTCTCTCTCTCTCTCTCTCTCTCTCTCTCTCTCTCTCTCTCTCTCTCTCTCTCTCTCTCTCTCTCTCTCTCTCTCTCTCTCTCTCTCTCTGCGCCTTGTCCTTCACAAAGCGCACCCCCTCTTTGATCCTTCACTTCGTGACATGAGCGCGTTCGGTCCTTCCCGTGTAGCGGGCATCCTGCTCTCAGCCGAGGAAAACACTTTTGGCTTACGTCACGGCCGTGCGAAGAAGTCCGCTTCCTCCGCGCTAAAGCCTCGTCCCCATCGCTCGTCGTAATGAAAACGCGCTGGCTTTTCCCTGTCATATCGCGTGTGTGCTTTGCATTAATAATAGATCCCTTGGTCTACGCGGACTCTATTTGCCTCGATTTATCGGATTCGTGTGCTTTATTGACAGTGCTGGATTATTATTATTATTATCAGTTCAAAATTTCCATCGAGAATGGAAATTTTGGACGATCGGTATAATCGAAACGAATATCGAGTGAATCATGGCTGCACGATCGCTGCGACCGGCTATTTTCATTAGATTGATTGATTATTAGTTTGGTCGGTCGACTAAATTATATTCATAATTGCATATGTGACGATTGATTAATTTTGATTGATCGTTGACTTGCCGATTTTTTTAGGCGACCAAAATCTTCATCGATCAATATCCGTTGTTATCGTACACGGAGAGACTTTAACTCGGCGTCATTGCACTGATAAGATGTTACACGCGCGTTCACATGGGTCATGATGACCCGAATATTTCTTCGTCCACCCTCGCAATGCCAGTTTTGGTCTTAGGAAGCTAGTAACTTTTATGGCATACTAGTCTTTTAATATAAGCAATTTAGCCACGTTCAGCAGAAAAAACTGCTTACTAAGCGCTTAGTAATTGTGATTGGAGTATTCTTCTGGATCATTGACGGATTCAAGAGAACAAATCAATCAGGAATGATCAGGGAGGTATCACTAAGCGCGCTTAGTAAGCAGTTTTCTCTGTTGAATGCGGCCAATATTTAAGGGGTTTAAACGTCATTCGGATCCAGTTTCAATAACGCCGGATTCTCACTAATCATCTAGACGGTGGACAAGAGTCCATCGATTTTCTGTCAAACTTGTTTTTTCATTGCGATACTCGATCGACATTAAAAATATGTCGATACAAAAGTACCGAATAATATTTTGACGAAGGATCGATGGACACTTGTCCGTCGATGTCTAAATTATTAGTGAGTTTTATCGGCCTTATCATGTTCGGTCGAGAAGACCTCTTCACAGACCACTTGGAATAAGTTTAATATTTGTGTAGATAGACTTGGTTTGTTCACGTGAACGTAGAAAGATAGGTTATCACACTATCCACACACACACACACACACACACGCACACACGCACACACACGCACACGCACGCACACGCACACACACACACACACACACACACACACACACACACACACACACACACACACACACACACACACACGACGCTGGTCTGATCGACACGTTACACACGTGACGACAGGTAACGAACGTATTAAAAACGAAGGTAAATATTAATATTAATGACGACCTCATACCGATTTCGATAACTTTGACATGTATTATCAAGGACATGGCTCTGATTAACTTGCACAAAGACGTAGCCGCCGCTCTTTGTCGATCACAAAATCACGAATAATTAAAGATAGTGACTGACTGATATCCGTGGAGCATAAGACTGCGTGCATTTCCGCATGAATCATGAAGTTTATATTAATAAATGGAAATCAACAACGATATTTTGCATGTATAAAAGAGTACATGTGTATGTGCGTATAAATATTATCCATGATAATTTAATTGAATTATTCATGGCTTGGTAGCAACGGTTAAAATTTTTTGCGAGTTAGCCAGAGCCATATCCTTGACAATATATGTTGAGGTTGTTATATAATTATATTATTAATATATAATTGTTATATAATAACGGTGCGGCCGCCACACTGATATTAATATTTATCAAAGTTAATTTATTTGACGCAAAATACATTGGCCCGGATTTTTCAGGTAAAACGACTCGAGTAATATTTGGAAGTCGTTACAATTTTTACAATTTTTATAAAACAACGTATATGAAGGTTGACAGAAAATTACAGAAACGAAAACGCGGCACGTACATTGTTTCACAAGATTATAACGATTCAAAAGTAGCATCGTTTTATCTTGTCGGGACAGCCAATTGACAAACAAATTACTTGTTACACAAGTAACATATACGATACATTTACATACACAAGTATTTACACATTTATATTGTAATAATATAAATACATACATATAACAATACATTTCGTGCAATATATACAGGGTGACACCGAAAAAGGTGGCCAAACCTCGATACCGTATTCTATTCTTCCTAAGGATGAAAGAAGTCATATAAACATAATTCTTTTCTTTTCGAGATACAAACAATTTTTTGTTTATGGATGACTATTGTAGAAATGTTTAAAGCTTACTTAAAGAATCAGCTGGAAATGATTTCCTTCTGCTTCACATCGACATTGCAGTGACTGTCGAAGACGTTCAAAAATTCCTGGTGTATTCCAAATTTGATCACATGCGGCAACAATCCGGTTTTTGAATGTTTCCAGACTATCAATAGTATCGTTATCATGGACTAAACTTTTAAGATGTCTCCACAAGTAAAAGGAGTTAAGTCAGGGGAGCGTGCAGGCCAGGCAATTGGCCCTCCTCTGCCAATCCATCGATTGATGTAATTGTTATTAAGATATTCTCTAGCAATTCGGCTAAAATGGGCCGGAGCTCCATCATGCATAAAGCACATTCGAGTGTTGCCAATGGTACATCTTGTAATGGTGCAGAAAGTGCAGTTGCCAAAAATTGTGTACAATTTCTGCCGTTGAGTGCAAACAGAAGAAAAACTGGCCCAACAAGTAGATCTCCAATAATTCCAGCCCACACGTTGCATGAAAGCTGGTGTTGGTGTCGAGATTGATTAACAACATGCGTGTTAACTGAGCTTCAAACATTTCTACAATACTCGATCATAAACAAAAAAGTGTTTATATCTTGGAAAGGAAGAGTTTCCGGACCTATGTTTATGCGACCTATTTTCATCCTTAGGAAAAGTAGAATACGGTACCGAAGTTTGGCCGCCTTTTTCGGTGCCACTTTGTATATCTATCGAGTTCTCGAAAACTCTTGCAGCAAATCGCGCACTGAGACGACACATTACTACGACTACACAGAAAACGGAAAGAATATCTCTTCACTTGTTCTCTTACCTCGTGGGTTCAGTCTTTCAGGGTTAAACCATGCGTCTGTAAACAATACAAGCAAGAATGTTAGTATCAGATTCCATCGCCGGAATGGGAATGAGGAGTGCGGATTGTTACGGATTGAGTTCGCGGACAATCGATTAAACTCAGAATTCCAGATGGATATTTCGATATTACAGATCAATTGTTGAGGAAGCGCGAGTGAAAGAGAGAACAAGAGATGTAAGAATAACGAGAGAAAGAAACAGAGACAAAGAGAGAGAGAGAGAGAGAGAGAGAGAGAGAGAGAGGGAGAAAGTTTCAAGCGTCGATAATCGGCTCTGTTAGCGTTCTCGGTATAGTCGCAAGCAAAGAGAGGAGGGACGATTAAATGACACAAGAATGTCGAGCGAGTATAAAATCGACGAATGTAAGAAAAGCCGTTTTTCGTCGAGACTGTCGTCAAGAGCGTTTCTCCCTTCGCAGGCACGCTCGAGGTCATGCGAATTATTGCCAATATACGGGAGAACGATTTCTCAATTTCCTTGCGAAGGAAATATCGATCTCGTTGTGCAGCGGTTAGAGCTAAACTTACATCAAGCGAAAATAAAAATTAAGAAACACGCGCGGTCTGTCCCCCCCCTCCCTCACACGATGTACTCCTCCTTGAGCTTATATCTCACGTGCCGAGAGTCAGTATTAATAATCGCATGATAAATCGATAGAGCGAAGGATCTCACCGCCGTGGAAAAATAGTCTCGACGTTCTAAAAGCTATCGGCGCGCAGGCGGACAGATACAGCTTATTTGTCAAGTATTGCGCTTAGTAAGCGTTCCTTTTTTCCGCGCTAACCGCGCGAGTCATCGTTCAACTGTGTGCAGGACATACAGGGTGTCCGTCGGGAATCTATTCAGCGATTTATCTTCGGCGGTGACGTTATCGGCCATTGGAGTCGCACACTTTACATAGACACGCGTTGCACAAGGTGACTCGGCAAAATGTTTAAATACCCTTTTGGTCGGCTTGAGAACATACGTACGAAAAAAAAGAAGACAAAGAACATGACGAACGGAATTTAAAGGGGCGGGGAGGGGACAAACGCGATAGACGTAACCGTCTTGTCTCCGCGATTCTTTCTTTTTGAGATTCTCGACGATCGCTATCCTCTCGAATCTTCCTCATTAAGGTGCCTTTCAGGAACTACATGTGTCTATTCTAATATCGTAGCTGCGTGCATGAAATGCTGATACGAAGTATCGATTGCGCATACCGTATCGCGCTTCTCGAAGTTACCCTCTAAATTCAGAACTAAGAATTGCACGAGGAAATATGTCGCAGTCGGTAGGCGAAACAAAAGTCTACAAGAACCGACAAGAAAATGTCAGTTGCGAAAATCATTGTCATGTCATATAAACCTACAGTAAAATTCAAATTCGGGATTACACAGGGTGTCCCATTTTAAAGGATCCGTTCAAATATCTCAGAAACGGTGCGTTAAATCGAAAAATGTTTCAGACAAAAGTTGTATGGTTTCAAGGAGGACATAAAACAAAACTAAGTGGAACCCCCCCTTTTTTTATTTTATCATCTTTTTCTACCAATTAATTTTGGCAATTTTTGTCTGAAACATTTTTTTATCTGCCTAATATTTTTTGAGATATTTGAGAAAAGCTTGGTAACTTTTTCAATATTTCGCTGACTATTTGTCGGAAGAAAAAATAATACTAGACTCTTTTACTCTCTATTTGGTCTTAAGATTATATCGTTACAATAGTGCCTTAACTTTTGTTAATTTATTGACTTTTAGAAATTTCAAAATCATCAAATTAACAATTAAATTTGTCTGAAACATTCTTCGATTTAACGCACTTTCTGAGATATTTAAGTGGATCCTTTAAAATGGGACACCCTGTATGACTCTCTTCACAGTCGCGATGAATAATTCTTACAGCCGACATCTCCTGTCGGTTTTTGCAAGTTTTATCGTATTTACCGATCGCAAAGTCCACCTGAGAGGATCCATCTCGATTATGTCTGTTTCCATTTTTTTAAAACGGTTTCAACGCTCGCGTGAAGCACGAGAACGCTGGAAATATCTCGACACAATTCTGCTGCCGACTTTCCCGAAGCTAATAGATACACTTGAACGTTCTTCTGGTGATTCACTCGCTCGTCCGCTCGTTCTGTGCTTATCGTAACGGAAATTCACCGCGTCGCTGCGGAAAACTCGGCTGATATCCGCCGGCTACGTTGGGCACGGACCTTTTTCAACGGGTCGTCGCAGGGCCCTCCCTGCCGCTCCCCTCGCCCTCTCCGCACGAATTCTCCTCGTTCTAACTTATAAAGAAACAAAAGGTGAAGGCGGGCGAAACGAGTACGCGCGACCGGAGGGCGCGAGTCGATGGAGTCAATACCCTCCTCTCATTTAACACACACGGGCCCCTATCGTTCTGTGTGTCAAGTGCACAAACGCGCGCCTTTTGCGATCCGCACGCGCTCCGTTTCTCCGCGTTATTATACGTATTATTGGAGTAATATCGAGCGCAAAAACGTGAGCTCTTCTGTTACTCACCTACCCACACGAGGTCTAACCAAATATTCGTTGGTCCTGCGCGAATCCCACAATATATCGAAAAAGGATATACCTAAAAATATACGTGTCACCCGAAATCTCACCTCCCCCCCTCTCGCCCTTCCCCGACGCCTCCACGAGTACCTTCAGCGGCGATTTCTGCGGGGAAGAAAAAAATTCTACGATAGAGAAAGGGACAGAGATAGATAGATAGATAGATAGATATATATATATAGAGAGAGAGAGAGAGAGAGAGAGAGAGAGAGAGAGAGAGAGAGAGAGAGAGAGAGAGAGAGAGAGAGAGAGAGAGAGAGAGAGGGAAATATATATTTGATAAAGTTTCTTCCATACACATTTTTCTATTTTTCTCGATATCCATCAAAACTTTTACACTCATTCACTTTGTCACCCCAGCGAATAATTTCACAGCGCTGTGACCCTAATCAACAAGTTAGCAGGACACCCTGCTTTGTGTCGTTCCCTGCGAGCGTTAACGCGGTAAGTGGATAGATGGAGATGCCCCTGTGATATGCGAAAATGTGCGGCGAGGTATATACAGAATGTCCGACAAGTGCGAGAGCGTCATCGCGCTGGCGAAAACGTCACCGCGGCTCCCATCGGTTTACGCCTGGCTGTCTTATACTTCATGACACATACACGCGCGCGCGCGCGCGTGTGTTGTGTGTGGGTGGGCTGTGCCTCGCGAGCTAACCGTGACGAACGTACACTGAGAGAAAAAAACGCTAAGGTCGCTAAAATTACACTCATTTTCGCGACGGCGCAATTGTATCTTCTGGTTGTTCTGACAAAAGAAAGTAACAGTGGCAATAGAGATTTAAGATTGTACTGGTAGCAACAATATATTATGATGACAATTACAATGCAGAATTTTTCCTGGATTATAATTCTCCCACTGCGCGATCATAGTCACGTGTACCAAACATTCTTCTCCTTTCCGTCAGCGTGTCGGTTGCGAACATTATTTCATGGTACTGTCGAAGTCGTACAATTTTAGACATGACTTATCAAGGGTACGCAATCAGTTTCCGTCGTTTCCAAGGCAATGTTTCTTATTAATATTGTTATAAATGACATGGTATCTTCAGTAAAGATATTTTCCGGCATTATCTGCTACTTTCTGCCATCTTTCAAGCAAAAGATAGACACCACGATAAAAGACGTCTTTGCTCTTAGAATGAATCAAGTTATCGATCAAGTGTCGCACCTGCTCAACATTGCGAAATCGTGCGAAATCAGAAAGACTGTGCTGCATAGAACGAAATAAGCGAAAATCCGATAGGACAATATCTGGATCGAATATGTTGAGTGTGGTAGGACTTCCCATTGCAATTCCATTAAAGTTTCCCGGGTCGTCAATTGCAACATGGATGCTGGCATTGTCGTGCGGACCACAACCACTTTGTATTGTTTTGTCGCAAAATATGGCCGTTTCTCGATCAATTGCTCATTTAACTGCCTCAATTGTCGACTGTATAATCTCGCGGGGGTAGTTTGAGATGGTTTTAACAGCCTCATAATATAGCACGTCGCACCACATACACAGGAAGACCCTGTGTGATCATGGATACTCCGTTTTGACTACGACGTAGACGGATTCTCCGGGATTTATTCACGATCTTTTACAATTGGGATTGTCATAATAAATCCATTTTTCGTCTCCGGTCACAATCCGATATAAAAAAGACTTGGGTTTGTGTCTATTGAGCAACGAAAGGCAAATGGTGACTCGGCTGGCAACAGCGTTCCCGCATAATTCATGAGGAATCCATTTTCCTTCCTTCAGAATTTTCCCTACCTCATGCAAACGTCGAATTACAGTGCTCTGATTAACGCGTAACCTTTCGCAAGCTCTACACTCGATTGAGACGAATCTTTTCGCGATAACATTACCGAGTCATCCGAACTCTCATCTCTCGCGGTCGCCGCGGCACGCTTCTTGTCTTTCAAGTCAAAACCGCCATTTTTAAAGCGCCGAAACGAACTCACGACATGAACTTTCAGCTATCGTTCTCCCATCATAAGTTTCGCAAATGATTCTGATTGTTTCGGCAGCAGTCTCGCGCTGGTGAAATAAAGAAAGCATACAATGACGAATATGCGTCTTATCGACTTCTGTCTTCATACGAATTAGAAATATTTATGTCAATGAATACCACTTATTATGCATCAGTTTCTATGCAGATTGACCAACATTGACTTAGCATAACCTAACAAAAACGCGTCGCAACTTTCATGTAAATAATCCACAATGCCACTTATACATGAGCGACGGAAACTTTTGCATAGCCCTGATATGTCATAAGAATTCATTTGACAATTGCTTGTAAATAACCCGACAATCGACTAACTTTAGGCAAACTCGATCGATAGCCGCGTTTCGCTACGATTGCGATAGCTGGGTTGGCAAAAAGCGTCCCTGTGCAAATTCGTCAAGTTCTGAATTTAACGCGGACTCGACCGCGCAACACTTCGCCGCGAATGCTGCAACTTCGTTTCTCTTTCCTTCGACGCTGGTTTGTTTCTTGCTCTAGAAGCAAAAAGTGCGACTGAACTCAGGTAAAGCCCGTATCAGACTATGGATTGAGACTGAGATGGGATTGGAATTTGACCAATTGGAAGAAAGAAAATAATCTCAAATATAGCAAACTTAGAGCCCTAATCGGTTAAATTTCCATCCAATACTCAATCCCAGTCAGTAGTCTGATTAGGGTTGCCAAATCCAAAAGTTAAAATTACCGGACATTTCTTCTTCGGTAACAAACCCAAAGCGAACTAAACCGCACAGAAATAATAATCATAACGTTACATTAAATACAAAATATGACAAGCATTTATTTACAATATTAATTTCCAAACAATTTTATAAACAAGCTTTGATTCAATAAAATAATATCAATAAACTATTACTTTTTTAATATATATGGAATGATGGATCCGGCAGATCATCTACTAGATGGCTTTTCGTGGCGCTCGATCGTTTGTAGGCGCTTGAAACGGAGAAACGTTGCCAAAATCTCAACTCTCATTCCATTGATTGGATATAACTTAAAAACCGGACACACCGACGTCCGATTTGACTTGTTAACCCGGACACTGGACAAGACTTCTGAAAACCTGACCAGTCCGGGTCAGAACCGGACCTGTTGGCAACCCTAAGTCTGATACAGGCTTAAGACGAGCAGAACTCTAGATACTCCGACCCGAGGAGGGGCAGGTATATATCGAGGAGACTGCGGGGCACCCGCGGATTGGCTTTGCCGCGGCGCGCGCGTGGGAAATGATCTGAAGCTCTCCCAGCAAAATTACAGGCAAGCACGCGAGTTGCGACGGCTCGACTAAGGCAATCGATCGTACACACTGCGCAATACAGCGAGAACGAACGATGACGACGAGGACTTTCCTCTGTGCTGACTATCAGCTCCGTCGTCGTTGACTCAGGAGTTATCGCGAGAGCGAGGCGGTTCAAGTTCACGTCGTCGTCGTCGTCGTCGTCGTCGTCGTCGTCGTCGTCGTCGTCACGTTGCAAGCTCGAAGACAAAATTATCGTTTCGACAACGACACAGAGATAAGCGTGTGACCTCATCAGCTTGTCGCGGTGTATCGTACGTATCGTATCTCCCGGGCATATCGGGGGCAGCATTTGAATGCAAATCAGGGTCATCATCTTGCTGCGCGGTGCGTCAAATACTTTGGCGTATTTTTTCACGTCGAGGGAAATGCCGAATTAACGGCTAACGTTGCGAAGAATCTTCCTGATTCATCGGCGATATTTCTGGTGAAACTGACACTCGAGTTGTTTTAAATCGGCGAACGTAATTGGACGTTGATTGGACGGTGATATCGCCGTCGAATCGGAAATCGCTTCGCTTGATGCGAGAGATTTGTCATTTTCCTGTGAGGAATTCTCGTAGAGGAACTTTGGGTATCGGAAGGAGAATAAGAAATCCTTGATGGACGTCCGATAAATGGCCAATCGGTGTTCGTTTTGCTGGCAAAAATCGTTGATCCTCCAAAATTAGATCGCTTTTCTCTCCATCTTATTTGACAAACTTTTTGCAGCAAGCTGCAAATTTCTTTTGAAAATTGAAAATTGTCCGACTGTTCAAGTGAATTCTACGTGAATTTTAATGAAGCGATAAGACGGACTCGCGTGGAGTGCTCGCCGATTTTGCGCGAACGAGGCAGACAAGACCGCTCGCCGAGGTGAAGAATTGAATTTTCGGTCGGAAAATAATCTTTTTTTCATCTAATAACGCCATACGAGTTTTTCTGGCCGAGTTTTTTGAACCACTACTAGTTGCGTGGATTTTGCTACGGTTTGCCCTCCAATCTTGCTCGCGTATCGTTTTTGGTTTCGCTTGAAAGTAACCATTTTGGACATCGCTGATTCCGAAAATGAAGTCGAAATTTCACAATTCTCAAAACTTGTACTAATATGGCGGTTCCAATTTTGAAAAAAATATAGATTGCATAAAACCTATCATAACTAAGGATTTCGCCCTGATAATGTCTTCAAATTTATTTTCCGAGGGTTTTCGAGGCCGCTGATTACGAATATGAGGTCAGAATTGGCAATTAATTGGCACGATAATATCATGTGTGTGGAAGGAAGAGAAAGAGTTTCTCGCTCTGGTTTCAAGCACAAAAAGGAATATTACAGATCTTGCAAGTCCACTTTGTAAATTTCTCGATTTCGACTTCAGATTCGAAATTAGTGAGCCGAAAAACCTTTGCATGCACAATTTGATGTAGGCCAGTCTAATTCTGAGCGTTTCGATCCGCCATCTTGAATTCTGAAAAATTCTAATTTCCAACCTCAAGTCCGTACTCAGCGGATTGAAAAACCCTTTACAGTGCAGCAGTTCGGCGAAGATTGAAACGCTTCGGGAAAAATGTACGCTTCAAAAGGTTGAGCGAGCAGAATTATCGTTATTTCTCGAGATCAGCTCGGCAAAGATCCAGCGATAACCCAGCTGTGCAGCGGAGATACCGCAGGTCCTCTCCCCCTCCCTTCCTTCCTGCTAATAGCCGATCGTCAATGACGATAAGAGCGGCTCTTCAGGATAAAGTTCGCGAGTCGATCGCGCGGTAGTCACGGCTGGATCGCGTGGCGCGTTACGTAATCCAAGGTCGCGGTAATGCCTCCTTCAGGTTGCAGTGAATCGTGTGTCGCACGGTGTTTCGCAACGAAATTTTTCGTTAAACGCTATGCAGGCGCGCGCGGTAACTCTTGCGCCGATTCCCCCCGGCTGTTGGATAAATCCACTTAGCGGAATCGATCCGCGCTGCGAGCGAGAGCGCGTACATATCCGCCCGCTATAAAAGCGAACGTTAAGTGTATATGCACACATGCGCAAGTGTGTGTGTGTGTGAAATTCATCAATAAATTTCAATCGGCGATTCCGTTTCGTCCGCGCAGCGGAGGAGCCAAGCGCGCCTTTTCCAGCCCAAAATTCCAACGTCACTCTCGCCGTGTCCCTGCGGCGGCCTGACAGAGTCGGAGAGGCGCATTCAGGCTGCGCTCGTTATCAGCGCGATAACGCATGGTTCTATTCTCATTGTTGATTGCATGTACGACGAAGATAGAACGACGCGCTAATAGCGCTGATAGCTCGCTTGCAGTCTCAGCGGCTGGGTCGGTACGCGTTCAGAACAGGGTCCTGCTTTCTTCTTCGCTGGAGCGTTTAATGACTCGCGTGTGAGCCAAAGTTTCGCGCAAAAGCCTGAGTGCCGAGAACCGAATCCGCTCCTCGGGGGGGGGGGGGGGGGGCAGGACGTCAATAAAAATACGATATCAATCCAGCAGGGCGCGCGATGCGCGTGTCGCGTTTAAAGCGCGCGCGAGTCTCGCCGAGTGACTCTCTGAGGCCGTTTATTGCATTACGTGATCGCGTTAATCCGACGCCGCACTGGTGCGCGATGCTTGATTTTCGAGAGAATGACACCGGCTTGATCGCTGACGAGGATATATCCCCCCGCCGCCGCGAGGAGGATCAAAACAAGAGTGTCGCTCGGAGCGTTCCCGTTTTTCTCGACATCTTTCCGAAACCTCATCCGAGCGCAATACTCGAGGAGGCTTAATATAAACGCTAACGAGGAGGCGAGAGAACGAGAGGGAGACAGAGAGAGAGAGAGAGAGAGACAGAGAGACAGAGAGAGAGAGAGAGAGAGAGAGAGAGAGAGAGAGAGAGGAGAGAGAGAGAGAGAGAGGAGAGAGAGAGAGAGAGAGAGAGAGAGAGAGAGAGAGAGAGAGGAGAGAGAGAGGAGAGAGAGAGAGAGAGAGAGGAGAGAGAGAGAGAGAGAGAGAGAGAGAGAGAGGAGAGAGAGAGAGAGAGAGAGAGAGAGAGGAGAGAGAGAGAGAGAGAGAGAGAGAGAGAGAGAGAGAGAGAGAGAGAGAGAGAGAGAGAGAGAGAGAGAGAGAGAGAGAGAGAGAGAGAGAGAGAGAGAGAGAGAGAGAGAGAGAGAGAGAGAGAGAGAGAGAGAGAGAGAGAGAGAGAGAGAGAGAGAGAGAGAGAAGAGAGAGGAGAGAGAGAGAGAGAGAGAGAGAGAGAGAGAGAGAGAGAGAAGAGAGAGAGAGAGAGAGAGAGAGGAGAGAGAGAGAGAGAGAGAGAGAGAGAGAGAGAGAGAGAGAGAGAGAGAGAAGAGAGAGAGAGAGAGAGAGAGAGGAGAGAGAGAGAGAGAGAGAGAGAGAGAGAGAGAGAGAGAGAGAGAGAGGAGAGAGAGAGAGAGGAGAGAGAGAGAGAGAGAGAGAGAGAGAGAGGAGAGAAGAGAGAGAGAGAGAGAAGAGAGAGAGAGAGAGAGAGAGAGAGAGAGAGAGAGAGAGAGAGAGAGAGAGAGAGAGAGGAGAGAGAGAGGAAGAGAGAGAGAGAGAGAGAAGCGGGGGAGAGAGAAGCGGGGGAGAGAGAGAGAGAGAGAGCGCGGGGGAGAGAGAGGAAGAAAAGGACGCAAATGCGGCTCGCAGGTAGCCGGCGGATCGATAACCCAGTTTCGATCGGCGATTCTCCGATAGCGGAGGACAGGAGGAGGAGAAGGCACCTGCGCAGGGCGAGCGACTCGGGTCAGCGACACGACGGGAGCGTCGAATCCAGCGGGGGGAGGGAGGGGGGAGAGAGGGGAGGGTGTGAAGTGGAATCCAATTTTGTCGCGAATGTATCGACGAAACGTCGAAAGCACGAAAGCGCGAGTCCCCGAAGCGGTACTCGCGCGCTCGTCGAGAAGGAGCTCGCAGAAGCTGCGGGGACCGCGACGGAGATTACTTGCGTAGTCTCGCCGTCATCGATCTCGCGCGATTCGAGTGAGCCGGAGAGCTGCTGCTATATCGACGTGTGTTGCGTGTGTGCGGAGAAAGCGGGAGAAGCAGAAGCGCGAGGAGAGGAGCGCGTCCTCAAGAGGTGCGTTTCTCAGGAGCCGAAGGCGGAGAGAGAGAGAGAGAGAGAGAGAGAGAGAGAGAGGAGAAAGCGAAGAAAAAACCTACGAGGGTTGAGAATGTTCCAGAAGCAGGGGCTGCCGTTGGCCATCAGCGCGGAACTGTTGGCGCCGGCGCCGGCTCGCTTGCAGACCTGGTTACCCTCGTCGATGTCCTTGGCGGCCGCTGTCTCCGAGTCGGCCATCCTGGCGGGCGCACTTGGCTACTACTGACAAGCTCGACTCGAGCGCGAGAGACGCGCACTTCTCTCACTCACTGCGTGCGGCCGAGGAGAGCGCGTAATACGATCCTCGCGACTCGCGCGTTTCGTCTCCTCGTCGTCGTCGTCGTTGTCGTCGTCGTCGTCGTCGTCGTCGTCAGCGGCAGCGGCTGTGTCGTCGCGCGCGTTACCGCGGCTGTCCCTCCTGCGTGCGTCGGCGGCGTACGTGCCTGGCGAACGCTCGCGAGAGCAATGGCGTATTTTGTCGCAGGCGCGCGCGCGCGCGCGTGTCCCGAGTGACGTACCTCGGCGACGGCGACGAGGACGATGACGATGACAACGGCGCTGGCGGCGACGAGGGTGCGAGCCGGCCTCGAAGCTGGACTACTGACACGCGCGGCTGATGCGCGACAGACGCGATTCGCGCGCGACTCTCCGATCGTCCGGTGGCTCTCTTCGGCGTCTCGGCGAGCAGGAGGGAGCCGCGGAAAACTCGTGACTCGTGCACGGCGAGATGAGGACTGAGGCCTGTTATCGACCCACCGGAGGTCTCCCGAGCTCCCTCCCTCTGAGTCCTCTCCTCTCCTCTCCTCCTCCTCCTCCTCCTCTCGCACCGCCCCCCCTCCGCCCCTCTACCCCCCGCGCCCCGCAGGCACATCGCCATATTGCTCGGAACCTCTCGTCGTACCTAGCGGCCGCGAACAGAGACCGGGTAAAGGTAACCTTCGCGCAGAGCGGTTACGAGGGGCTGACCGTTTTCCGAGGAGGAACGCGCGCCGTGCTGCCCGCGAGGCGGATTCTACGGGAAAATCTCGCTGCGCGGCTCTCTGCGCCCCGGTCGCCTCGGGAAATCGCGCGATCGGATGTAATGATATATCGGTAGAAATAGCTCTCACCACAGCCGATACCTCACTCTGGCAAGGAAGAGGAGGAGCGGGGGGAGGGGGGGAAGGGGAGAAAATGGCATAAGCCGGGGATATAGCGTCCGGTAATTTTGGATCGAACAGAGGCGAGATCGGTAATCCACGCGACGGGATTTTACCTGCGGCTTCGAACGCGACGCGGTCATTTCCTGCGGATTCTGCTTGACCTGAGAATAGAATTGCCGAGGTGGGGGTTTTTATATAATTACCACGCTTGTCGTCTGACAATGAATGGGAGAGCAATTCTACGAATTGATAATTCTATTATTCTAAGTACAAATAATTTTACGAAGTAGTAATTTTTTTCTAATAATTCTATTACGAAAATTTTGGCGAAATAGGCAGATAACAGTTGTTGATCAACAGTAATTCAATGCAAGTTACAAACAGAGAATATAAACATCTCTCACGCGCTTTAGTCCTGGTTTGCAATAGATAATTTAAGCTATAAAAAAATGAACCAATCACGGTCGAATATGAGGAAAATAATCGACCGCGATTGGTCAGTTTCTTACCTTCTTAAAGCTTAAATCATCAGACTGGGACTCGACAAAACATTAGGCTTTGCATTAAACCGTTGGAGTTTAACCGTTGAAGTTAATTCTTAAATCAATTCAGTCGGCAGTGTTGCCACCACACAACTGAAAAATTTTTTATAAGGAGTATAACAATCTTTGTATTCTCTTTCTCTTAACCTATATTTAAAAATATCAGCCGAGCATGCACTGCTCTATTCTGCTGACGTACACAAAATTATTAACTCGTTGCCGGACGACAAATTCAATAGCTAAGATTGGATCGATCGGAGTTTGGAGAAGATAATTTAATCGGGCTGGCATTCGTAGTCCAACTTTATATTTTAAGTTCATCTCCAAACGCTTTGTAGCCATTGAAATGATCCGTACAGCATCTGAGGATAAACTTAAGACGAACTTCGATACAAGATTTGTCTATGAATATCACTGTGTGTGTGCTACTCCTGTATTAGTAGTCGTTACTTGAAACTCGTCTCAAGTGAGACCCTCAGATCTTAATACACTGTTCGATGTGGATTTTTCAGTTGAAACATGATTGCAAGTATATCACACGTATGACTCAACTGAGAAACTCATGTCTAATTATAAACCAGGTCCGATTATGTCACGTGGCACAACCCATATAGCACAGAAAGCAACATTACTGCAACATTGCTTTAACTATCAGTTAACTTCATAAGAAGCTGACCCATAAGAACAACCGACCCTTAACCAAGTTAGGACAGGTTATTCCAATCCCTTGGTTAACTGACAGTTAAATCATTTATCTGTCTTTGTCTAAACTGAGGAAAAACAGAGATAAACATATGATTTAACCATCAGTTAACTTAGACTATCAGTTAACAAGAAGTTGGTTTAACCAAGTTGATCAAGCCATCAGTTTGCCAAGGAATTGCAGCAACCTGTCCTGAGAGGCCAAAACGCAAGAGGCCAAGGGCCTCTATACGCACCTCTTGTGGATCGGCACTTACTTCAACGTTTGCTCTTTCCGCTTTAGGGCGCATTCACATCTGGGTAGAAAAGCAGAAAGCAGGAAGGCAGCAGCCAATTAGAACTCGCGCTGATAGTCTGTCTCTCTGTTGCGAGAGTTTTTCTCTCTGTCACTGGCCGCGTTCAGCAGAAAAAGCTGCTTACTAAGCGCTTAGTGATTATTATCTATGATTGAAGTATTATATTAGATCTTTAACAAATCCAGGGGAATGAACCAATCAGAAACGATAATCACTAAGCGCTTAGTAAGCAGCTTTTTCTGCTGAACGCGGCCACTCTCTTGGCTTCTGCTGTGCTGCTTTTCTGCCCTGGTGTGAATGCGCCCTTAAGGAGGATTCACACTTAGGTAGAAAAGTAGAAAGCAGAAAAGCAACAGCCAATCACAAGTGGCGCTGATAGTCTGTCCTTCTCTCTCCCTCTCCCTCTCCCTCTCTCTCTCTCTCTCTCTCTCTCTCTCTCTCTCAAGAGAAGGACAGACTACCAGTGCCACTTGTGATTGGCTGCTGCCTTTCTGCTTTTCTGCCCATGTCAATCACAAATGGCACTGATAGTCTGTCCCTCTCTTGCGAGAGTTTTTCTCTCTGTCACTCTCTTGGATGCTGCCTTCCTACTACTACTTCTGTTTTTTTCTGCCCAGGTGTGAATGCGCCCTTAGGCACCGCTGTGCCGCGCAGTAACGCGGCGCGGCACGGCTCGTCTGATTGTTCGTTAAATGTTTTCTATGAATGCACCGGCGGAGAGAGCACGGGCGCGTCTCGCGTGCGCTCGCTCGGAGTGCGCTCGGGTGTGCCGCATAGCGGTTGTTCGCGCGCAATCGCCGCCGGTCAACGGTCATACGGGGTGCCTATCCGTGACGTTTTGCGTTATAAACTCCGCTAACGAAGCCCGCCTCGGTTATGCCGTAACGGCGATATCGCGTTAGAGAGGCCCGTTACAGATCGGCTAAGCGAGTCCACGGAAGGAGAGGAAGGAGTGGCGGAAGCGAGGGGGGAGGGGGGATAAAGACGCAACGAGCCAAGTGCACGAAATCGATTAACAAATAAGTACGAATAGTATACACGAGTGCTCGCCTGTGATTAGCGGCAATTATGCCGGAAGGTCGCACATCTCGCTTTTCGCTCGCGCCGATGCATGTTGCCAGAGATAGAGTTCTCTCTGAGCCGAGTTTTTATTGCACTTTATAACTATGCTGCGAAGTACAATAAAAACTTTCGCGCGATCGCGCGTGAGCATCTGAGATAAATACGTCCGCTTTAAGGTTTTGCGGTTTCATATCAAACGCTATATCGATCGCTCCTCGTTGGTGAAGATGCAGACGATTGTTGCATCACCTTGCGTTTCTACCGCACTTTTGCAATTTTTTGATAAACAAATATCTTCTCCCCACCTTCGGAATCACCTTCATCATGAAGGCTCGTAAAGTACGACAAGTATCGCGAAATCGCGCTATAACAGCTCGCGCGGAACTGCGAACTTCGTCATGGTCGTAAAAGGAAGAGCCTGGTCTCGCGCGCGATTTTTCAGTCACCAATAATCAGACCTTTAATACTAAACGGCCGATGCACGATATACGTGTTAGTTTTCAATCGCGCGCGCCAGAAGTCATACTAAGAGGAACAACATGCGTCTCAATTCGAAGATAGATTGGCAACCTTGCAATCGCGAGAGATAAAACATTTCAGCGAGTTAGCACTGCAGCAGCGCGGTAAATTGTCATTGCACAACCGCCCCGCGTAAAATAGCGGGCCGTTGTACAATTGTATAACAATAATAAGTCGACTTTATGATATATTTCGCGATCTCCACTCGCGGGCAAACCAACTCCCTGCCGACGGCCGGGAGGCGCACGTCTTTAATTAAAGGACGTCCGCGCTGATGCTCGCGCCGAAAGGAATGTGTCATCCGCCAGGCGATACTAATTATTCAAATCTAATGCCGACTAGCATGACGCGCGGCAAATGCAAGATCTTGCGCAACCGGTCGCCTGTGAACGGACATTGCAAGACTGTGGCGTAGGGATGCCGATTTTTTTTTTTCAAACAGATCGATTTAAAGATCGATTCGAATCACGAAGAAAAAAATCGATCTTTAAGAAATCGGTTTGTAAAGAATCGATTTCAGAAAATCGATTGGAATCGGTATGCGTGTAAAGTGAACCACTCATTAAAGTATACACTATCTGTCAAATTTCTACAGTAGACTCTAAAGTAGACCTCGTGTAATTCATATAAAGTTTAATATGAATTAAAGAAACTAAACAGATGGTACTCTTTTGGTTGTGTTGTGTGTGGCCACAACAAGATAGAGAAAGATCTTTCACATCAATCAAGATAGAGAAAGATCTTTCACGTCAATCAAGGGTTTTTAAACGTTATCAAATAAGAAATCACGTTTACTATTATATGCATATATATATATGTATATAATATATACTATTATATGAAGTGGCTGTGATTGGTTCGCGCGTTCCATTCCGTTGAAAATTTTCGCCCATGGGATATCGGCCTAATGGCAACGTAATGTGCATCGTGCAGCCTTTAAGTGAGTTACTACAACTAAATAGAATATTACAACTAAAAAGAATTAAAAAAAAAATCTATACTACTAGTAGAAACTGAAAAAATCGTGTTGACGATTTTCAGAATTTACAAATCGATCCTTGAATCGATTCAGCTCCAGAAAATCGATTCGAAATCGATCTTTTAGGCTCCGATTAAATCGATTTAAAATCGGCATCCCTACTGTGGCGTAGACGCGAATCGTCCTCGCACTTTTCCGCTCGATGTCGCGCGAGTCAGGCTTGGGGAAGTTTTCGGGAAGTTTAACGCTCGGTAAAACTCCCGTTTAAAACGAAGGTACCTCCGATGGCCTTGATGTTGGCACATGCAGGGTGTCCGGGATCTTTTGGGAAGGAAAAATCGTATGTGAAGTCAGATGAAACTGAGAAAAAAAGTCAAGTACCATTTTGTAAAAATCATAATAGTAAGTTATTAAGTTGTTAGGTAGTAGTTATTAAGTCATTAATGATTGAAAATGATCACATCTGGAAGCTCTTTTAATCGATGACTTGGAAATTTGCATACTTAATTGCAACATGCTAAAGGACTTTTTTATTCGGAACGACCTAACTTACAATTATATAACAGCTCTTGTGTGTAGCGGCAAGTTCAAGGTTCAGTATTCAAAGTTCAATGTATTCGTATCTATCGCTAGACACAATAGCCGTCATTTAATTATAGATTAGGTCACTCTGAACAAAAAAGTCCTTTACTATTTTGCAAGTAAGTGCGCAAATTTTCAAGTCATCAATTAAAAAAGTCTCTAGACATGGTTATTTTTAATCATTAATAACTTAATAGTAACTGCTGCGATGTTTGCAAAATGATACTTGAGTTTTCTTTTCAGTTTGATCTGATTAATCTTCACAATTTTCGTTTCTAAGAAATTCCGGACATCCTGTATTATTGTATTGACTTTCCTGAGTATAACAAGTACAAATGACCGTCGCTCGTTGTTTATTAAATATTATAAGCAATAGAATTTTCAAAAATAAACTGCGGTTTTCCGATACCGGATATATTTCAAAAGCAAATATCCAACATATAACGGAAGTTACTATTCTGTTTTGATGTGTTTATAAACAAATATTTAGTAAAGAACAAAGTTCACTGTTCTTATTAACAAAAGCAGTTTCAATTGTCTTGAGCACTAGTATCAGTTAGTGTCAACTACAGTTCAGACAGTTAGACATCATAAAACTTCAATATGTGTTTACACGAATTTTTCAATATGATATATAATTTTGATATATTGTGGAACTTTTTGTGCGAGAAGGTTAGGATTAGGTTAAGTTAGAAGAAGGTCCTCTAAACGAGAGTTTTACCTTAAAAAGTTATTAACAAAAAAGTTTGATAGATAGGCCCTGTTTTTCCGACATAATGTGCATTAAAAAAATGTAATATTAAATAGTATACATGAGTGGAGAAGGGGCGGAGCCCTTCCAACTTGTTACATCTTTATATATTGTTGAAAATTGCTGAAAAAGTCTTCTTAAAACCCACAGTACATGACCATATGCAAAGATATAATAAGTTGGGTTAGGTTAGGCTAGGTTTTTTGGCGGAGAGGAAACTACTTTTGTTAATAACTTTTTAACAAACAATGAGCGACGGCTCAAACCTATTGTGTGTTACTCAGGAGGGTCAGTACTATAATACATGCCAATATCAAGGTCATGGCGAAGTCTCATCCGAGATGCTTGACTTTGTTGACAGTCTCGAATGAAACTGCCTGACGACTCGGTCCGTTCGCGCTAATCCGCTAATCACCGTTAATTAACGCCTCCATTACCGCGATTGTCTGCGAAATGGCAAAGGACTTTTCCGTTCAGTTTCACGCAGAGCTCTGCCTGCAGCTACGTGTCCTGTGTCGGACACCCTGTATATTATATTCCACACACGTGCGAAGTAACGAGTGCAATTAACGATTGTACTCGTGATTACGTGCGGTCGAAAAAAAAGTCCGTTCCGGCGAAGAAAAGGCGATTGTTTCAGGCGTCGCCGTCGGTGAACGAAAGGAGGAAGAAAAGTAAGTCGTTATTTCCCGACGCCGCGCCGCGCCGCGCCGGCGGCGAATCGCAGGCGGAAATCTCGCATTCACCGCCGCGCGATTGTCGCGGCGGCGGCGGCGGCGGCGGCGGTCAATTATCCCTCACATCGTATCGCGTAGGTACACACGCGACTTCCTCCCCGCGCTTCCTCCTCGTGTCGTCGCAGACCGGCCGCGAAGGACCGGCCGCGTGGCAGCGCCGCGGCCGGTCTGGGAAATTCGAAAGTGAAAGAAGCAGGACGCGATGAATAAATGAGCGATGACGGAGGGTTGCGGCGAGCAGGTAGACAAGGGTGACGCGCAATTCCGCAGACATCGAGGCGCCCACGCGAGACCACAAACGGACCCCTCTGCGCTTTCAACTACGGCCGAGCTCGTCGCCTGCTCCGCCCCGCGCCGTTGAAGGTTCTCAATCGTGGCTCGCTGGCTTTCGCCAATTTTATTCGCACGTCCACCTGTCCGCCTATGGTATGTTTGTCTTCTCCCGTTCGAGCGGCACCGGTCCGCCACTGCCAACTGGCGACGTTACTAACCCGCCGAAGACGCTGCAATATACAATTGCAATGTGCACTGCAATTGTATATATCCGTAAGATACAAGCACGCAGCGATGTCAATGCAATTTTGTACGTGTGTTTGTGAACGTATTCGATTGCACAAAAAAGTTTCACGAAAAATGCAATTGCATATATTTGTGAAATATATAATTACACAACTATGAGTCGTAATCGGTTTTTCACATTATACAAGTGCCGATTTTTCTCACTGCGGCCTCGTTAGAAAGATTAATCGTGCAAAAATGCGAAAAAGAAAAGAAAAAACATATTCGTTTCCACGCGCGGTCGAACGTTTTTTATATAAATTTTATCCTTTACGTATCTTGAGTGGTAATGCCGGAGAGTTCTTCTAATTAATTAATTGATTAGATGTTTTAAGATGTTTAAATAATTATGAAATCATACATCGTTTCAATTTGAGTAACTATTAGACATCTGAATAATTAATCTGTGTATACGTTCGCCGTCATTGAGAAAAATGAGGTGTCGGTAGTTATTCAATCTTCAACTCGGAACTGGAAAGCGACTCTATTAGTGTTTTTGTACGCAGACAAAAGAGACATTCGATAGTAATGTATCGCTGCTATGTATTGTCATATCGACAAGCGTGCCAAGATGTTGGGACATCTGGCAAGGATAGCGCGGATGGTCCGAAACCGCCAAAATGATAATCCACGCAAATAACAATCTCTGGCCGGTTTAATCGAGCCGTAACCGCTCATCCGCGTACTTCTCGATAACTGCAAATAGAATCAAAACTAAAACTAAGAACAATACTAAGAATAGATGACTATAATTGATGGCCAGCGAAATGTGTAGGATGAGTACGTTTCTTACTTACATTCGCGACCGACATTTTATCTCGAAATAATCGAAACGGCCTGGCTATTTATTTTCAACCGACGTGACTCTGCAAATTCCGAGGCTGCACAAGGACAAAGCAGTCACGCTCGTAACTTGATCTGACGTTCATTCCGAAAGGCCGAAAAATAATTTGCGGTTGAATGCGATCGAGCGAGGAATTTGGCGCAATGCCACGAATTCGAATACTTGAAGAACGCAGAGGAAAAGTCAAGGAGATGGATCGATCCTTCGAGCAGCCCTCTCCGCGTCTCATAACTCGTTATTATTTTGAGATTATACATTGCCTCGGAAACTCGTCGTAAATTTAGCGCAGAATCGCGCAGACCAATTTATTCGACGAACATTTTTACAAGCCAAGATATTCCACGACGAGAGAACACATTGTATTCGTTTTGTTTTTATATAAAGGTGATACAAAAGAAAAAAAAAAAAGATATGTGTACAGCACTGAAACGTCAATCGAAGAGGTCGCAGGAGACTGCTAACTCCCCCTTTAGCGCACGCGTTAACTATTATTGACGGATTCCTGTAACGTCAAGTACCGATAAAACAGAGCTTAAAGCAAAGTAAACAGTGTTATCGGCAATGCATGCGGCTTTTTCCACGCGCAAGCTCCATGACGGTACGTAGCATAAATTTTTCAATTTGCACAAATAATGAAATATCCTCAATTCCAAATAAAATGCGTACGAACAATACACGTGTGAATATATAGATTGATTTGTCACACGATATAACGATAATTTCAAAAACAAAAAGGTTTGGTTATATTGTTACGTTAAATGTCCACAATTCGCACAATTCGAATTACAAAAAAAAAAAAGTATGGAAAAGTTGAACGAGATACAGTCTGGCCCAGACAAGATACAGCGAACTCTGCTTTTTTCGGAGCATATTAGTTAGAAAACATCACTAAAAGCAAAATCGATTGCTTCATTTCTGTCGAGATAACCTATCACAGAAAATATATCGAAATAAAGAGCCATCCCACGTGGTGCAGACGAACATGCAGGTTGTGTGAACTCGGCATTCCATGCTCGGTAAGACTTTAAAATAAAAAAGACTAAAATTATAATTAATATTCGAAAATATCTCACTAAAATATCTCATTATATTGGTACATTAAAGTAATAGTACATTAAAAATCTGTGCCTACAATATTGTCAAAATTTCATTTTCATACAAAGACTTTTTTTAAACTCATTTTGTTCACTCATTTCTCGAAATAATCATCATCGATGCCTTTTTCATCATGTTTTTATTATTTAAATGCTGATTATGTCGAAAAATGTGAGAAAGTGAATTAAATATTTCAATTTTGCTTCTCTTATGATAATATTTCAACAACATTATGCAGTATAGTTTTCTAATACACCAACAGAGAATGAAATATGTCAGCAAAATATTTTTCAATTTTAATTACTTTTTCAGAGCAACCTTGAGCCGGGCTATTAAAATTTCTCAGAAACGGAAAGACGTTTCCGCACATTAATTAAACCGAATAACTAAAATATCTCGGAAAGAGCAGACGACTCGGCACATTCGCACTTTATGCCACTCGACTACATCAAGCATGAGCGCTACGTACCTATAAAATTTCCTCGGAATTGAGGGAGAATAATAATCTACCGAAGTCGGGTGGCCGGGTGGTTTGTTCTTTTTAGCTGCGCTGCTGAACTGCAGGTGCAGTAAGTTAGAGTGAGACAACTGTATTTCTTCTCGCTCTAATTTATTGCCACCAGTTCAGCGGTGCAGCTAAGAAGAACAAGCCCAAGGTTTTACGGTGTATCTCAAAATCTCGGAGCGAAGACGAAGAAGTAAGTTCTCGCAAAAACCAAAGCCGACATCTCTCAGATCGCCGCCGCCGTCGATGCGACGAGTCGGCGTCGCAGATGAACTGCGAACTGCATAGTCGGTGCCGCAGAGTGCAGCGTGCAGAGGAACAGCCGCACACCGATCAATACCTGCGTCGTCCTATGCACACGACCCTGCGACCGCTTCCGGACGCTCCGATATCTTTTCGATTCGAGCAGGTATAGACACGCGAATCCCCGTGATTTTTCGATTTGCCGCAAGAGTTATCTGAAAGTAACCAACGACCGTTCGAAGATCGGCTCTCGGTCCGTGTTTACAAGTCACGGAGCATGACTAATCGCGCAACGATGCTCGAACTCGATAATCTCGTATTCACGCTCTAAATGCTGTTTACTTAATGCGACAGGATCGGCGATCATCGGAGGACTGTAGTCTTCGGCTAATCCGCCAGTAAATGTCCACCTTTCGCGCTCCGTGGATTTTTGCGTGGATCGTTGACAATTCACTTGCAAATGCCGTCAAATTAAGTGGAACCTATTTGCCAACGTTGGTTAAACGGGGGGGCGTCCCTTAATCCGTATTTATTATTTACACTCGTGAAAATTTTGGATAATTTTCCGTCAAAGAAAATCTTGAGAAAGATCAATCTTCTAATGGAAACTTTCATTTTCTAACACATAGTACACCTTTCAAGCTAAACTTCAGACCGAGATCCTGTTGAAGTAAAGTCCACCTCCGAGTGATGCCAAGCTCTACATGTGTGGCAGTAAACTGTTTGAAACGGGTCACTGTCATCCCTAATAATCAACGTCCTTGCCAAGTCCGGCATGACGTCGCCTGGGTCGCGTACCGGACCCAGGCTCATACTTGTGAATCGTTCACCCTGGGCCCTGTCACGATGATTGCAGGCGTCACGCATTCCACCTGCCTCATGGTAGCTAACGATGAGGAGTGAAGGCGAACTTCCGGCGTCTCAAAACAGGAACCACCTAAAGAAAACATCTAGTGTAACCCGAAAGGGATGTTTCACTGAACGATCTTTGCTTCGATTGTCAGAATACGACCTACTGTACACATCCAGATCACCCAGATGGCGCAGCACATGGAGGTACAGTTATTATGATTGAGGAATCAATCAAGCACTCTGCACTGCCAGAATACAAAAGTGAGAAGATTCAGGCTACATCAATCTCAGTACTTGACTGGCAAAAATAACTCACTTTAACCTCCACGTACTGTCCTCCAAAACAACAAATTGAAAAAGATGCATACGTAATTTCTCTATACATTTGAACTCAGGTTTACACCGGTAATACCCAGGTAATAACCGGTGGTAACTGGAATACAAAGCACACATACTGAGAATCTAGATTAAACATAGAGTGAACTAGAGAAGCATGTGGACATAGTACTAACGCTATCCATTGATGAACTAACCTATTGGGCGGCTGATCCCGAAAAATTATCCGACCTCATAGACTTCTAAAGACACACATATCGAGAATCTATACTATCTATAATTGAAATCTTGTCTGGACAGTACATCAGACCATTCACTAGTAATAATCACAATAAGTACACTACTCCTTAATAAAAAGAAGAAAGAGAAATATACAATAAAAAACGGACTAGAAATCATAGAAAGACTACGTAGAGTCAAACGTTGGTTTAAAAGTACCATTCAAATATAACAATAACGTTCAAAATACTGCTATGTATATAACAAATCTCGCACAAACGGCAGTATTAAAATCCACCCTAGCTTTACCAAGAAAGTTCTAGCCATTCAGACGAAGTCAAAGAAAAAGTGAGGGAAAAAGATTACACAATGACTGTGGAAAATTAATAGACACCCAAACGACAAGGCAGCCCTTGTCAACAGAACTGCTAAAGAGAATTGAAAGTTTTCCCCTACAGGATAAAAATGAATAATTCCAATATTTTCTAGAGAATTTATCATCTATTGAAGGGGACTACTCTCTGAAAAGTAATCAAACACCTAAAGAGACTACAACAACAGTCAGTACCTCCAATAAGAAATAAGAATGGTTTCTGAACTAAGAGATGAAATTAACGGATTCTTGGAAAGCCCGCTTAAACTTGAAAAACCATTCAACCATACCGGAGAAAGTTGCAAGGCTAATAAAGGCGCCAAGACGAAGACCTCCATGTTGCAACCTAGTTACTTCTGAGCTCTTGAAGAAGCCTTCAAAAAAAGGAATAACTTAAAAGAATACTTTCTTAACTCTTCAACGCTATAATGAGAACTGCCCATTTCCCAGGTCAGTGCAAGATCTCGACAATAATAATATACCTAAAGTCTGCCAATCAGCCTGTTATATTTGAGCATGCGCTTTCGTTGTCTGGAGGAATCATATCCAGATAAAACAAGTTTAATTGAACCTACGTCTTAATAAATTAAATTGGTTAATTAGAAAACGGTCTCCATTCTCAACCAGCAATAAATACCTAATGTACAAAAACATACTGAAGCCAGTCTGGACCTATGGCCTATGGGAGAACGGACCTGTGGGGCACAGCAAATAATTCAAATCTCTAGAAATAATTCAACGTTTTTTTCAAAACAAAGCTCTGCGCGCGTCCTACTCAAGTCTCGTGGTTTATTCGTAATAGCAAGGTCTACGAGCACGTTAAGATACATACACTGGAGGAAACTATTCAACAATGCTGCTTAAGGTACCGTGATAGACTTGGGAGACATGAGAAAGTCCTTGTTCAAAACCTCGCTGACGTATAGACTTCACGAATAAGACGACTCAGAAGGAAGCACATACCGGACTCGATTGGACAGTTGTCCAACCACTTAATTTAAGTGTAAAATATGAGGATGGTAGTCGATGGGCAACCTACTCTTAACGGCCAATGCAAGTTACACATCTCGTTCGTTCGTGGCCTTCAAATAGATCGTCTTCAATAGACTTCAAATAGACCGATCGAAAAAAGTTTGGTTGAACTAACGTGACAATGAACGAGCCAAACCCACTTTGTGGTTGAGGAAACTTCTGCTTCTCTTGAGGACCAAATTCGGTTTCAGCAGACGGCAATTCTATTTTCTTCAATCGAGGCACGTTTAAGGATCGTTCATCGTCATTCGTTTCGTCAATTCAACCGATCTTTTCTCTCCGTGCAAGATGCGAGCCGACACTTGGAATGCAAGGGCTTAACACAAAGAGCCCAACGACTTAACGATCATGAGAAGTCAAGGAATGTGAGCACGTATAAACGAGTGTCAATTCGGATAAAATGTCCCCCCTGTTCTTCTTATTACATAACGTAATTCAAGCGACTGAGTGTAAAATTATCTCTGGCGCCTCGATAATCTAGATACAAACATCAACTACGAGAGCGCTAACGTTGTTTCTGTCTTGGAGAGCGATTGCTATAAATTTTGATAAGCAATCGCGAGATATTCGCGCAGCACGATGAAACGTAAGAATCAAGCTCGCATTTTAAGTTTGAAATTTATCGCGCGACCTTCATCGACGATAACTGTGGATCGACAGATAGATTTCCATAATTGTTACAACATGAAACAGTCGATAATGGAAACTCTGGAATTTTTTAATTACACTTATGAAGCAAATATACTTTATTATTAGTGATATTACTAATCATTAATAAATTAATCACATTAAATTTACTTCATACAACACGATGTAAATTATTTTGTTATACTAAAACAACGAAATCACTGAAAGTTTTATCTAAATTTTCATATTATATCATATTATGATATATCGATTCCAATAAATTTTGATACATCAATTCTACTAAATTTTGATATATCAATTCCAGCAAATTTTGATATGCCAGTTCCAGTAAATTTTGATATATCAATTCCAGTAAATTTTGATATGTCAGTTCCAGTAAATTTTGATATGTCGATTCCAGTAAATTTTTATATATCAATTTCAGTAAGTTTTGATAATTTTCTTCGCGTGCTTCTATTTCGTCATATTTTTTTCATATTTCTATTTTATTCGTATTCATATCTCTTTTCGTATTCGTATTTCTGTTTCTATGGCGTCTCAAATATGTTCGTTGTGTATCATTGTCTGTATGATAAGCATAAGTGCCATGAAAAATGCTTATAACGAGAACAGCCTTTACACACAGCATGATGTAATACGTAGATAGATAAAGCTATAATGTAAGATACATAAATAGAGCTTATGACTTTTACATGTATTATTTAGATACGTTTAATTGAGTGATAAAAAATACTATTAACAAACCCTGTCATGATTCTTGCAGAGTCATCGAGCGCTCTGTGTGGAACGGTTATGAAATAATAAAGCGAGTTGAGAGCAAAAATACTCAAAAAAATAAAGAAGAAATACTCGACGAGTACCGATAGCATATTTGCTTGAATCCAAATTCTCTCACTCGAACAGAATAAACGACTGCTTTGATGAAAAGCTACAGATTCAAGAAAATGCACACTTCTTCATTCCAACGAAATTTCTTCGCAATGTAAAAAAACATTTGTGTCGCTGTAGAGTTACAGTACGTTACAGTAAGCACACCGACAAATATTCTCAACTCTTCAGATATTTTCCCCTCAGTGCGGTCGCACACAGCGCGTCATGTCGGCTGTCGCGACTGTCTATAAGTTCGAGGCTGTCTATAACCGCTAACTTGACGAGACGACTTTGTTAAGTGCGCGTTTACGCTTCTTCTTACAGTTTTTATCACGGTCATACGCTGGGAAAGGTTTTCACCCGATAAATCGCGCGATGCAACAACGTCGCATTCATCCCTCTCATTAAGGCGCTGTCACGTGTCGAGCCGATCTCGGTTCTGCTTTTCCCTGATACTCGTATCACCCGATATATGCTTTTCCTGCTTTAATCTTTCGCATGCGCTCCAGCTAGAAGCGTCATGTTTTCTCGGTAGAATTATCGCGTTTTGCGAACGAGACGCGAACGATATGCAATTTATCGTTTATATTTATCGTTTATATTTTAATAACAATCCGCGTTAGATAATAACGTCGTAAATCGAATGTCAGCTCGAGCGTTGCGTCCCTCCTTTTATCTCACGTAATCTCCCGGCAAGATTCGTAAATTTCTTCCTCGTGGATTCCCGAGCCGACCCGACATCACTCGGTGGATATCCCGCACGGATCTCCGAGAAAGTTCCGCGTCGGTCCGCGAAACGGAGCATCGCATAAAAAATTACGCCGACGACGATCTCGCTATCGCCGTTGAGAAATCCCGAAATCGTCGCTATCATCGCATCGTCGAGCAACGGCCGAGGTCTGCCCGCATCAGTCGGACACGTTCCGCGACGATGTGGAATGCGGCTCGCGAGGTTAAACGACAATTTAATCAGAAAATCCGACGAGGCGATGAAAGCGATTTACCCACGCGCGACTCGCGCCCGCGGACGATGATGATAATTATCGAAGATAAGGAAGGACGTGGCGCGGTGTTTCAGTGTTGCTGGTGCCTTGGTTACGAGTGGACATAAGTGCGGGCATCGCGAGTATAATACGAGCGGCGGCTCCAACTGTAAGCAGTTTTTGCTCGTCTCTACGGTCTAACGCGTCGGTTATGCTGAAGTCGCGCGTGCCGGCGACTTCGCGATCTTTCCGCCGCTCTCTCGTCGTCTATTTTTAGCGACGGCGGACCGTGGCGCATCGATTGCACAGGACGATCGATCGAGCATCCAGCCGAGCAAGGAGCGCGACCTGGCACGAGAAGAAGAGCCGTCGTACACGAAGTCGGTTGTCGGTTACAAAGGTATGGAGCTTCTTCGCTCTGAGCGCGCGTCAGTCGTCGTAATCCGCGAGTGCTCGCGGATAAAATCCGATCATTCGCTGGAAGTACCTAAGCTGACACCCTAAGCCGGATATTGAATTTCTTTGACATATCAGGAATTCGTTTCCGCGCGCGCACGCGCGCAGAGAAGAGAGGCCGATCGAATTAAGAGCGGCGATAAATGGAGCGGACGCTCTTTGCTCGGGAGAAACGGAATTTCCGGTTCTTGGAAGCGAATTTGTTTGAGGAAAATGCTTCTGCCTCCTCCGAGCAAAACACGTCCGGCTCGATCATTTTATCACGGTCGCGTTTAGAGTCGATCGAATTGTTTTTCTTCCGCGCACACTACAGATGCGTAATCGGCGGGGATTTGGTCGATTGTCTTTCTTCGCGAGCTTCGCGAATCTCGCGCTGGTCTTGCTGGATAACATTGTTGAGAGAGGAATCTCTTCTTTGCGAATCATTCGCGGCTCATTCGATAGTATGCTAATGGTTTGGAAGGCTTATTACCGTGGGCAGCACAGTTGATCTCGATTCTAAGATGGTTCCAGAACGAGAGCTTCGTGCACAAGTAGCAAGTTTCATCGGCAACAATCAAGCTTAGTAGATACTTGAGCATTGCGTGAGTGTTATGTCGAGATTAGACTTTACGCGTTAAAAATAAACTTTCCCGCATATGAGACACTCAGGTATCTTCTCTTATGAAACTACACATACGCACGACTTTGTCTCAAAACACCGCAATGTAAAAAGAAAATATGTGCGAAACAAACCGGCGAGTAAATTGCGAGTATATTGCAGAAATATTAAATTTCGTTTCACAAAAATATTATTTATATCTTTCTCTCTCTCTCTCTCTCTCTCTCTCTCTCTCTCTCTCTCTCTCTCTCTCTCATATCTCTGAAGTTTATTTCTCTTTAAAAAAAAGAACAATTCAATATTTTATATGGTACAGCTTTTCTACCTCATTATTTTTGTTTAAATATATGGCATTAAATTTATTTGCTTAAATATATAGTTTATGAAATAATTTTACTTAAATATGAAACGCTCCATCTGCCTCGTACATTTGTATTTATATTTCGTACCCAATGTTTTGTCAATTTCTTCACGCTACGATCGACTCTTTCCAACGTGAAAAATTGCAAATGGACGTTTACCAAGGCTGATCCGCCTCTCTTACGTGCTATTTCAAATGTTTACCGTTTACAATCCCGGTATAAAGTCTTATTACGAAACTATTACGAGACAATAATACGCTGACACGTCCGACAAACATAAGATATACAAACATATCGGCAGATTCTCGGAATTAAGAGAAACATCGCGATAGCCGAATATCTTTCTCCAATTTTTCTTTTATTGTGTAGCGTAGGATTATTGTTATTAAATATATCATTTTTTTGTAAATAATACATTCCAATTAGAAGGTCTGTCTGCTTGCACTTTTGGCACCTTTACACCTCACGCCCGTTGCACGCCGGCCTCTCGTTAGAAACAAGAGCTCTCATTGGTTATTGTTCATCGCGCTCGGTGTGCGACAGGCATTAGGTTAGAAAAGTGTCAAAAGCGCAAATAACGCAAACAAACGCAAAGAGAAAGCAGAAAATTGTGTATACACTGAGAAAAAATTGTATTAAAGTTAAACAAATATTTGTTCGAATACGACTGTGAATACATTTTATTCAAACTAAGCGACTAATTTATAAAATGAAATACAGAGGTTCTCAGAATGTAAAATTTTTTCTTGAATTTTAGAAAATAATTGCTTAATTTAAGTAAATGTATTCACAGTCGTGTTCGAACAAATATTTGTTTAATTTTTGATACAATTTTTTCTCAGTGTAGTCTTATAAAGTAGGATGCACTTGAAAATCTAAAGACCGCGAAGTTCATCTACTTTCTAGCTCTTCTAGCTGAAAATCCGTGCTCGACAAATCTACCGGGAAGCTAACAAGGCTTAAGCTTCAGAACCTTGTTAGAGACATTGAAAATTCGTACGGATTAAATTGCTTGATATTCACGTTGGTATTTTTGGTATAAATGTTCTTTAATGTAAATGCCTTTTATATTTTCACGGGCTTTTTTAAGCCCATATCAGACTATACGAATTGGAATTGAGTATTGGATTGAAATTTAACTAATCAGGGCTAAGTTTAATATATTTGAGATTATTTTCTTTTCTCCAATTGATTTTCAAATTTCAATCCAATCTCAATCCCAATCCATCCAGTCTGATACGGGCTTTAGTGACAACCAAATGACTGAGGTCGGGTCCACAATAGGTATAATAAGCTTCGAGCCGTAAGAAACTGACCAACCACAGTCGGACGTGAGAAGAATAATCAATTGTGACTGGTCCATCTCTTACGGCTTAAAGCTTGCTACACCAATCATAGACCCAGCTTAAGTCTCAATCCACGATAGGTGTTTTAAGTTCTAAGTTTTAAGAAATTGACCAATCGCAATCGATTATTCTCCTCATATTCGACTGTGATTGATCATTTTTTGAAAACTTAGGGCTTATTGTAGATCGGGAAACACTTATTGTAGATCGGGACTGATGTGCCTGCAAACGAATGATTTTTCAAGTCACTTGGAAATTCCTCGGAAGCATCAGGCCTTGAGAAGATCGGTTTGCACTGGAAAGCAAAACGGTTTCGACAGTTTTTTTTTCTAGCGACATTGGTAATCCGTTGTGAATTTGAGAATCACTGCTCAGCCAAACTGCGCAAGCCAAAAGATCGCGGGTTTCTCTCTCTCCCTCTCTTGCGCAAGTCCTTGAGCAATGATTCTCAAATTTTACAACTAGACTAGTTACTAACGTTTGTAAAAAAAAAAAAAAAAACTGTCGAAACCGTTTTGCTTTGCAGTGTGACTCTGGTTTCGAGTGTTAACACTTCGCTCTCTCCCTCCCTCCCTCCCTCCCTCCCTCCCTCCCTCCCTCTCTCTCTCTCTCTCTCTCTCTCTCTCTCTCTCTCTCTCTCTCTCTCTCTATCTGTCTCTCTCTTTTCGTGCTTGACTGTACTCGACTGTATCTTCTTTACACACGCAATCGTGTGTTTCCGTGATATGCGTATGGTGAGCATCGACGCTCCCTGTACAACGAGGAGAAAATACGCGGTTCTGCGGCGTGAATCACGTATAAAAATACTCATTCACCAAGCAGCCGCCGTTACGCGGGGATATAAACCATTGTAAATGTATGAGTAAGTGCGCTACGTATAACAGTCGATGACTAATACCACGAATTATGGCGCGTACGTTCGCGAGGGAGCCGAGAGCGAATGTTTCGCGCTGACGAAATTCAAACAAAATCGTAGAAAATACTCGTGTACATTCTACTCGCAGGTCGCTTCGACTGGAGTCTCCTTCGCTAATAATATAGAGAATAATATAGAGAACGGCTCTCGATGTTTCCTTGAAGAAAGACGAGGAAAGTCACGGTTTGTTTCTCTACCCCCACCACCATTGTGTAGCTAAAACTTTTCCACAGATTGTGCGGGAGCTTTTCAACTGAAAACGAAACGAGAAACATCTCGGTGGATTTTCGTCGAAACATTCTCCGAGTCGAAGAGTCTTTTTGATGGAGCAATTCTCTGGTAAATTGCATACTTGAAAAAAAAAAACAAAAACAGAAATATCGAATATTATACCGGGTGTTACTTCGTACAAATCTTTGTCCCCAAATATCGTGGAGCAGAACAAAGGAGACGCGTCGGGACGAACGATCTCGCGAAGCGCGCGGTTTAACGTACGCAAAGGGAAAAAAAGTGAGTACTTTTATCGGAGGAGAACCCGTACGCGCAGCGTGACGCATTTCACGTCGCACTTTTCAGTTTTCACGGTGCACGCAAGGAACGTACGGGGGAACCAGGCGACGGTGTCTCCTACGGATCGATATAACGCATGGCGGGATTTTAGCTGTATGATGCAAGCCGTACGGAATGGCACGGGGCGGCCGGTCAAGTTGAGGCAAATATTACGCGACGAAGTGAGAAGAAACGCGCCCTTTAACGTTGCAACACTACCAACTTGAAATTTCTCGCAAAAATTACTCGAACCTGCAACAGCGCATTTCCTGTCTCTAAACGTCGCAAGAGACTTTCCTCCCTCTCTCTCTCTCTCTCTCTCTCTCTCTCTCTGTCTCTCTCTCTCCCTCTCTCTCCCTCGTAGATTTCTTATTTTTTCAGAATTAAGGCCATCACACACAAACGAACTTAAACAGTAAGACGTAAGCAGTAAGCAAATCAACCAATCACAATCGAAATTTAAGGATGCCATTTTAAAACTTACGAGAATAATTGATTGTGATTGGTCAGTTTCTTTACTGCTTATGTCTTACTGCTTACGTTCATTTGTGTGTGATGGCCTTTAAGCAGAAACCAGAAAGAAATAAACGAACATCGTCTTCCTTGCCTCACATATACAGGGTGTCCGGGATCTTTCGAAAACGAAAAATTGTGCAGATTAATCGGATTAAACTGAAAAGAAAAGTCAAGTACCATTTTGCAAAAATTGTTCTTCTTCTTCTTCCTCCTTCTCGTGTAGCAGGCTTGGAGCCTGTTTATCCAAAGCTACGGTGCCCTCTTGATTCAATTATTAATGATTGAGAATGTCCACATGTAGAAGTTCTTTTAATTGATGACTTAAAAATTTGTCTACTTATTTGCAAAATAGTAAACGACTTTTTTGTTCAGAATGACCTAATCTACAATTATGTTGAACCTGTCGTATAATTGTAGATTAGGTCATTCTGAACGAAAAAGTCCTTTATCATTTTGCAGATAAGTACGCAAATTTTCAAGTTACCAATTACATTAAAGAGCCTCTGAGAGATGTGATCATTTTCAATCATTAATAACTTAATAACCATTGCGATTTTTGCAAAACGATACCGGACTTTTCTATCTCAGTTCGATCCAAATCTTCACAATTTCGCGTTTCCGGAAGATCCCGGACATCCTGTGTAATATTTTCAAAAATCGCTACTTCAGACATTCCTCAGCTATCAATCATTTTTCCCGATCGAGTATTCCCCTTCGGCCGTTCGGCTGAAAATAACTCGTCAATCACCGGCCAGTTCCAGTGCTAAATTCGCCGCTAAACCTGGCCTAGCCCCGGCTACGTCGCTCATGTTGCACGCGCGGGAAGAATCTCCCGACGTCTTCGTCTTCCTTTCTCTCCGAAGAGCGTCTCTCCGTCGCGTCTATTGTCGGCAGCAATGTCGTATTGGCCGGCAAAAAAGGAAGCGCGCGAGGTTCCGGCGCGAGGACCGGCGTTTTCGCGCCGACTGCCGGCGACGTCGCCGATATTGATTCGCGACATTATTATTAATCCCCATGTAAAACGACCGGACGGACGAACAACGACTCGAACGTTACGCGGCGTTACCGTTGCCGCGGCGGGATTGGACGCGCGTCGACGCGCCCCGCGGAATGCATTATTTCCTCAGTAGTTAAGTAGAGCGTGGCATCGCGTAGCGAGAAAAAAAAGAAAATACGCAGATCACGCTACGGGTGTCTATTTTTAGGGGGCAGGGGAAGGGCACGGGAAAGATAATTGAACAAGTATCACGCCGAGGATGGCGCGCGCTCGCTGTAGCCAGGCGGAAGCGCTCGCGAGGAGCACGCGCGAGTTTGTGCATCGCCGCTAAATTCATTAGCGTCTTCTCCCTCGGCCGAGACTTTCGGGCTCTCGCGGCCGTTAGACGTGACGCGTTAATTAATCGCGGCGTCGCGAGCGGACGCCGTTACGCACTGTCCTCGTCGCACTTTCTCAGTGCTCGGATGCGCGCGTTTCCGCCAGAGTCGAGGATGAAACTTTAATTCTGAACCTGATTCCCTTCGGACTTCCCGGGACTCGAGCTTGGGTCAAGGTTCAACTGACTCCAGTGGACAAGGACAAGCGGATCGGTGTTAATCTCGCTCGTAACGCGGCGAGGACCTAACCTCGAATCCCACAAGCACGAGAAACCGGAAGAAAGCGCGCGCGGCGCTCCGCCGCACCGCAAAAATGGAGGAAAAAATGCCAGCGTTCGGCTGGAACATTTCCGCGCTGCCGAGAAAAGAGCGACGAGGGTCCTCGGGATTTCTCGGAAAAAATTCCGCAAATTTACAGGACGACGCTCTCACGCTACTTTCCACTTTCCGTTAAACAGAGGAAGAACCTCTGCAAAATTTCCTCCCAACTGTTGTTGTTGACTCGATAAAAATGTATTATTACTAATTCCATAAAAAAATGGTCGTCTTCCCCGAGAAGAGACCTGTCGTTTTTCGACCGCTCGACCGGCGCTTGCTGACCTTCTCAGCGCAGCAAGTTCGCAGCGGAAATCCAAGCGGGAAGCAAAAGGTCGAGCACTCACCGAGTCCAATGTCTCTGAAGATCTCTTTGGGCGCGATTTCGATCTCGTCCTTCTTGGTCTTGCTGACGGGCGGCCGGGAACAGACGTAGTCGGGTTCCTTGGATTTGGACGTCTCTCGGCGCTTCGTGTTGTTCTCGGGCTCCGATCTGGCGACGACGGAGTGCGGCGGCGGTGGCGGCGGCGGCTTGTCCTTGGCAGCTTCCTCGAGGAGGAAGTCGTTGGACATCTCGTACTTGTCGCGATGCGCCGTCTCCAGCAGCTCCGCCTCCTTCGGCAAGGGCGGCAACGGCTTCGTCGGCGGCTCCGGCTCCTTCAGCTGTTCGCGCTTCACGTCCGCCTCCTCCACCACGTTCCACGAGTCGTCGTCCATGATATTCTTGACCTTGTCCTGCTGCTGGCTCGGCGCGCGCTCGTCGTCGCCGAGGAAGTCCAGCAGCGGCGATCTCTCCGGCGCCGGCAACACCGACGACCTGACGTCACGCACGAGGTCCTCGCCGAAGTCGTTGGCGCCGCTCACCGGGACGGCCTCGCGCTGCTCGTGCTGCGACTTGCCTTGATCGGCAACGGCGTTGCTGTGTTCCTCGAAACCGAGCTCGTAGTTGGCCTGCTTAGCCGCATCGCCGTCCGACAGGGACGCGGCAGGCTCGGCAGCCGCGGTGAAGGAGGTTGGCAACAGCGACAGCGGCGGCGGCGGCGGCGGCGGCGGCGACTCTAGCTGCACCTCGTCGTCATCGGCGTGCTCGTCGCGCAGCAGCTGGTGCGCGCTCGTCCGCTCGGTCTCGACGAACGCCATGGTGGCCAGCTTAGGATCGACCGGGTCCAGCGGCCGCTGGAACGGGTCCGACGACTGCGCCATGGCCTCGCACTTCTCGAAGTCCGCGGAAGGCGGCGGTGTCGCGGGCACGGGCTTCGCGTCGACGTTGCCGTCGACGAGGAGCGCGCTCGGTAGCACGTTGTCCGATGCCTGGAAGGAGTCGCCGATGTGCAGCAGGTCGTCGACACGTGGTGGGTCGATCAGTCGCGGCGGCAGATGCTGCTGCGGATGCTGCTCCGTACGCTCGTCCGACAGCGAGCCGGAGTCGTGGCCGAGATGCTCGAAGTCGTCGACGGAGTCCTGATCCCTCTTGAGCGGTGCGTTGTCAGCCGCGTCCTGGATCCGCGAATCCATCCTCGCTCGCGGGGAGGACAGCGAATCGCTGCGACTCGTTGGCGGGGATTGGCGCGGCTAACGATGACTCACCGATCGCGAGAGGCGGCTTCTTGGCAGGCGAGCGAGCGAGCGAGTTGCCTGACAGCGCGCGTTCGATCCTTTTGCACGACGTTGCGCGATATGTTGCGCGACGCTCCCTACTCTCATCAAAGCCAGGTACTACGAGGAGCGCCGCTGCTACTCCCACCTGCTGCCGTCGTCGTTGTCGTTGCTGCCGGCAGCTCCTCAGTGGGGCACATCCGACGTCCTTGCTGGCCTGACTCACCGGCGGCGCTTTCCGCTGCTGCTGCTGCTGCTGCTGCTGCTCGTTACCGCGTCGCGTCTCTCGCAGGCGCGAGCTATGGCCTCCTCTCTCCCGTCGGCTCCCGGGTTGCGCGGGCGCCCTGCGGCAGCGTGAAGCCGCGGTGTCGTCCTCGTCGCCGTCGACGTCGTTAGCGTCAGAGCGTCGCTGTCGACGACAGGTCGACGAACGCGAAGGACGAGACTGAGGTGACGAAGCGACGAGAGAACGATGAGAGGGCGAGAGAGAGAGAGAGAGAGAGAGAGGGCGGGGGGGAGAGAGACCGACAGCCGATGAGAGGTCTCGTCGCGGTCGCGGATTACGAAGCACGGCCACCGGCAAACGCCAAGTCGCACGGTATTCGGCACGATCGACGGGTGAATTCGATCGCGCGCTCCCCATCGCGCGAAGGGATAACCCTCTCCCGCAGTGCCGAACGCGGCGCGGGCCAATCGCGCGCTCGCTGCCGCCCCCCACCACCGTCGACTGGCACGCAGGAGGGAGACGCAACGATCTCGCGCAAATTCGCGTAGCGCGAACGCGCTCGCACGCCATGAAAACCACCATTAATCAGACCAGTCAATGTCGCCGGCGCATTATGTCGTTTTATTTTCCCGTTTCACGAGCAATTGGCGGATTCACGAGAGCGCGCTGCGCATGAATGCCACGCGCGAGTTCTTTCTCGCACGCGTCCGGATTGACTTGAACTTGACGCGAGCCGGCTGATCGATCGATCGACCGGCTGATCGTCGTGACTGGTGGCGCCTCTTTCGGAAGCGGAAATGGAGGATGACGTCTTCGAGAGCTGACAGAGAAATCGCGGAACGAGCACGCGGGCGTGATTGTTTGCTTGGTCAATTGAAGAACGCGAACCACGCCCGTTTGCGCGACGAAATATTATATCCCGCGCGAAATATTATAGTTCCGCTTATTTTTACACGAAGCGTCACGCTTTTATCGATTGTATCGCGCGCATTCTCGGTGTACTTCAAGTATTACACAGCTGAGTCGAAAGGGGTCGGTCTGTAAATTTGCAGCATACATATATCGCGCTCGCTGACTACTACGATCTCGTATCTCGACTACGATGTGTCATAAGCACAATATGCCGCGCTTGCAATTAGCGTTATCCTGAACCATTGAGAAGTATCGCGGTTACGCTTATTACGCAACATATTGAGTTTATTGTTACCCTAAGCCGTCGACAAATGTCGCGCTTATAGTTACTACATCGGCAGATTGATAAGATTCCGTGTACTCGAGATAAGCGGGAACTCTGTGGTATTCCGCTGACAATTTTCCGCTCAATGAACACAATGTAACATGTAACATATCTGTTAATTGTAATTTCTTACTCAACAATGTAGCGATCATATAACATATATATTGAACAGGAAATTACAATTGACTGACAGGCATGTTACATTGCGTTTGCTGGGATAATTTATTTTATATCATTATTTATGGATACTCGTATATTTATAGATATTCATGTTACTTTATATATACAAGGTGTCCGGGATCTTTTGGAAACGAAAAATTGTGAAGATTAATCGGAACGGAGAAGAAAAGTCAAGTATCATTTTGCAAAAATCGCAATAGTTATTAATAATTGGAAATGATCATATCTAGAAGCTTTTTTAATAGATAACTTGAAAATTTGCGTACTTATTTGCAAAATGGTAAAGAACTTTTTTGTTCAGGATGACCCAATCTACAATTATATGAATCTTGAATCTGTCGCTATTGTGTCTAGCAAAAGGTTCAAGATTCAGGGTTCAAAGTTCAATATCTATCGCTAGTCACAATAACCGTCATATAATTCTAGATTAAGTCATTGTGAACAAAAAAGTCCTTTGTCATTTTGCGAATAAGTATGCAAATTTTCAAATTATCAATTAAAAGAGCCTCTAAATGTAGTCATTTTCAAACATTAATAACTTAATAACTATTATGATCTTTGCAAAATACGTACTTAACTTTTCTTCTCAGTTTGATCTGATTAATCTTTACAATTTTTCGTTCCCGAAAGATCCCGGACACCCTGTATATGTCGATAAATATTGCCAATGCGGTGTACCGCCGCAGTAGCACTATTTTGTAACTTTCTACGACAATATCGTTATCTCGTTATGCTGTCTTTGCGCATAATTGCTCCACTACATATTGTAGCCGCGCCATAACAATATAAAGATTACGATACTCTCGTTTAAAGTTACAAAACAGACTTTATACAAAACAGCTATTTATACTTTGACATTACATTGGAGCGAAGGCTGCGTTAGGTTCGTCTGTTTTCCTCACACGTTCCGTGCTCTCTTTCCTTTTTTTTCTAGAATAGTTTTTTTTTCATGTCTCTCCTTACAATCTCCGTGCGGCACATTCCTTTTATTCCGAGAATGATGCAATTCAGTGCCGTCGCAAGTCCATTCGATCGTACTGAGAGCGCTAAAATGGCTGATTTTTCCACTCTGTGCGAATCGACCATTTTCATTCGCGATGACGACGACAACCTGATACATCAACTTTTTCTCTCTTTCCCTCTCTCTCTCTCTCTTTCTCTCTCTCTCTCTCTCTCTCTCTCTCTCAGGACTATTTTTACCAAGCTCGGGTTTAAACTATTTGATTTAGCAACCTTACAGAATTCCAACAGAAACTATTGTAAAAAGAAATAGAAAACGAGGCAACTTAAATCTCAGCAACTTTAGTCGGAGTCTGGCAAGGTTACTAAATCGATTAGTTTGATAAAAGTGCTCTCAATATGGCTCTACGTGTTCCTAGAACTTCCGTCCCAAAGCCACTCTTTAAGGGTGTGTTCCGTTTCACGCATATGCGCGCATTTTTTATAGTATACGTGACATAAACTATAGATAAATGCGCGCATATGCGTGAAACGGAACGTACCCTTTGTTGACAGATAAATGTAAATTAGCTTTAAAATAACAACAGGGGCGACGCAAGAGAACGTAGTCCCCCGACCACCAAAAATTGCACGCAGTCTCTCGTTGAGCCACCGAAGGTGAGAAGCGCATCCGACAGCCGCGAAGACCAACGAAAGACTCGATATCTTAGAATTGTGATCGATACCCTTGTCGTGTATCTAAAGCCGTCGTCGATCGAGCGATCCCGCCCCGACTTGTCGTATAAACGCGCGAGGAAAAAAAGACATGCGATAAGGGCGCGCGGCAACGAATAGGAGGCGGAGGAGGAAAAGAGAGGGTTAACGTCTGACCTGTTTTCAGCGGGAGAATTCGTCGAGAGGGAAAGGCAAGCGAGCAAGAGGAAGAGAGGCCTCGCCGTGTGCGACGTAGCGCGCAACGCAGAACAACGCGGATCGCGCGTGTTGCAGTGTTCGGGGTTCGTCGCCGAGCTTGGCCGGCTGAGGTCGCGGTCATAGGGCGCCGCAGACGCGCGAAACGAGTACTACCACCGGCCGGGGTAGCGTGAAAAGCCCGGCACGACCGCATGCGCATGCGCATGCGTCGTCGGTTGGCAACGCGCGTCAGCGTAGTACAGCGACCGTGCGGCAGCGGTGCGGCCAGCGCGAGCGATATATCTCGCGAGGCGGCGGTGGGGTTGAGTGGCGTGGTGGTGGTGGGGGTTGCGAATAAACGCGGGCGCGTCGCAACGTTCACGGCTCACCCGTCTCTTGTCGTTCGCGGCTGCTCGCGAATCGAAGCGAACGTGTCACGGCTAACCCGGCCTGCTCCGTGGGTCAGACGTCTCGGCACAGCGTCGTACGCACAGCTTGTGAACGTTTGTGCGATCGGGCTGCGTGTCGGGGTGCCGGAGTGGTGTCGTCGCGTGTGTATGTGACAATCGGTACGGGCTCGGCGAGAAGGACAACCGACGCGACGATGGCGACCACGACCACGAGAATACGCGCCCTGAAGGCAACTCGCGGCGAGGAGGCGTCGATTGCCGATCATCAGCAGGAGGAAAAGAAAGCAAGGCCGCCGCCGTCGTCCCTGCAGAACGGCTTAACCTCCCCTTTTCGCGGTGCCGACGACGCCGGCAGGATGAACGGTTACAAGCTGAGTAACGGGCATGTGCACGTAAGTAGGCGTACGCGCGTGCAACGAGCCGGCGAGAGAGAGAGAGAGTACCGTGAGCCGTTACTCGCGCTCGTCACTTCGTCTCGATCACGCTGGACGTGCAGCGTACGCTGCAATCTCCTCGTTTCCTCGCGCGCCTTGTGTCATACATCGCGCGTCCGGTCGCTCGCTCACTCGCTCGCCCGCAGCTTCTTCATTCATTCGTGAGCGTCACATGGTGACACGGACCGTTACATTACAATATCCGCATGCACGAATTAGGAGCACGCGAGAGACCGCTCTTCGCTTCGTCTGTCTCGAGCAGATCTCTCGCTCGTACTTGTTAAGCTTTATTTACAATCTTTTATTTCTCGCTTTTTTTTTATCCCTTTTTTGCCTCCGGCTGCACCGACATTATTTTGCTTTTTAAACGAGAAGGCTAAAACCGGTGTGCCTGTCTTTATTTATTTGGAAGGAGAGATAAAAGACACTTGGGTTTTAGTCTCGCTTAAAAGGAAGAAATAATGTCGGTGCGATCGAGCCTTAAATTTCACGTCTCAAACCGGAAAAATATAAAAAACAAGAAACAGGAAGTAGAGAGACACATTGTAGATCAGGCTTTAATGATAGTGCTGTTTTGTTCGGAGCTTCGGTGTGACTGAACGCTGGGGACAGCTCGGAGATTTAAATGATTCAGCTTCGCAGATCCGAAAGAGAAATCGAGACTCTTGGTAGAACTAATTTTGTACACTCCGGATTACTTGACACCAAAATCGTAGTACGATACATACGAAATACATTGTGCTATTTTGGCATACTTGAAGGTTTAATTCAAGAGAGAGCACGAAGCTTCAAGCAATTTGAATTCGAGAGTTCGAAAGATTGAAATTCTTAATGGAATTCATTTTGCGCACTCGAAATTATTTGAAGACACAGTGTACGCTTTACATTATGTTTCCGGTTTCAAAACAGTCTGAACATTTATTTATTTTTTTTTTGGAATAGCAATTCGAAACAACGGATTTTCAACGAGAGGACTTGATTTCTAGAAATGTTCTCGAGGCAAATTCTCTCATTGGAGCACCGGCGTGTCTCAAACGATGGAAAAGTGTTCAAACCGTTTTGAAAGCCCGCTTATTCTCGATTATATGACGTATGTTTGAGTCCTCAGAGTTTCGAATATTCAGACGTTGGAATATTTCACCCAAAAAAAAGTAATTTCAGAACAAGTGGAATCATTTGGATCTTAGAGGATTTTATTCTTATATTTGACCTCAATCAAGAGAATTTCTCTAAGATTAAGAGAAAAATATTAATACGAGATAACAAAATATTAATAAGAGATAAATATAAACACATTCTTAAAGTTAGAGAGATTATATGTTGTATGTATAATGCAAATCTTATTGATTTTAATATGAATTTCCTTTTGTATACAGATTATTTAATCTTTTGTCAAGAGGATTATTATTTATTCTTACTGTTCTTTATTCTTACTGGTTATACTAATTAATTTGAAAAAATTATTATAACGTATAACGAAAAGTAATACATATATATATAGATGCACTTCTAGTTCCAGTTCTACAATAAGCAGGCACGAAATAAGATCATCATAACAAATCAATTTCCAATCAGTTTTGTTATGGACTTCATAGCTGAAGTTTAAACAAAGATGTATATCATAACCAATTGTATGAAACGTAGTTAAAAGAAAGAATATTATTCAACTTCTTGCAATAGATTATAAACTGTATTTGATCAAATATGGATAAATTTTTATCTTCATTATATGTTACAGCAGTACATACCTTTTTTAAAAAGCATTCCAAATATTCGAGGTTTTAATTTGCACTAGTTTGCACTCTTAAGCTTCAGTGAGATTCTCAGAACAACGAATGTATCATCCGTTCTAAGGAAATCGCGTTATCAGCAACAGCGAAGATAAATCAACAATGATAAATACGATACTATTACCATCAAACTTGCTGATATGCTGTAATATTCGGGTAAGAGTATCGATATTTTAATGTTCTCACAATCTGGCGAATGGTAATAATTGGAAAAATAATTATCTCTCGGTTTCGTGTACAGATTTGTTTGATGTAGGAGGTAGAATAATATTAGGTGAGTGTAAAAGTTTCGATGGATTTTATGATTTTATTCAGAAAAATGTGGACTATGTATTTTTATTAAAAACGATTTATGCATTCTATCAAATAATCGCTATTGTTTTCTATCACCTTTCATACATTATACGTCTATATCTATTTATAAGCGCTGCCATAAAACTGAATTAGTCTTTCAGAGCCCATCAAAATTTTTGCACTCACCGAATATTTGATTAGTATGTTTGTACAAGTTTTACTTATTCATATTTTGTTTTCTGCTATATCCCAGTGTGTCTTAAGATATTTCGAGTGTTTTACGATCATTTTAAGTTATAAGCATGAATCATCGCACACCATCAGTGATATTATGAGCACTCATATGTTTTTTAGAAATATTGAAAATGTTTGAAAATATTGCACTTAGAAACAGAGTCTTTCGTTATAATAATTAACAAAATAAATTATAAAAAGATATATATATATATATATACAAATTTTAAAAAAAAAAGAAGGGATTGCCTAAGGTTTCTGTGAGAAAATACTTAAAAATTATTGTTTCACATTGGTCTTTTTCGCGTTAAACTAGATTTGTAATTATAGATACAAAAGTGGTATTATGGCTCCCTATTTAGTATTTTATATATTAACTTTGTTAATAAACAATATTTTAATTAAATTAAAAACTTAACGATTATATATTTGTCAAAATATTGTTTAATCGCTTGTAGACTCAAAATTATGTAATGTTTATTATTTGAGATGTTACTTGTAAAAATATAGCGACAGTACATAGAGTTGAAGAGAAATAGGAGTAATAATGTTAGTAAAATAAATAAAAAAAGAGGTTTTGTTGAAAGAGATATAATGTTTCATTATATATTTATATGAAATAAACTTTTAGAGCTTTTACAGTTTTAGTACTTGTAGAGTTTTTACAGAATGGACGTCTTTCTCACATTTAAGGTGCTGTTAGTACTGAGAAACGTACAGTACATGTAACATAAACTGTAGATTAGCAGTAGAGCAGTAGAGTGTGTAATCAAGTTATCAGGATCACTTCGATACGAAAATTTCAAGAAAGAGGTCATGTTATCAGCATGTTTAGAAAGTTGTTCTATTAGCAAATTGTTATAACCTTGTCATGTACAGCTGAATAAAATGTTAAATGACGATCAAAATACTCCAAAGTATTCAGAGCGTCCGGGATCTTTCGGAAATGAAAAAATTGCGAAGATTAATCAGATCAACCTCAGAAGAAAAGTCAAGTAGCATTTTGCAAAAATCGCAATAGTTATTAAATTTTTAATAATTGAGAATTACTATATCTAGAGGCTCTTTTAATTGATAATTTGAAAATTTGCATACTTCTTTGCATATCTTAACAAATAAAATGGCAAAGGACTTTTTTGTTCAGGATGACCTAATGTACAATTATATGACAGCTATTGTGCCTGTTGACAGGTTCAAAAGGAAATATTAAGAGAGTAATATTATAGTAGCTATTATATCTATAAGAGCTACTATAATTCTACCTTCTCCTCTACTATTACACATAAATTTACAAATTTTCGTACAAACTAAACTTTATCACCTATGACTAGACCTAGCTCAACATAATCAAATCTAACTGCGTTAATCATAAATCAACACATATACGCTTCAAACGAATGATAAAAAGTTATATAACATTATATAGGATATTAAGCCTAACAATCCAACAATTTTTTAGACAGTTTAAAAAAAGATTACAGGCGAATATTCATGTTTTTTATGCAAGCTATCACTTGCAACAAAACATGAAAACATTTCCTTTTTCATGAGATCAGTTAATTGAATCTTTCTAATAGCACTATGCTTTTTTATATAAAATAATGTAAAACACTTTAGAGCGAATTTATAACGTATTATTAAAAATTTTATTTTTGGTCACTTTTATTTATTTATATTTATATTTGATAAATGTTTGAAAATACTACTGTACCAAGAATCGTGATCTATTTTGCAATAATGCAAATAAATAAATATATATCCAATTACTTACATAATATATGCATTAAATTTAAATTTTAATTCCTTTTTTACCAATGTTAAAGAAAATATTTTTAAATGAAAGAAAATATTTTTAAAATAATTTAAAATTGTATTAAAGTACATAACCGATTAATAGCCCTTTATATTAATATTAACTTTATTATTTATATTATATTAATATTAACACGATAACTTCTATAATAATGAAATTCTTGCAAAATTTATCCTTGAAAATATATATTGATGAAGTTGCGTATATTGTGATATGTATGTTATAAATTTTTAACATATATAGGGGAATGAATAAGGGTAAAAACTAGTTTTTATGAAAGATCGGATAAAAAAAAGTTTTAAATAGAAGTGAAAAAACTAGTTATCTCATTTAAATAATGTATACGTCGCCATGCTAATAATGTAGAATTTGAACAAGTCTGTCTTCCGTGCAGTCGGTATGAAACATGAAACTATGTCACCTTATATGCTGCAGTGTAATAGCCTGTATTTGCTGGAGAATCGATTTTAACAGTAGAACTGCTGGATCCGTTATCTTGTCAAACGAGTTTTCTTACCCATACATTCTTGAATTTTTAAGTACACGAAGTGTTTCAGGTCCAACCAATATATTTCAAGAATCCTTTTTGTAAGAATCACGCACTGTGAGAGCGACTTTTCCTTGGTAGAAATGTCGAAGAAAAGTGTCCTTTATTTTGTATTTTTAGTTTATAACATTTGCATTTCACTTTATTTACAATTAAGCAGATGATTCTCATTAAACATCCATTAATGTAAACTTTGAAATTAAATGAAATGGATAATTTGTCGTCGTCAAGTTTCTCTCTCGTAGAACTTGATTCATTAGAAACTTAGAATAATTAAAAGCTACAATTAAATATATTCCTCTTGAGATTTCATGTTAAAGAAAAAAATTGACTTTTGAGATACGCGAGACGTGCTCCTTTTAAGAGAATTAAAATTGTAATCTACATTGTCATGTGCATGCACGCGCTCATATAATTAAGTCACATTATAATACAATGTGTATTTATAATATATTTTTTATCGTGTCACGATTACGATGTCCTAATCTTGCGTCACTGTCACACATTACATTGATTATTATGCCCTTCTTCTTCTGAATTTTGTGACCATGGCTATAAAGATATTACGACCTATTGCTCGAATATATAAATATTTATAGTATTTTCCAATGACACGTGCTTGGATTGATTGGAGAAGGATTAATGACAATATTTATTTCTTATCTTACTAATTTACTAGCCTTATTAACTAACTTGCTTACTTAAATTTGTGACTTCATAGCTTATTATTAAGGTTCATCTCAAATTAATATTAAATTTTTTTTTAATTCATCTACCTTCAAACTATTGAGATTAATATTAACCTTTATGAAAAAGGATAAAAAAAGCACCAAATATACGCGCTTTGTTCAAAAACTATTAAGATTTTAATATGATTGTCACTAAAAAAAGTATAGAATTTTAACATAACAAGATTTTAATATAACAATTAAACAATTAAAAATATTGTAAGACCTTGATGTAACACTTATTTCTACAAAAATATTCATATCAGGAAGTTCATCCCAAGTGGACATAACAATTTATTAATATTTTACTTTATTAGTTACGCTTCATTATTTTATTTGTAATAAAATTAAAACTCACAATGAAATACTTAACATGATCCTTTTTCTCATTGCTATCTGTATGACGTATGCTACAAAAATCATTGTAAGGAATTAAGAACGATAATACAAGTTGATCGATATTAATGCTACTTGTATATTAATATATTGCTAATATTAATGCTAATATATTTTAGAAAAGAGTACGCTAGGTGTTTTTTTTGTATGTATCTTAATTTTATTCTAGAAAAGAGTACGCCAGGTGTTTTTTTCGTATCTTAATTTTATTTTTGACAATTTTATTTTATTTTTCGTATCTTAATTTTATTTTTGACAAAATTTTTATAACGATAAGATACTTAAAGAAATTACTTATTTCTAATTCTGTATATTAACAATAAATAAAATTTGTAGATAAAATACACAATATGTGTATAATATCAATAACGTGAAATTGTCATAATGCGATGCGTCGAGTACCTGATACTTTCCGGTTGTAAAAAAGTGGAAAATATCAGTTACTTTTGCGAGATAATAATGAAATATGATCAAGAAAGTCAAATGTTAATAATTTGTCATGTTCATATGGAATAAACCTTAATATACAGGGTGTTTACGACCACCCGTCCACCCAAATTTTTTTGGAATTGCGACATTTTAGGGAAAAATGTTTCACACGAAAGTTGTATGGTTTAAAGGGGAACGTAAAACAACTATATTAGTTTGTTTACAAATGGCGCCACTTTCGAGATATTCACTGATCATTACTTTTCTTAAATGGAAACTCCAATTTTATATTATATCATCTTCTTCCACCAATTAATTTGAACAAGTTTTGTCTGAAACATTTTTTTATTTGCCTAATATTTTCTGAGATATTTATGGAAAACTTGGTAACTTTTTTAATATTTAACTTATATCTCGCTAACTGTTTGTTGGAAGAAAAAATAGTATTACACTTTTCTACTCTATTTGATCTCAAAAATATATTGTTACGATAGTGCCTTAACTTTTGTTAACTTCGACTTTTATCGACTTTTGGAAATTTCAAAATTATCAAATTAACAAAAGTCAGGGCGGTATTATAATAATATATTCTTGGACATATGTTGGTCAAGGACATATATTGGTGCGTGCGTGCGCATGTGTATTGAACATACGTAGTATATAATGTAACAATATGTATATATTAAAATATTAGTAGATTTATCCGTTGCTATAAAAAAAACAGAAAAAGTCTTACCGTTAATCTTGTATTTTACTGACAAACTGACCTTTGAGTTATGATCGTCGCATATGGTAATCGTCACATCAAAATCTTTCGGTAGTTTTTTTATATGCAAAACAGATCATGGTTCACATGCGTAAAAACAAGTTAATTTATTTGAATGTATATACTATATATTCCATCTCGAATAAATTTTTTTGACTCTTTTCTTTAACTTTATTATTTTTTTCATATTAAGAGACTTTCTACCGGCGGATATGAATAATAATTTATTTACTTTTGAACGATAGTTTGTGCTGTATTCATTAAAAGATATTAATGTGTCAGAACTATTTGGATGTCTTTCCCGTTTTTTCGGGATAATCAACGATTATAATGCATAAGAATAAGTTGACATTACGTGGTCGAGAAATTCATTAATTTTGACTTATTAATTATTATTAATTGAAAAAGATTAGCGAATGATCATGTGCGATACGGCAAATGAGGTATTATTACGATTTTTGTTGTCATAAATAATTACGTATATTTTTAATTATTAATTAAAGGATACTGGTACGTTATCATCTACCAGTTTTCCTAGAGAAACGATCAACTCTTCATCGATAGCGGAGTAGTCGAAATTTTCAAATATATTTTGTTGCATACTTTACGACTTTTCTACACAGAAGTTGTTCAGAAAATAGCTAGTAGATAAGTAGCCATATCGTCTACTTATTATTCTACTCACTTACTATATATTCACATACTCTATATATTCACTTACCATTTTACGACGCTGCATTCTTGAACCTATCATGTCAAAGTGATACGAAGATCGCGAAGCGAGCATTTTCGTTTTTCTGCATGGCTGCGTTTGGAAATACGCTGACAGTATTGACAGCACGTTTTTGCGTTCTGATAATTTTCTGTAATGCTGCAAAATAACAAAGTATACTGCCTTTTTCACGAAAATAACTCTGAGGAGTTATTAACTTCCAGCTAATTATTCCAGCTAATTAGCCACACATTATTCCGAGGTAGTGCTAGTTTAATAATGCATATGGCGTTTAACTGTTAACTTATGTTAAACTTATATAAATAAGAAGTATAAAAAATGTCACTAGTGAAATGCACGATAATTGACAGGAGTGAAAGTAAAAATATGAAATACACCATAATACATGAAATATTCTCTTCATCGTTTAACGATGAACTTTGAAAATTATCTTCAATAAAATTTGCAATGTCTTGTGCACCAAATAAAATTGGAATTAGGTTGGCCATAATTCCAAATTTACTTTCAATCTTTATATTCAGACAAATTATTCTACTGTGCTAATCTCTTTTAATTTTATAATACTCTACATGATACTGCAAATACGTTCCGTTTTCCGAGCTCCTATTTACTGAAGATTTTGGAACAAATAAGTTTTAGTAGCAGTATTGTCAATATTGTCAGCACTATTTCGAAATATAGTCTATTCTGATGTACAACTCTTGAATTCTCAGCTTTTTATTAGTGACGGGCGATTTTCAGGAAATCGATTTTTCTCCTCCAAAATTTAATTTAATTTTTTTAAATCGATTTTTTCTCTTCCATTTTCTTTTCCATTATAAATTGATTCTTTCAAAAGAGAATCGATTTTCGACCCCTCGATATGTTTATTTATCAGTGTTGTTCTGTTTAATGAAAAATTTACACTGGAATCAACATTTGATATTGTTTTATCTTTGCATATTCTAGAAGAAAATAAAACTGTACGACGGTAACTGTTACATAGAAGTAATTAGAACCCATTGAAAGAACCGATTGAAATTCTAATTACTCAGTTTAATTTCTAGTTACCCGGTTATTTCCACTCAGAACAATACGTCATCAAAAAGCTCTATAAGATTTCTGAATAGAAGTAATCTCTTAGAGACGCTTGAAATGATACGAAGATGTCAGAATATTATTTAATACGCTGTCTTCCGTTGGGAGCGGAAAAATTACGAAAATTATTAGTCTGAAAGATTTCGTAAATCATTTTTTAAATATCTAATCCAGAGTGTTTATTGTTTAGAAAAATCTGGAAGACCTGGAATTCTCAGGGGATCAGTTTATGTCTGGAGAAATTAGGAAATTCTCAGGAAATTTTATCGGAAATTAAGAAACTTTTTTAAAGTTTTTTTTTAATTTTTTTTTTAATATAATTGAAAATTTATCAGCTGAGTTATCAGTGGCATGAGATAATCCTGATATAATGATGGACTCACTCTCCCCCTCCCCTCTGCCGTGGACCTTCCCTTTACTGACACTCTTCTAAGTTCGTTCGCTGCTTCGACTATATTTGGTTGCGACCCGTTGCACTACTCGTTCTCGTTCTCCTTTATTTTCTCGCTCTCTTGATCGCACGTGCACGCTGATAAGCGCTAACAAGTCACAATATCTGAGTGAATCGTTTTATCGTGAATTGGCCATTGGAGTTATCTGATTCGGAACGTCTTAGATGAATTTGTTTCTCGTTGTATTGTTACAAACATGTGTACACTGTTGTTATTATTTTCATAAAATATGCGATTATTTCAATAGGAATGAGATTATTAATGTTGTTGGATTCAGTCGAAGCAACGTGTTTCTTACTTTTCATGTGACTCACAAGCACCTGTAAGTCACATGAAGAGTAAGAAACATATTTTCCGTCGAAGTAATATTCTGCTGAGATCTTTCCTGACTTCTTCATCTTCTCCTGTACTAACTGCGGATTCTTCGAATTGTCTCATCTCTTCCGCGCCGGTTGAGACAGTTTCGTCTGATAGAATGGATCTTTCTCAGTCACTTACTGGCACTTCTTCTATCTCTCGTATGTTAATGAGCTATTATCTGATCACTCAGCCCCGCAGTTTCTCGATATATTTTCTGCTCGAAAATCATATTATGATGGCTGAGATACTATATTGCTAAAAAAGGATATAAAAAATAATAAAAATATAAAAAAATAATTTACAATTGCGACATCGCTAAAAAAACACAGTTAAAAAAATAAAATCGGCTATACAGATTGGTATTGCGCTGTTTTTCAATAAAAGATTAATTTAATTCAATAGAAGATTTGATTTAAATTATGCAGCTTTTGTCGAAACCAGATTCTGTTGTAAGTTAGGAGCATCATTGCAGTCTTGCACACAACTTAAATCTTTAAGTCGTCGATATGCAGCAGGAGAATGTGCTGCTGTGAAAAACATTATTATAATTAATAAGCAGATTGGGTAATAATGGTTGACAGTTGACAATGAATGGATATTGTTTATTTATTCTTTAAATCGTTTCAATTAAAAAAATTCCTCCGCTTGTTACATTGCCTTTCTCATCTTTCTGGCAATAAGTGGTTTCCACGGTAGAAAAAAGTCTTATCTTTAGAAGCAATCCATTCATCGTCAATCCTCAAAATTAACTGAAACACCTAACAGTCACCACAGGGTGTCCAGATGGGTGAAACTGCTGATCATCTGCGATAATATTCTTAAACCATGATGTCAATTTATTGGATAATACTTTCAAAGATCTCGGGCATTAATCTTGAACGTTAGTAGGCCTATAATTAGAGACCAGAGTGTTTTCTCACCACCCCTATAAGTAAGTCACTCACGAGAATCTTCTAGAAAGTCAGATAAAATCTTCCAGTCCGAAGGGAAGATGCCATGTTAAGTTTACATGATTTAAAAAATGTAGGTCTAATGCCACGCATTTGCAATAGCATACGCTATTGTACTTTCATTTCCGCTATCATGCTAATTAGAATCCAATTAAGATTTGAGTGCATTGCGGATCAAACGTGTGTCGATGACAAGTTGATCTTTAGAGCGATTCAACAAACGCCTCAGTCGAGAACGCTACGTGTACTGTCACGCGTATTTACATAAATAAGCGCGAAAATATATTTCTGTCACGTCGTAATGCAATGCATAATTTATCTTTCGCAGCGTCACGATTATATTAATTCTCCTTATTTCTTGTGCAAATGTTTGTTGTCATTCCGCGTTATTCTTACGTATCAATGAATATTTCCACGAGTCATGACATGTAGATAGATTTATGCAATTATTTCGCGACAGAAAAAAATTGCAAAAAGACTACGAGGTAGCAAATCCGCTATCGAATGCATCTCTTTTTGCTAATAAATTAATTTTATTGCGGGTATTTGCGGGTAAGCGATATGCGTATGACATTGATTGATATTCGCCCGAACCATGATATATAGTAAACAAATCTATTACAGTATCGTCGCAGCTCGGCAAAAACGGAATTGGAAAAAGAGCGCGGAACAGTAAAACCACGATCGAAGGAATCTGCCGAAAAAGTTCCATTCGTCACAGCAGCGCTGACGCACTTAGGTTTTTATATTCTTATGTTCCTGGGATTTATTAATCAATTATTCTTCGTTCCGAAGGTTGCGCGTGAGAAGAACAGAGAGGTACGGCGACATAGCAATTTACAGTTGACTAAATATAAAAATTGTAACACACTGGCAACTCGCAAACAAACACAACGCTCATACAGGGTGTCCCGGATCTTTTCGAAACGAAACATTGTGAAGATTAATCAGATCAGACTGAGAAGAAAAGTCCTTCACCATTTTGCACATAACTACGCAAATTCTCAAGTCATCAATTAAAAAAGCGTCTGTAGATGTGGGAATTTCCATTTATTAATAACTTAATTACCATTGCGATTTTTGCAAAATAGTACTTGACTTTTCTTCTCAGTTTGATCTGATTAATCTTCACAATTTTTCGCTTCGAGAAGATCGCGGACACCTTGCATATTATCTCATTAAATATATATGTATGCATATGCTCGTCATGTTTTAGGGATACGCCCCGCTCTATGATAATTTTGAGAAATTTTACCTCAGATATGTATACAGAAGAGTCAGGGATTGCTGGAACAAGCCAATATGTTCTGTTCCCGGAGCAACGGTCACACTGAAAGATCGAGTCACTCACGATTACGGATGGACGTTTCAGTAAGTTGTGATCGCGTACAGCGCAACGTATTCGATAGGGTTGAAGTCCTAAATTTTTATCTCCGACAGGTTTACCGGAACTCAAACGGAATGCATAAATTTGGGTTCTTACAATTATTTGGGATTCGCCGAGAACACTGGCAAATGCACCATCGACAGCATCAATACGCTCAAGAAGTTCGGTTGCGCCACTTACAGCACACGCCTCGAATTAGGTACGTATCACGGGGAATCTTTGTACTTTTCTTTTTGTGCGCGTTAGACTGAAACATTCGATTGTACATATTTAAAGCGAAGGAGCAAGAGAAGAACAAAGCGTACCTATTGTTCAACAATGTCGTAATAATAAAAAGATATATTTTGGCTTCGGATGGAAAATGTGATAAAACATAAGATATTTTTATTTCTGAGAGTTTTTCTAATTTTGCCAGAGTTAACAGAAGTTAGCATTATTATAACAGCATATTTTTCACACCAAATGAAGTAAAAAAGTCTAATATTTTTTCCGACAAATAGTTGCCGACGTCCATTAAATATATAAAAAAGCACCGTTATATAAATTTTTATAAGAAATTACAAACTGTCATTTTTGGCTGCTTGGCAGTTGCAGTATCAATATGTGGTCACAACCGATATTCACATTATTTAATAAGTAGCCACGACCAGTATTGCCGAAAACAAAACTGACAAAGACATTTTATATCTGTTATAAAAAATTAGCGTGTGAGAAAATCGAATAGGTCGTTTTTATTATGCACTAGGAACTATGCCGATACACCAAGAATTGGAGAAATTGACTGCCAAATTTATGGGAGTGGAAGATGCCATAGTATTTGGAATGGGATTTGCGACGAATGCTTTAAGTCTGCCTTCTCTAGTTGGAAAGGGTTGTTTGGTTCTCAGTGATGCAAAGAATCACGCGTCACTCATTCTCGGGCTGCGATTGTCGGGTACAACGGTGCGAGTTTTCAAGCATAACAGTACGTAATACAATATTCATTTGCAGTGCATACTTCTGATCTCAACGATTATAATTGTCGTTTATTATTTGGAAGTACAAAAAAGTCACGATTTGTCATAGATATGAAAGACTTAGAGGAATGTTTGAAAAAGGCCGTTGTTTTTGGACAGCCGAAGACAAGCGCACCTTGGAGGAAGATAGTTATCGTTGTTGAGGGTATTTACTCTATGGAGGGCTCGATTGCTTGCTTACCCAAGATAATAGAACTGAAAAAGAAGTACAAAGTTCGTAAGCAGTCTTAATTATCAATTTTGATCTGAGATTTTCTTATGAATAATATGAAATTCTAATTGTGTTGAATCTAGGCCTATCTTTATTTGGACGAGGCTCACAGTATAGGTTCCATGGGAAAGCATGGGAGAGGAATTTGCAATTATTATAATATTGATCCACGTAATGTTGACATACTGATGGGAACGTTCACTAAGAGCTTCGGCTCGGCTGGTGGATATATAGCTGGCACGAAGGTAATTTATTAATTAATGTAATAATTTAATGTGATAAAGCGCGCCTGGCCTATGCGAGCCAAACTGCCAATATCAGTGCGTAATTAATTTATTGTTTGCAAAGAGCATAGTTTTAATAAGGCAAGCGGCATACCGTTATCTCGACTATCTCTTTCTGTCTAAAAGTTTAGCTCATTATATCAATTAGGCTAAATTTTATAACATCTCGTTTAATACTTGTACCATTATATTATTAAAGTTATTACTATTAATTGAAGTATCTGAGCCATCTACCTTCTAACGTGTGTATGTGTTCAATCGGAATATTAATTTCAGGCATTGATAAACCATTTAAGAATATACTGTCATGCGCATACGTACGCATCAGCAATGTCCCCGCCAGTTGCGCAACAAATTATCGGCGCAATGCAAATCATCGCAGGAGAGGATGGCACGGATGAAGGTGAAAGACGTTTGAAGCAGTTAGCTAGAAATACAAGATACTTCAGACGCAGACTGAATCAAATCGGAGTTATAATCTACGGAAACGAGGATTCGCCCGTTGTGCCTATGCTAGTTTATCTGTTTTCTAAGATCGGGTAAGAGCAAGGACATTATTTTCAAAATTAAAGGCAAGTCTCGCTATTTCCGACTGTCCGTCATTCTTGCATCGGCACGTTTTAACGTTATCGGCAACTTTAACGCGACCTATTTCTACCAGAGCGGTTGAAATGATAGGTTTTTGAAAATATACGTTATATAAGGGGAGAAATATCTACTTATTACTTTTAATTCTGTTCAACATTTATTAAAAACATAAAATGTATTGTTCTGTAAATTCGAATAATTTTTGTAAGAAACTACAAATTAGTCATTTTGACCTCTTTGGTAATTGTTAATGACAAAAGAATGACGAAACATTAAAATTCATATTTAAAATATAATAAAACAAATATATACTTATATGTGCATGCATGTTGCGAATTTTTCTGTGTGAAGTGTATAAAATTTTTCGTTAATATGTTCAACAGTGCAGTGGTACGTACTTTCATAGCGCATAAAATTGCAACTGTCGGCGTTGGGTTCCCAGCTACGCCGTTAATGGAGGGCAGAATTAGATTTTGTCTTTCTGCTGGGCATACGAAGGAACAGTTAGACTATGTGAGTAACATTATTAAGTTGAAATGTTTACTTCATATTACTTTATGTTAAAATATTTACTGTGTTTAATGGCCTTGCTATTGTATATTTCAGGTATTGTCGCATGTCGAGAATATCGCTGACATGTTAGGATTAAGGTATTCAAGAAAACCTCGTATTACCGCAAAAATAGAATATTACTCCGATAACGAAATAGAATGATCTACCTCATAAAGTAATAAATTGCTAGACAATTTATTTAAGGAGTATTGAAGTAGCCAAGAGCTTTTTAATGCCATAAGATACAGTTACTCCCATTATTGTATGGTGTAAAATATTGTCGATTATATTTTAAGGTATACGTTAAATTCGCAAGTGTTAACTCAAATTCCAATAAAAATACTATAATCAGTCTGAATATTTCTGTAATACGAAAATATCGCATCAATCAATGTGCATTTCTAAAAGAAAAAAAAATCGATTTAATTAGCAGAAAGTTGCGTATAATTTTATAATTAAGACAAATAATGTATTATTGAAAAATGAATCCATATCCAAATATTAATGGAAGTAATTGTATTAATGGGAATACACACACATGTAGATACTATACAGTTCGTATATCAAACGAAAGAGAATTTTATTATAGTTATTACAACAAGTTCGCGCTTTTCTAACAACAATACGAAGGCATACGAATGTGTTAATATTTATATAGTGATTCACACACGCCTGTGACAGTTGTGATGATTCGTGTGTATTTGTCGGACACACGGATTTAATAAAGTTGGTAGAAAGATTCAACGTTGAGGATTAAATGAAACGTTGAGAAAGATGATACCATCGGATTATCAACTAAGTATATATAACGATAATTGTATTATTTACAAATTTTCATAGTATTTGCGCGTAGTGCAGCAGAAATTCAGTTCTGAGATCACAAAAGGACAAAAATCAAAGATATCGCGGCGACTGCGAACATGCCGAATTTCCTACACTTTAACTGCCTCTTTATGTCATATCTCGCGGTACGTTGTAAAATCGTTCGAACTAACGTTCGTTCGGTTCATTTATTTCATACAGTGGAGACTATTGACAGAGACAAACATCTGCCAAGATCAAGTCCGAACGGACGATTTTTCCTATACATTTATTTCCATAATTATGTGATTCTATCTCATTGGAGAACGAAAATTTGCTTCCAGCCATTTAGGCCCAAGCAAAAGAGAAAAATTATTTTCTAATGTACGAGAGAATGAACTTTAAATGTGAAACGATACGTAAGTCGAAATAATCAATGAAACGATAGAAACCATGTTAAATTATCGCTTTGCTGAATATCCAACGATCGCTGTGTTGAAATCCATTTTCACGTATACATTAAAAGTACTGCCATCGTTATGATCTCGTAGCATTTACGAAGACATATATGATCGACAGATCAAACAGATGAATAAGTATGCACAAGGACTTACATAAAAAAATCCAATCATATTTTGATCGTAACATTCTTTTTTATAAAAAGAAAAAAAATGATATGAACATAAGTAAATAAATTCTGATTGTTGTATGATATATTACGATTTTTTCAACACAACGTATCTCGAATTTATTACCATATCGAACAATATTAAATAAATCAAACAAGATATTTCAACATTTTAAATAAATTCAGAATTACATGAGACTTTTCATGCATGTACATACAATTAGAGCTACGAAATTGAAAATTGGCACGCATTAATTGAAAAATGGGCTGTTTTAAAACAGAAATATTAAAAATGCGTATTAATGCTGTAAACATCTCTGTATAATGTCTTAATGCTTATACATACGCGTCAGTGATATATCCCTGTATTTTGAGAAAGATTTGATAGAAACTCCCGCTTATATATTATATTATTATTGTCACATAGATTATACCAGCTGATTAGCTTTTAAAAATATTACTATAAGCTTTAAGGGGATCCCATTACTATATATAACTACAATGACAACACGTACGCAACATAGAACCTTCAAGACTTTTATGAAATTTCGCAAGTTTCTTCGATATATCCTCACAATAGGTTTGGTTAAAGTTTAAAACTTAAACGTATACGTGCCGTAAATTTGTCGAAAACTGCGAAATGGATCGCTTACAAGACGTCATGAGTCAAACAGCTCTGGTTTAGAAATAGCTCTAGGGTTTAGAAATACAACTGCCTCGATTCGAGATAGATTGTACGTACAAATGTTCTGAAACGTTTTAGATATATCATACATTGTGTTTTATGTTTTCGTATTATATATATATATATAGTTTAACGTTTCGCGTTAAGTACATTTTGCACAAACCTTCCCACTGGATGAAGCTGCTCGACAACATATAAAATACGTTACGTTAATCGCATATCAATTTTATATGTCTGGTATTGTAAAGAAAAAAAAATTTATGAAAGGATTCTCACCTGACAATCCGCAGTAAAACCACAAGACAAGCGAAACATACAAGTAGCGTCCAGTTGTGCATTTGACATTCAATATGTTTCTCTGATTTTGAGTAGTTTGTACAGCGTTATATTTAACATAAAGGTTCTGAATCGTGCAAACATTGCACTTATACCTGATTACGTCTAATATGAAATATGACGATACGATAAAAACCGATCGCAACAGCCATGTCCTTTCTAGCTGTGCTTTTTTATATCCTTATGCAGTTGTTATACCTCGAAATAACAGTCGGCTCGGGTATGACTTCTGAATAAGCGTGACGGACACAAAGCTTTTTTTTTCTTTTTTTTTATGGAATAACCTGCAATCTTTGTGTTGTTCCACATTATTCCACAGATTTATATGTTAAAAGCACAAGATATCTAAGGAATACTATTATTACGTATTATTACTGTTACTTTCCACACTTAACACATTCTTAAAGTGCATTAGCATCATACATGCAAGAACATAGCTGTGTGAAGCAGAAAGCTATTTTATATTAGATGAGTTTCTTTTTTAAGCTTAATGTCAGCCTCGATCGTTGGAAAAATCAATGAGACATATCTGTTATAAAATTATAATTATAAAATTTTTAGCCAATTTTAACATTCCTGAATTTCGCGGTATACGCATTCCTAACAATCATAAGGCTATTTTTGTAATTAGCAAAGCTAATGCTCTCTTTGGTAAAATATATTACTATTATTATTATATTACAAGACCTGATTTATTGAACTACACTTCCATGCATTTTATCTTATGCATGTATAATGATGTTTAACTTTATGATACTATAATTGAATAACAAAAAGTATCTTGGAACATTTTGGAAAATAACTTTGTCTTATCTTTATGTGAGATATATATTTTATTTAGTTATTTACTCATTAAAATATTTTGTATTCTGCTAAGAATAATACTATTGGTACATTTGCAATTTTGTGGATAATATGGAGGTTCTACCGTCACAGTATCTTCGATCTTTAGAATATCACCTTCTTCTTTAACTGAAAATCGATTCTCCAGGAATAATTGTTTAATGGTATTTTTCCTATTAGTGATTGCTGCCTGGGAAAAATTTGTACATGATGGTAGAAATAATTCTGGCACGATCCTTTCTTCTGCTGATATTATTTCGATGTTTTTGACAGAATGACCTGATACTATTTTCAAACTGTATGTTGTAGGTTCTTTAGGCTGCAGAAGCACAACACTGTAAATTAACATATTACTATTTACAACTGAACAAAATTAGAGAATTGTCAGTCACAAGAATTAATTTTTTTAAAATATTAAATTAACAGGTAAAAATGTTGAGACGTTTTACATGTATAAATATTCTTGACACACCAAATAAGGTAATTATTATTACCATATAAGGTAAACAAACCAAGTAAGGTAATACAAATAAATAGGAAATATGACTTGGAAATGTAAATAATATGTATCTCAAGATACTTTATAAAGACGAATAATAGACACCAAACAAATATATTTCATAAGATAAAATTTGTATCAAGCATTATTATGGTAAAATTTTACAAGTTTAATTTGACAAAAATCATATTGACAATTTTCCTAACCTCTCTGATACCGGATCGATTGTATAAACAATACCACAGTGAACATCTTCATCTTTCATCGTTATTTTAACTTCTTTTCCCACATAACTGTTAAATAAGATTGGATCATTCTTATATATATTATGTGAGAAATCTGAATCCTCGTTTTCCGCAGTCATATTTCATTGTTGACAGGGAAAAATCTGTAAGCCATAGGTGCGTTCAACAAACTCATCGGTTACATTGGCTGCGTTCAGAAAACACAACGGTTACACAACGGTTGAGTAATTCGTCAACGTTATTGGTCTGAATGTAAGGATCTAACAGTAAGGACCAGTAGTTACTAAGCGCTCAATGAGCGCTTTGTTTTCTGAACGCAACCAGTGGATGCATCCAGAACCACGAAAGCTCACTGAGCGCTCAATGAGCTTTTACATTTGATTGGTATATTCTTTTAGATTTTTAAGAATATACACCAATCAGATGCAAGAGCTCACAGTGAACATTCGTGGTTCTGGATACACCCATTGGGTGCATTCAGTACTACAACCGCTCACTGAGCGCTCAATGAGCTTTTACATTTGATTAAAGCCAGCGGCACACGGTGCTTGGTTTTGTGCTGGATTGCTTGCTGGATGAAAATACTGCGTTCTGATTGATACATTTCCGAAGATGGATGGAAATGCACCAATCAGAACGCAATATTTTCATCCAGCAAGCAATTCAGCACGAAAACAAGCACCGTGTGCCGCTAGCTTTATACATAAGGAGAGCAATAGGAGTTAGCAGTCTAGTGTATTATATAGAAGTCTGTGGTTCTGTCTCTATTACGGATTTTGGGCTAAAGCTAAAGCTTAAGCTAAGACTCCATGCATGCGGTAAAGCTCCGGCAAATGCTGGGGTGACTAATCAGGAGACATGCGCATGCCGGAGCTTGCCGCAACCGGATCTGCGCTTGTCTCCTGATTGGTCACCACAGTATTTGTCGGAGCTCTACGCCATACATGGAATCTACGCTTAACTTTTGTTAGTTTCAAAATTTTCGTTATTGTGTCGCTATCTGTCGTTTCTGCTAAAAATTCAGATCGTAGTACAACTCAACGATAAGTTAGACGAAATGTCATTTTTGACAGCATAATCTAACAGCAGGGAAAATAAACTTTTGTCTCTCTAATAACGAAATATAAAGACGATAATATAATATAAAAAGCTTGATGAGAATATATCTAACCTTTAAAACGTGCAATTCACAATGGTGATATATGGTGTCTACATCGTATCAAAGTCTGGTGGTTTGATTTTTAATCATGATCACAATGTTCCAAAAATTGAAGTTGAAAAGTCTTTTAATTATCCACTAGATATTAAGTTGAATTATGAGAATAAGAAGGTGATGGTAGCTTTCGGGCAAAGAGATGGAATCAATGGTAAGAATATACCACATATACAATACCTACTTTTTTCAAACTGATAATATTGTTCAGAATTATATGTGGTAAAAGGAAACTCATGGCATATACATATGCTATTGAAGTATAGTCGAAAGTTTAATAAGTTATTGTAAAAATTATGAAACATTTTCAGTGGGTCATGTATTAACAGCTGTAAATGGAATCACAGTCACAGGACGTGAACTTGAAGATGGAAGAGATGTATTGGATATGTTGGAGCAGCCAGAAAATTTTCCTATAACACTGAAATTCAGTCGAGCAAAGATGACCACAAATGAGAAAATATTTTTAGCCTCAATGTTTTACCCTCTTTTTGCTATAGCAAGCCAACTAAGTCCTGAACCACGTAGTTCCGGAATTGAAGTTCTAGAGGCAGATACATTTCGTTTATATTGTTTCCAGACATTGACAGGAATTAAGTTTATGATAGTAGCTGAACCTTCTCAGCCTGGTATGGAGATTTTGTTAAAGAGAGTATATGACTTGTACGCTGACTATGCACTAAAGAATCCATTTTATGCACTGGAAATGCCCATCCGATGCGAACTGTTTGAAACTAATCTACAGACATTGTTAGAAACAGTTGAAAAATCTGGGATAAACAATGTATAATTTATATTAATCATATAGGTTATTTATAAATTTATTAGTGGATTATTTATAAATGTACAATTCTTTTAAATTCCTTACTAAGGAATTTTGAATTAAACTAAACATTTCTTTTTCATAAATTTCAATTTTACTGGATAATTATATATTTTTACATTTCCTGTTAAAATATGCAGTTGATTATTAGATTATATGATATAAACCAATAAAAATTCACATAATGTTAACACAATTTGTAGAAATATTTAAAGATTAAGTCTTTCATAGGCTAGGGATGTAAGAGATGTGATATTTGTACTCTAAATATATATATATATATATATATAATAGGTATATAATTAGGTATATATAATAGATAAGGAATTAGGTACATATAATAGGTAGGCAAAATAGTTTATGTGGTTTATATATATACTTTTTTGCTTTATTATATAATATAATTGACATTATTCTGGTTTATACTTTCTGGTTTATACAGTCATATTGTTATTGTTTACTAACTTCAATTTTGAGTGTTATTAACATTTTATTCTTTCCATGTTGCAAACCACAGAAGTTTCTTACTTAATAAAATGGATACAGTATTTTCTGCCATCAATAATATACTTTGGAAGTTGTTATTCACATTGTTAAGAATAGAAGCATTTGTATACTTTTAATATATTTTCAAATAAAATATAACTACAAAATATCTACAATCGATTTTGAGGATTCTATTATAGCAACATATTTCACTGTGTCTTTAAATCCTTTTCTTTTCTTAATCTGCAAAATAAAAAATAACTTTAAAAATGTTTCTAAGCATATATATGCAAAAGTAATGTCGGAAAACTTCGGCCAAGACCGGACGAAATTATCAGTACATTATTTTCATTGTCAAATTATCTATGCAAATGTTGCGTATACGTGTGGAAGTTGCAGGGGCATCTAATCTGAAATAGCCGTGGATATTCAAATCTTCACGTGTAGCTTTAATGGCCTCTTTAATGGCGAAGAACGCAGACGATACCAAGAATAATGGCTTATCGAAAACCTGTAAATGTTCGAGCGATAACAGCATTATATCAGTATTAATATAACGCTAGCATTTACTTTTTTTTAGTAGTTTTTTAGGTAGTTATGTTATAATACAGGTCAATACATTGGTGTCTGTTACGTGTAAAGATAATAAATTGTATAAATTGTAAAGTATGTGTAATAAATTGCATTAGAGAAAATCATATCTTAGAAGAGTATATCGCTCTCGGATTGGAAGCTTCTTTTAACAAGGAAACGTTACATTCTTTAGATATGTCGGTGAAATCTGGCAGTTTATATAAACCTGGGCCTATATTAAACAAAATCCCCGTTGGTGAATAGGTCATTTCCTCTAATGTGAATAAACCATATCCTTGGATAAAACCAAAAAGGTAGATTAATGCAATCCAATAATAAAATTGCAAAAAGACTGCGGGGCGGCAAATCCGCTGTCGATTGCATTTTCTTTAATAAAATTAACAATTTCATTTCGCGTAATTTTTATGTGATGTACATCGATTGATATCCGCATGAACCATGATATGCAGCAAGCAAATTCATCACAGTACCCTCGGAGTCCGGCAGAAATGGAATTGGAGAAAGAGTACGGGACAGCAGAACCGCGATCGAAGGAATCCGCCGAAAAAGTCCCATTCGTCACGGCAGTGCTGACGCACTTAGGTTTCTACATTCTTATGTTCCTCGGGTTTATTAATTATTTGTTCTTCGTTCCGAAGGTTGCGCTCGAGAAGAACAGAGAGGTACGGCGACGCAGTGATTTACAGTTAATTAAACATAAAAATTACAAGGCATTCGCAACTCGCAAACATAATGCTTATAGTATACCGTCTCATTTTAAATATGTGTGTATATACATATACTTGTCATGTTTTAGGGATACGCCCCGCTCTATGATAATTTTGAGAAATTTTACCTCAGATATGTATACAGAAGAGTCAGGGATTGCTGGAACAAGCCAATATGTTCTGTTCCCGGAGCAACGGTCACACTGAAAGATCGAGTCACTCACGATTACGGATGGACGTTTCAGTAAGTTGTGATCGCGTACAGCGCAACGTATTCGATAGGGCTGAAGTCCTAAATTTTTATCTCCGACAGGTTTACCGGAACTCAAACGAAATGTATAAATTTGGGTTCTTACAATTATTTGGAATTCTCCAAGAACACTGGCAAATGCGCCATGGATAGCATCAATACGCTCAAGAAGTTCGGTTGCGCCACTTACAGTACACGCCTCGAATTAGGTACGTATCACGGGGAATCTTTGTACTTTTCTTTTTGTGCGCGTTAGACTGAAACATCCGATTGTACATATTTAAAGCGAAGGGGCAAGAGAAGAACAAAGCGTACCTATTGTTCAACAATGTCGTAATAATAAAAAGATATATTTTGGCTTCGGATGGAAAATGTGATAAGAAATAAGATATTTTTATTTCTGAGAGTTTTTCTAATTTTGCCAAAGTTAACAAAAGTTAGCATTATTATAACAGCATATTTTTCACACCAAATGAAGTAAAAAAGTCTAATATTTTTTCCGACAAACAGTTGCCGACGTCCATTAAATATATAAAAAAACACCGTTATATAAATTTTTATAAGAAATTACAAACTGTCATTTTCGGCTGCTTGGCAGTTGCAGTATCAATATGTGGTCACAACCGATATTCACATTATTTAATAAGTAGCCACGACCAGTATTGCTGAAAACAAAACTGACAAAGACATTTTATATTTGTCATAAAAAAATAGCGTGTGAAAAAATCGAATAGATCGTTTTTATTATGCACTAGGAACTATGACGATACACCAAGAATTGGAGAAACTGACTGCCAAATTTATGGGAGTGGAAGATGCTATAGTATTTGGAATGGGATTCGCGACGAATGCTTTAAGTCTGCCCTCTCTGGTTGGGAAGGGTTGCTTGGTTCTCAGCGATGCAAAGAATCACGTGTCACTCATTCACGGAATGCGATTGTCGGGTGCAACGGTGCGAGTCTTCAAGCATAACAGTACGTAATACAATATTCATTTGCAATGCATACTTCTGATCTCAACTCAATTATAATTGTCGTTTATTATTTGGAAGTACAAAAAGGTCACGGTTTGTCATAGATGTGAAAGACTTAGAGGAATGTTTGAAAAAAGCCGTCGTTTTTGGACAGCCGAGGACAGGCGAACCTTGGAAAAAGATACTCATCGTTGTTGAGGGTATTTACTCTATGGAGGGCTCGATTGTTTGCCTACCCGAAATAATAGAACTGAAAAAGAAATACAAAGTTCGTAAGCAGTTATCTTAATTGTCAATCTGATTTGATATTTTCTTGTGATTAACATGGAATTCTAATTGCGTTGAATCTAGGCTTATCTTTATTTGGACGAGGCTCATAGTATAGGTTTCATGGGAAAACATGGGAGAGGAATTTGCAATTATTACGATATTGATCCACGTAATGTCGATATACTGACGGGATCATTCGCTAAAAGCTTCGGCGCGATTGGTGGATACATAGCTGGCACGAAAGTAATTTATTAATTGATGTAATAATTTATAATTAATTTAATATGACAAAGCGCGCCTGTCCTATGCGAGCCAAATGTATGCCAATATTAGTGCGTAATTAATTTATTATTCGCAAGAAGCACAGCTTTAATTAGCTAAGACGGCGTACCGTTATCTCGATTTTCAGTCGAGCCAAAGTTTGGCTCACTGTATATCAATTAAGCTAGCTTTTATTATATCTCGTTTAATTCAGGTGTCGTTATATTATTAAATTTATTAATATTAATTTAAGCATATGAGCGATCTACCTTCTAACGTGTATATGCGTTCAATCGAAAATATTAATTTCAGGCGTTGATAAACCATTTGAGAATATACTGTCATGCGCATACGTACGCATCAGCAATGTCCCCGCCAGTTGCGCAACAAATTATCAGCGCAATGCAAATCATCGTAGGGGAGGGCGGCATGGATGAAGGTAAAAAACGCATAAAGCAGTTAGCTAGAAATACAAGATACTTCAGACGCAGACTGAATCAAATCGGAGTTATAATCTACGGAAACGAGGATTCGCCCATTGTGCCTATGCTAGTTTATATGTATTCTAAAATCGGGTAAGAGCAAGGATATTATCTTCAAAATTAAAGACCAGTCTCGCTATTTCCGAATATTCGTCATTCTGGTAACGGCACGTTTTAACGTTACTGGCGACTTTAACGCGATCTCTATTTCTACCAGGACGGTTGAAATTACAGGTTTTTGAGAAGATACGTTATACAAGGGGATATCTATTTATTTCTTTTAACTCTGTTCAACGTTCATTAAAAATATAAAATGTATTGTTATGCAAATTCGCATAACTTTTGTAAGAAATTGCAAATTAGTCATCGTGACTTCTTTGGTAATTGTTAATGACAAGAGAATAACGAAACATTAAAATTAATAAAGTAAAATATTAATAAAATATTTAATATATATAATGAAACGTAAATATATATTTATACATATGCATGCATGTTGTGAATGTGTTTGTATAAAATATATCCAATTTTTCGTTAACATGTTCAACAGTGCAGTGATACGTACTTTGATAACGCATAAAATTGCAACTGTCGGCGTCGCATTCCCAGGTACGTCGTTAATGGAAGGCAAAATTAGATTTTGTGTTTCTGCTGGGCATACGAAGGAACAGTTAGATTATGTAAGCAACGTTATTAAATTAATATGTTTACTCCATGTTACTTTATGTTAAAATGTTTACTGTGTTTAATGGTCTTGCTATTGTGTGTTTCAGGCATTGTTGCATATCGAGAATATCGCTGATATGTTAGGATTAAGGTATTCAAGAAAACCTCGTACGACCGCAAAAATAGAATATTATTCCGATAACGAGATGGAATTAATAATTTAATTATTTAATCATTTAATTTATATAATAATAATAATTTAATTTAGTTAATTTAATAATTTTGAAATTTCCGTAAGTCGGTAAGTTAACAAAAGTTAGGACATTATTAATTTTAAATATTAAATAATATATTCTTGATAGTAAGTAAAATAAAAAAGTCTAATATTATTTTTTCTTTCGACGAATAGTTAGCGAGATAAGTTAAATGTTGAAAAAATTACCAAGTTTTCTTTAAATATTTAAAAAAATATTAGGCAAATGAGAAAATGTTTCAGACAAAAGTTGTTAAAATTAATTGGTAGGAAAAGAAGATATAATATAAAATTGGGATTTCTATTTTAAAAAATTAAGTTGACCTTCAACTGACCTTGAAAATGCCCTCCAAATAAAAAACTGATAATGCCTTCTCTTTCCCCTTCGAAATCATGGAAAACGTGTATGAGCTTTTTTTAATATCTTTCGTAGTTTTCGAGATTTTTTAATGCGAATGTTAAAATGGGTCACCCTATATAATGAGAGTATGCATATATTAATTATATATATTTTTACTTGATAAAATGGACACAGTGTTTTCTGCTATCAATAATATATTTCGGAAGTTATTATTTATTTTGTTAAGAATAGAAGTATACAAATATATATATATATATATATTTTCAATATATTTTCAAATACAAAAATAACTACAAAATATCTAGAATTTATTTTGAGGATTCTATTATGGCACCATATTCCACTGTTTCTTTAAATCAGGTTCCTTGATCTGCAAAATAATACGATTTGTAAAACATTTCTAAAAATATACATGCAAAAATAATATTGCAAGACTTTGGCCGGGGTGGAATGAGATTATCAGTACATCACCTTTATTGTCAAATTATCTATGCATGCGTTACGTATACGTGCGGAAGTTGCAGGAGCATCTAATCTGAAATAGCCGTTGATATTCATATCTTCACGTGCAGCCTTAACGGCCTCCTTAATGGCAAAGAACGCAGACGATGCCAGGAATAATGGCGGTTCACCCACAGCCTGTAAATGTTGGAACAATAACAGCGTTACAACAGTATTTGCCTTTTTTGCAAGTTACGTTGTAGCACAGGTGAGCACATTGATGTGTGTACGGGTAAAGATAAAAAACACTGTATTATTGAATTGCATTAGAGAAAATCACACCTTAGAAGAGTATACCGCTCTCGGATTGGAAGCTCCTTTTAACAAGGAAACATTAAATTCTTTAGGTATGTCGGTGAAACCTGGCAGCTTGTATGCACCTGGACCTCTACTAAACAAAACCCCCGTTGGTGAATAGATCATTTCCTCTAATGTGAATAAACCGTATCCTTGGATAAAACCGCCTTCGACCTGTCCTATATCGATAGCTGGATTTAAACTTTCGCCCAAATCCATAACAATGTCGGTTCGTAGAACCTATTTTAAAGAAATTATTCATCAACTCAGAGGAATTAATTTTATAATAACATCGCTTATAATAATATAGTTATTGCTTTGTTATAACTTTGTTATTTTTGTTATCATAACGTTATTATAACAACTTTCTTATGACGATTCAGGACGAGGCGCCTAAAAGAGACCACCTGAATAATTTTGAAAATATGCAAGATAGAAAGAAATATTAAATGCCGAAGTTGTAGGATTTTAAATGATGCAATATATAGTATATAATACTAATACGATTTTGAACAATGTCATCAAGGTCACCTTGAACTTTTTAAATAGAAAGCCCCATTTTTATTATATCATCTTTTTCCACCAATTAATTTGACCAACTTTTGTCTGAAACATTTTTTTATTTACCTAATGTTTTTTGGGATATTTAAGGAAAACTTGTAATTTTTTCAATATTTATCTTACGTTATCTCGGTAATTATTTGTCAAGAAGAAAAATATCTCGAAAAATATCAGGCAAATAAGAAAATGTTTCAGACAAAAGTTGTTCAAATTAATTGGTGGAAAAAGATGATATATAATAAAAATGGAGGTTTCTATTTGGAAAATTCAAAGTGGCCTTCCTGTAACCTTGATGACGCTATTCAAGGTCATACTAGAGCATTACGTCCCTACAACTTCTGTACTTGTTACAAAAGAAAAAAAATTCCAATAAAAGATCATACCTCGTGGTCGCCGGTAAGACAGTCAATCTCGACTTCCGTACAGGCGACGCCGTATGTGAAGTAGTTAAACGGATTTCCCGTGTTAGTCTCGAAAGAATAGCCGATATCGGGCGTTTGGTAGAAACCGGTAGCGGACAGACTTATCCGTTGAAAGTAAGCCGTTTTTATCCAATTCTCCCAAGTGCCATTTGGATCGCTGTCCATTATTGGTTGCAACCGTTTCATAATCTCCTTACACGCATTCTGCCAAGTTAATTCGGTCACTTAGCTCGTGTCTATTTGCATACACACAGTAGGATACTACTTATTTTCATTACCATAGTAGCCATGCCATTAAGATCAGAGCCAGCACTAGCCGCGGTAGCGGACGTATTGGGTACCTTATCGGTAGCCGTTTCGACGATGTGTATCTTGTTCGGGTTTACTTTTAACACTCTGCTGGCAACCTAGCATAACACGGTATTTCATACTTCACGTTACTTTACTTACTTTACGTGGAAATAGGGACACGATAAAATATAAACATAGAATATGTAGAATAAAGCAAATGTGTTAACTGAGATGAAAAATGCTGAAATGTAGTGGTAACGAGAAATATCCGGCCATCAACTGGGAATCAGAAAAGTGTATCCACGTCTCGACCGCATCATCTCGCAGCTTCTACCCAGTCAGAACCATAACGTTGATTTGACGTTGAGATGGTCGATGAAATGTTAATTCAAGCCTTATCGACGTCGAATCAACGTTGTGGTTCTGACTGGGTAAGAGAAGATACAAACGTGATCCTGAATCATTATTCATACCTGAGTCATTTTCGTATGCAGACCTTGTCCCATCTCAACGCCACCGTGACTAATCAGAACGGAACCGTCGGTGTAGATATGCACAAGCGCGCCGCCTTGATTCAAAAACAATGCGGTAAATGCTATACCGAACATCGTGGGTACAACTGTGATACCTCTCTTTTTGTATCGATTCTCTCTGCAAGATCAATCGTTGACTTTAGTCATTATATTGTTTGTGTCTAGAAAGGTGACTACTGTGTACTCACTTATTGTAACGTTGCACTTCGGCCAACCTTTCGTTATAACGGGATGACGCTAAACATTCGGTCCAGCAACGGCCCACGGTGCAATTGAGAAGTTGTTGGTTGTAGTGCGTTACGTCGCCTTCTTTGTACAAATTCAACTCGGACAACTGCCGGGGAATAAGACCTTTTCTGTGATTCGGTGTGTATTTCTCGTTTATAATCATAAAATATAAATTGGAAGAGCCAAGGTATAATAGAGGGAGAACTAGTTATACTCTTATTCTTATTTAGGGTAAGATCCCAGTCAGAACGACAACGTTGGTTCGACGTTGATTCGACGTTGAAATGTTCGACGAACCGTCGAATCAATTCAACCCTCATCGACGTCGAATTAACGTTGAGTCAACGTTGCGGTTCTGGCTGGGATATTCTTTCGCTTATGATACCTCATCGTGCGACATAGAACATTACCTTCACGACATCCACTTTCAAGTAATCAGCAATCTGCCGGATAATATTCTCAGCCACGAACATTCCTTGTGGCCCGCCGAAACCTCGGAAAGCCGTGTTCGACGGCAAATTCGTTTTACAAGCGTATCCGTACACTTCCGACACTGGGATTCTATACGCATTTTGAAAGTGGAACATGGCACGCTCCAATACCTGCGGACATTCATGATCATCCTTCTTTTTTAATAGGCAGATTTTTGCGCGTGCTCAATTAGCAGAATGAGATTTTTAACGAACGCCAGTGATCTCTTGATCACACTGTGCAATCGTACTTACCGATAGTGACAGATCGTAAGAGTAGCCTGCATTATTGTATATGTGTACTGCCACCACTTTAATCAAACCATCATTATTAAATCCAACTTTGTATCTGAATAAAAATGGGTGGCGTGTTCCACTTACCATCATGTCTTCGTCTCTGTCTAGCATGCAACGAATTGGCTTCTGTAACCTACGTTTCATTTTCTTTTTCGAGAATCCAATCTCACATCGTAAAATTGTATAGCGAACAGTACATAAATAAATGTATATGAATAAATAAATAAATGAGAAGGAATAAATCAGCGATTAAATAACAAACGAATGAATAAATTGCACTTGTCTCTGTCATTCTCGAGGGATTACGGAGACAAGCACTTTTCCAAGTAAAAAGTTAAGTGATTTCTAAACTTCGATGAGATATCCTGCGCGTGTATGCCTTTAACTGATACGCATTGCATACCTGTGCGCTGCGACTGCGACTGGTATCGCAAGTAATATCGGACGGGATTCTTTGCCGCCAAATCCGCCGCCTAGTCGCTTCACGCGAATATTAACTTTATTTATGTGTATATCCAAAACATGCGCAATCAATTTCTGTATCTCCGTGGGATGCTGTGTGGAACAGAACACTTCCAATTCGTCTCCATCGCGAGGTATAGCGATGGTGGCGTGCGTTTCCAGGTAGAAATGCTCCTGGCCGCCTATTCGTACCTCCCCTTCCAAAACATGATCTGCTTGCGCAAAAGCTTCCTTCGCATCACCTTTGATGATGCTCTTCGGGCAGCCAGGAAGGAACGACTTGTATTTGATGGCGTCCTGCGGTAAGGAAATTCGTGGATTCACGTATTTATCGTTACATTTCGATTAATGAGCGAGCAGCAGGACTTTTTTATATTAACATAGGACAGATAGATATGATACCTCGATGGATATGATAGCGGGTTCTATGTTTTCATATTCCACCTTGACCATCCTTGCCGCAGCCTGAGCAGTATTTTGATCGGCAGCGACAATCGCTCCGATTACTTGACCATTACTGGTAACCTGAAGAAGTAGAAGGAAAAAAGGAACCTGTAATTGCCCTCACAGAACAGTTCAATTCAGAAGCGCGTATATTCGTGAGAATTCGTAAATTAAACGCAGAGCTTCGACATTTGTCTTACGTCTTACATATTGCGATGTAACCATTATAGTAATAGTTGATAATAATAAATAATTCACCATAATTAGTGACGACATTTTCCACACTTTAACAATTAATTTTACCATAATATCTATTTTACATATAATTTCCGTACCTTTTCCGACACAAATACTTCTTCATCGTGTAGCACAGGGCCCACCCAGTTTCTATCTTCCATTATGTCCTTTGCAGAGAAAAATGATACAACTCCCTCCATGGATAGCGCCTTGGTGGGGTCGACTTTGAGAATTTTGGCGTGCGCTCTGGTGGAGAGAACCAACGCCAGATACAATTCTTCTGTAAATCTTGGAATATCGTCACAGTACAGCGCTTCTCCGGTTGCTTGCTTAAATGCGCTAGCATGCACGATAGGACGCCCTAGTGAATCATGCACCTCTTGGTCCTTAGGCACCTGTGCATCATTGAGAGTTATAAAAGACACTGCGACTCATATTTAAACAATATTTATAATACCTATTTATCAGAACAATAATATGCATCATATTTAAATAACTGCAATTTATGCACCGTATTTAAATAATATTTGTCACATCAGTAATGTGTATAATATTTAAATAATAATAATCTGTAAATTGTGTAGGTACATTACCACTTGATAATATTGCGAGCTCTTCGGTGCTTTATAATGGAAACAGTCCGATGCGCTTTCCAGTTCCTTCGACATTAATTCCACGTCTGACGTATATTGCGACAACTGCTTGGAGATGTGCACGAATCCCTTAAAGAACAAGCTGCAAAACGTATGGCGCATGTCAAACGCAGCACGCTTCGTTAATTCACGTTTGCTTAACATTTATTTAATAGCGCACCTGAGAGTAAGGGACAAGCGATATTTGATCATCCCGCCTGGTGCATTGTCTGCTAACGGCAACTCTTCGAGCAGAGAATCGTAAATCTTCTCCAGGATTGATTTATTCCACTTCCTGCGATTATCGGTATCATAAGTAACGTAGCGGAGATTGTTCTGACGTGTAAATACACTGCTCAAAAGAATTATGGCATAGATAATTTATTGCCGAAAATTGGCCAACTTTGACTGGCGATTACTTCGCGAAAAATTATCGTAGACTAATGACTTCTTTTTCAAAATGAAGCTTGAAATCTCTACTTTAAGAATGTATCTCCATTTTTTGCATGCGATGCACCCCTATCCCTGTAACCCCTGACATCTGAGGGCATGTTTGATATACTGAGAATTGCAAAGTTTGACGGAATGCACGGACGTGGACAATTTTTTTTTTCGGGGACGCCGTTTGCATCGTCATAAAGTTCAAATCTTCCCCTTCAATTTGAAAAAAAAAAAATAGCGTCGCTACAATTTTTTTTCGCAAAGTTACAGCTCTTCAAAAATATCGTTGTTTTTGGCCTTCGGGCTAAAAGTAATTGTTGACAGTAATTATTGACTGCGGAAGTGACAAACCACGGGGTTCTTATCTCTTCCGTCACAGACACATAAATGCGTGCACACTTGGCCCGAAGGCCAAAAACAACGATATTTTTGAAGGGCTGTAACTTTGCGAAAAAAAATTGTAGCGACTCTATTTTTTTTTTTTTCATATTGAAGGGGAAGATTTGAACTTTATGACGATGCAAACGGCGTCCCCGAAAAGAAAATTGTCCACGTCCGTGCATTCCGTGCATTCCGCAAACTTTGCAAGTCTCAGTATATCAAACATGCCCTCAGATGTCAGGGGTAGAGGTGCATCGCATGCAAAAAATGAAGATTCTTAAAGTAGAAATTTCAAGCTTCATTTTGAAAAAAAAGTTATTAGTCTACGATAATTTTTCGCGAAGTAATCGCCAGTCAAAGTTGGCCAATTTTCGGCAATAAATTATCCATGTCATAATTCTATTGAGCAGTGTATCTTGCGCGCGACGCTTATTATCGGAGTTGGGAAAAATGTTTTGAGAAGTAACTCGTTACTGTTGTCACTAGTCAAGAAGTAACGAATCGTTTTACACACAGTTTCTGTTTTTTTTTTTTTCCACCAAGCTTGGTGGACTTTCTTTTAAGATTCGCCCCTGCACATTTTATATGCATGTATCCTCTATGCGCGAAGTGACGATTATATTTGATTTCATTGTCATTATCAATGAAAAACAATTATGTCATCATCGAGCCGTTACCGAAGAAAAAAAATTAACGATAACAGCGTTACAAATAATGCGTTACTTTATATGTAATCCTATTTATCTAAATTTATCCTCGTTATGATATCATGCACAGTTATGGTCAGGATTAAGGAAATTACTTTTTGAAAGTAACTCGCTGGTGAGTAACTCGTTATCCACTGAAGAGGATAAAGTAAATAAAAGTCATTGTCGTCGTTGCTCAACAAGTATAGAATCGTTACATTTTTTCACTAAGTTTAAACAATTTCTTTTTTAGCATGACTTTTGCTCATTTTATATTCGTATATTACATATGCGTGCAAAGTAACGAATATATTCATTACCCTTACCCAAAAAATGTAATTGTATTACCGTTACTAATGAAGCTACTAATTGAAGAGATAAATAACATTGTTATAAAGTCTGCAACAGAGTAACTTGTAACGGCGTTACACACACAATTATGTCCCAATTCTGCTTGTAATATTACCTGCCAATCATTTTCTCGCAAGTTTGTCTCGCTAGCACAGTAGTTGGCGCCATTCCACCAAATGCGATATGCGCTTCCTGAATCATGCTCGTATTAGGCACGAAGGACACGTTTAGGGCCATGTTGACTATGGCGATATCGTCGTCTCGCCTTTTCGCTTGCTTATAAGCGATAAAATATTGATTCTACGAGAGGGATTATATATAAATTAAATAAAACTAAATAATATATATATAAATAAGAAAAGAAGAAATAATCTTTTCGTAGTACCGCAGAATTCCTACATTGACATCACCTGCTCTGTAAAAGGAATATCGATGGACACTAACACCTCAGTGGGTAAGACAACGTTACGTCGATACCCAACGAAGAAGGTATGATCCATCGGTATCGTTCTGCGGCCGTTCCTCAAACTGCGCAGATTCAATTTAATACCCGCGGCCATAAAGATCGGATTTAAGTCTGATATTGGACTGCCGGTCATTATGTTGCCACCCACCGCCTGATCGTGTTTCAAAAAGGTGCATTATTTACATGCGTACTTTAATGACCATTGCGCAATGAGTTGAAAGAACACTCGTTACTCACAGCAACATTTCTTATCTGTTTCCCAGCGAACCAATGTAACATATTTATTATCTCCACGAAGATTCTTGTGCTGTAGTCTGTGGAAGAGGAAAAAGAATCACGTCGGGTTATCAGCTTGTATCGCGTAGAATATTACCACGTAAATATAATTTTTACAATTTAGCACACTTTACCAGGTTTAATTTTGATTTGCTGTTTCAGTGCCTCCTCAAGCTCGACCAGGGTAACGCTCGCACCCACTTTCAGCGCGTCCCGCGTTTCAACGATCTCGCGCATTTCTCTTATCTGCATCGGTTGTACAAGTACCGGGTACACCAGGTGCTTGAACTTCACTTCGACGCCTGTAATACAATGAGCAATAGTCGGTCATAGTCAAGAAAACATTACTTATATGAATTTTGTTTCTATATGGCTATGTATAATCATACCCCATACAGCACAGACAATTGCAGCAATATTGCTGCAATATTGCAACATTGCACATTGCGGTGCAATATTGCAGAGACATTGCAAAAACAATATTTTGCATTATTATATTTGCAATGTTGTAACAACACTTCAAATTGCGGTTATTATTAAAAAATTATACGAGATATCACTAAATGGAAGAGGACTTTTTCGTTTCTCTCGCTTAGCTCTACGCCCCTATGGAATTATGTTACAATTATGGGATACTTTGTATATTGCTCTAATTCTCATATTTAATCACCAATTATATTTAATCACCACAATTTGGTTTTACAATGATTCAGTTTCATATCCCAAACTTAGACGTCTTATTAATTCAAGAATAGTTACCGCAAGTCTTTAAGACCTGTATTACTCCAAATAGCAAGGTGACATCTTATTGACGTTCTACTGAGTCAATAAAACGGCGTCTTTTTAAGATATCATTTTACTCTTTGAAATATTACAGATCTTGGGAACTTTCTGTGACTATTCTTGTTTGATGTCAGAAATGAAAATAATGGTGTATTAATCTTTTTTCTTCGTGTACGTTAAAATAAAAGAGATTTTCATAAAACGACACTTATGATCGATTTTACAAATTTGTAAAATGTTCCGAACACTTCTCTTTAGCTGAATGATAACCATTCACTGTAAATAATTAGTGAAATTTATACAAATTCTGATTGCAGCAACATTGCAGCAACATTTCGCACCGTTTCTGCAATGTTACAATCTTGCAAAACAACGTTCCTGCAATGTTGCTGCAATGGTGTTGTGCTGGGACGTAATTATATATGTGCGCATCGAAAAATTGCCATCGTACAGATACAACCGAAGTAAATACTTGTATCCATGCTAACCCCATAAAAAACAGACTTTTTCCCACATGGACATGTATTATTGTATGTTTATACATGTGACTGTATAAAGACAAAATTCATACATGAATTATATATAATGGAATAAAATCATATAAAATAATTACATAATAATTAATAGTGAATATAATGTAAGTAATATATTTAATTATTTTCTACTATTAAATATAATTATTAAAGTATTTATTATTATATGTATTTATGAGTGTGTATATAAACAAACTTTTTTATGTGATTATGTATTATTTTTTCCGGAGTGAGATTTCTAATTATTATGATATATTTAATGAGCGCATTTGTTTTGTGATGACAAGTGTGTAAACACTTGCTGCGAGGAAGACATACGAACCGATCTCGGTGTTGCCGATAACGATTTTAGCACTCGGATACTGATCCTTCAAAGCGAGCAGCGTCTTGAGGGTAGTAGGTCTGTACCAAGTGACGTTTTTGCCCTTCACTATGAGATATTGTTTGTCCAATTTAGACTCGATCTGCACAATAAAAGTTATTCTCGGTTGACAGCTCACGTTACTTTTTTCTCAACGGCGTCAGCCTCGATCTCGCGAGATCTTTCTAACGCTAGCAAAACTTGCTTTCAATTTCGGCGGAAATATCGGCTCCTGTGTCGGGTCGTACGGCCGGAACTCCTTTGAATTGAAAACCTCAGTTGGTTCCGACGTGAAAGCTCTCTTCTTGCAGCAAGCGTCGCCCATCGAGCAAACTCCCGCGCCGTTCGTCTCTTTTTCTCGCACGCTAGCCGTTAACTGCGACTGCTCCCATTCCTCCGTGAAAGTCTTGAATCCCTCTATAATCGGTCTGTATCCTGTACATCTGCACAGGTTACCTAAAAATTACATGCATGTAATTAATCCGTGTCTGTAACTATTCAGGTCGATTATGTAAAGCAACATTGATGAGGAAGCAGAGTTGAGAAAAAATACGCTATTTGCATCGCCGTTACCGTTGCAAATGTTACCGTTACAAGAACTTTTCTCAACAACGACTTGGTAACGACGTTACTCGGTTTATCAATGGCCGTAACGGTATTAGCAATTACAATTTCTGAATAACGAATAACTTTACGGTAATAAATATAATCGTTACTGCGTCGTTACTTCGTGCATATAGATTACATGTACAAAGGACACATGTACGTCGGCGAATAGAAAAGAAACGATGAGAAAGGGTGAGAATTGGTGAGAACTGTAAAAACTACTCGGGGAAAAAAAAAAGTTACATATATATTTTATTTTTATATAATCATATATAATCATACGTAATTATATATGCCTGCGACGAAAAAAATAGTACGTAATATATATGCATTAAGAATACTATTAATATTGTAGAGTAGGCTAATTAAAAGCTGCAGCAACACTTTTCTTCGATAAGTTTCTCGTATCTCGTATCTATAATAAGAAAATTCGCTTCTCTTTTAATAATTCTCAGATTCCTTTTCTTATTTACCAGATATGCGACGCATTGCAAAAGTCATCGAAGAAAAGTGTTGCAACCTTTAATCAGTTAACCGTATAAACACAGTTGGAGTAAATGCATATGTTTATGACAGCTCGTGATGTCAGAGTTCAATCTAATGAAATAATTTTGTTTTTTTTAACAGCAATCAGCGGCATTTTTCTGCGCGTGAATATATGTATGATTATTATATAGGGTCCCTGTATAAAATGTCGAGTTGAAATGTATTAAAAAGTATTGATGTTTTGAATATGTCATGAATTCTGCTTTCTGATCCGAAGAAAGGGATTAAAAAGTACTAGTCCCCATTAAATTTCACTTCTTCTCCTAATTGTTTTCGGATTCAAAGGCATACAATATTTTCACTGTTCTATTCCCTGTAGCATTGAAAAGTATTGGCCCGCGATCCAATCCGAGATTTCCACAAAGCAGAATTCATGACGAAATCTCGTGAATGCGAAACAATACTTCTAAATACGACATTTTATATCCCGGGGTGTCCGGGATTTTTTGGAAGTGAAACATTTTGAAGATTAAACAGATCAAACTGAGAAGAAAAGTCATGTGCCACTTTGCAAAAATCGCAATAGTTGAGTTATTAATTTATCAAGTTAATATTAAGTTATTAATGACTGAAAATGATCTAGAGGCTCTTTTAATTGATAACTTGAAAATTTGCACTACTTATATTTATTTGTAAAATGCTAAAAGACTCTTTTGTTCAGAATGACCTAATCTACAATTATACGACGGCTATTGTGCCTAACGAGGTTCAAGATTCAGGGTTCAAAGTTCAATATACTCAAATCTATCGCCAGACACAGCCGTCATATAATTGTAGATTAGGTCATTCTGAACAAAAAGTCCTTTACCATTTTGCAAATAAGTACGCAAATGTTCATGTTATCAGTTAAAAGAGCCTCTAGACTTGTCATTAATAACATCATAACTATGATGATTTTTGCAAAACGGTACTTGACTTTTCTTCTCACTTTGATCTGATTAATCTTCACAATTTTTCGTTTCCGAAAGATCCCGGACACTCTGTACATTTACATAGTTATTTAGTTATTTAGTAATTTAGTTAAAAATATAACTTGGTGTTAGAATTTTATTTATGGAGGGATGATTATTTATTATATTATAATATATGTATAATATATAATATATAATATAATATAATATATACATATATATTTTTTTTTTTTTATTTAGATAGTAATTTTATTTAGATAGGGACAAATACTGCCGACAGGCGTTACCTTGAAACGCGATTTCCAAATTCTCCATCGTCGGCTTCGGTATGCTGCGTAACAGCGCGTACATAGACATAACAATGCCGGGCGTGCAAAATCCGCATTGCGACCCATGCGCCTTGGCGATGCGCTCCTGCACCGGATGCAGCCTCGTCCGCGTGTTACCGATGCCTTCCACTGTAGTTACAGCCCAACCGTGCATGGCGCACACCGGTGTTAAGCACGCGTTAACAGCCAGGTGACTGTTAGATTCGTTAAGAAAAGAAAAAAAAAGAGAGAAGAACGTGAAGGAATCGAACGCGTTGCACGACGAGATTCGACAGAGCGTGCTGATCCGTTGCGGATCGCAGGATCGTAAGGATACACAATTTTCTCGGCGGCACGGTCGAACCTCGAGACCATGACTGTGCATGCTCCGCAGCCTCCTTCCGCACAGCCGAGTTTCGTGCCGGTCAAATGAACTGCGTGGACACGTAGTCAAGGATAAATATGTCAATGCGATTGTAGATATCACTCCAGCATTACGAAGGGGTGTTCTCTAAAGTTTTCCCCTCGAGATGAGGGGTACGCGGCGCGACAGTACTCTCGCTCGACGGTGGGAATACCGTAAGAACGTCTCGCTCAGGCTTGAAGCGGATTTCATACGAGCGAATACTTCGATCGATCAGAAATCGAGTCTCAAAGCGGCCGGGACATTTCCTTTTCGCGCGGCTCGGAGCGCAGCGTGTGTCCAATGAGAGAACTTGACCCCTGGCGATCTTCCCGAGACAAGTTCTCGCAGTGACAGGACTGCGCCGAGAAATGTGTTCAAACCGTTTCTTGAGACCCGGCTGACCCGTCGGCTGCACTCTCCGATTTCGAGCGGAAGTATCGTTCTACTTCCCGCGCGAGATTTCAGCCCAGAAATCCGAGGAGAGTTCACGAGCCCGTGAACCCGTGAAAGAAGGATACGTTTGTTGCGCAGGTACCACAGGAGCGTCCATTGCGGCTCGACGTCCTTGTCCGATACCTAGACAGAACGGCAGAAAGTTTCACTGTTCAACATCCGGGGAACAAGAGAGCGAGCTGAGAGAACAGTGAGAAGAAATATGTCGCACCTCCTTGCCGTTCACGTAAAACACGAGGGTGTCCGACACCGGCGCTTCCAGCAGCTCGTCGTCACTCATCATCGTCGTCACCGGGACTGCTTCATGATGGTAGCCGTTGCACACATTTCCGTCGCACGTGGAAGTGATGCCATTGATCAGCAGCTTCTCCATTTTCGCACTCCTGCAATACTTTAATGACCCGTTGTAAATATAGCCGGGCGCGACACAACCGCAATAAATGCCGTCCCTCCCTCCCTCCCTCTCTCTCTCTCTCTCTCTCGCACAATTCAGGCACTCTACTCGACGGGGCAAATATCGCGCGAGCGGAATCAGAGCGATTCGCGATAAATCTGTCTATCTGGTCGGAGTGCGGAGTGCGATCCTCGCGCGTTAACGCAACGCGTGCGGCGGCGGCGGCGGCGGCGACGCGTTATCGCGAGCGCGGATAAAAATCGCGAGGGGCAAAAAAATGGCGAGCGCGAGCGATGTAATCGGCAATATTGCATTTCACAGACAATTACGCGCACCGACTCGCGCGTATCTCTCCGCGCGATAATTGACTCTTCTTTTTTCTTTCCCCGCTCTTTCTCCGCCGCCCGCTTGTTTGCCACATTCGGTACTACGCTTCAATGCCCGCGCGCTTTTTGCGTCTAACCGCGGCTCCGCTTCGCTACTTGGATCGACCTCCGCCCCGCCTCCGCCATGCCCAGACGGATTATAACTGATTAAACTAACGACCACCGAACGACGGCCAAAGGGACTCGGCTCTTCGCGCTGCGTAGGATGCGTTCCACACGGACCCAAGTAGAACAAAAAATCATGATGACATGAAAATGACAAGAAAATGACCGAATCATGATGAGAAAAAGAGTTTTCCTCATCATTTTGATGTCATTTTGATGTTCATCGTGACTTTCTGTTCTACCTGGGGAGACGCAGTTGGTGCCATTTAGGCTGCTCGCGGAGCTAACTAAGCTATCATGACATCATTAATGGTAGCATTCACGTTATAATTTCGCGCTATCAATGCTATTTCTTTCGGAGTAGTGCAAAAATAGCGTTCGCCTTGCTGGCGTTCGTAAGCTCTACGAGCACCTAGAACATGTGATATGAACTATACTATAAGGTGCTCCCGATCCTTCACCTGAGGAATCATTAATAATTGCAATAACGTGCTGCGCTATGTTGTTTCCTGCACTGTGGCGTTCTTTTCTACCCTATCCCTGGCATCTCTGCACCTACCCAGGCAAAACAAGAAATCAAAATGACGAGAAAATGACCGATCATGATGAAACATCATGATGAAAAAATGAGTTTTCTTCATCATTTTGACGTCCTTTGGTGTCATCATGATTTTCTGTTCTGCCTGTGAAGGTATGAACTTTTGCTGTACTCGTCAGTTCTACTTCTGAGCCAATGCAGCGTACTGGTTCAGCTGAGAACAGACCCTAAATGACGAATCTTCGGCTTCTCTCTCTCTCTCTCTCTCTCTCTCTCTTATTTTCTTTTTTTCTTGGCTTTTTTCAATCCGTCGTTATTCAATGTTTACCACCGGTACGTGGAATCTCCCCTGGAGATTCCCAACTTGCGAGTAACGGCCGTGGCGATACGCGTCTTTGCACGATTGTGTCGCGTGATTGCTTCTGCGACGGAAATACAAAGACCTCATTAGCCGGGAGCTGCGTCGTACATAATTTATGGCGCATTAATACACGTGTTATTATCCTCATTGAATGAGCGTAATAATCCTCGTACTTAAAATTTTTCGTATCCGCATAAAAGCCATTAGCATCAGATGATAATAAAGACTGAGGCAGCACAAAGTCTTAAAGACGTTTTAAAGCCGAAAGATGTTTTAAAGACATCTAACAGACGTCTCAAGAAAAATAAGACGATCTCTGGAGGTCTTTACGATATCTTTTGAGTCTGTGCTGTCTGGATCAATTGTAGAAGTTAATTCTTTGCTGACACTATCGCTCAAATAGGAGTTTGGGATTATTCTTATAATCTCTTGATACGTTCAATGGTTCGAACAACTACAACTATGCTAACAAAAGACGATTTTATCGCGAAGCTACAGGCTGCTCTAAACTTTAAAGTAGTGCAAATTAATGATAATAAATGATATATGAGAGATATCTATTACAAAATAGATAAAATATAACATAATTATAAAGTAGATAAGTGATAATTGATGAGTTAACGGAAAATTCGTTTTTTCTGTAGAAAATGTTTACAGTTCTGCTCGACGTTATAACTTTCCAGTCCACTGAACTTCAACACGGTTTTGAAGATTTCTTTCCCGACACAGTTTGTAACTCTGCCGAGAGATGATCGGACGAGAGGACTTAATTAGTCAGGGACGTGTTCTCTCATTGGTCCGTCGGTTACGTTCCGAACTGCAGGGAAGAATCGCTCAAACTGTATCGAAGCCGAGGTTCGAAAATTCTACGTGGAAAGGAATCGTGTCTAATCCCCAATCAGCAGACAATATTTTTTTAACAATAGTTTTTCAAATATTCATGTTATATTTTTCTTTACATTTTTCCCATTCATTGTACAAAAAATCTTTATTTAACGTTTACTCGTCGTTTATTACTCTTAATTCTACGTTTAAAATAATGATTAAGAAAAACAAATTTACTTAACGTTTATTTAATGTTTCGTTTAATGTTTATTTTACATTAATAACTCATAACTTAAAATTCTTTTTAACGTTTTGGAAATGTTAATTGTTTTTTTTTAATATTTTTAAAAACATCTTTTAAATATTTCTTTTCCGATTGGGTCCGTGGCGCTCATGCGACGGGCTATTTAAGATATCGGTACGTTGAACTTTCTTTGTCTGTCTCATTCAAAAATAACGTGACGTTTAGGCATGACAAGGTGTGTGTGTGTGTGTGTGTGTGTGTGTGTGTGTGTGTGTAAAGTTGGGAAAACAATCTTGATCAAATACGATGGTTTATTGCGCTCATTTACGTCTAGTTTGTTTGCGCTTGGAATTACGAGGAATTATCGTAGAATGCGAGACACGCGAGACACGACAAGATTGCGGCCGAGCAATCTCGCCTCGAACTAATTGGCGATCAGCGACGAATTAATCGACGCGTGCGAGAGCAGGTCTATTCCTTCTAGCCGAATTGCTGCCGCGCTGAAAAAAACTTCGTTCCCTTTATCCTCAATTTATAAATTTTTATTTCGCTCTAACGGCAAAAAGCGCATCCTAGTTGAGCCGAAAAGACCAGACCTTACGCGTCGCGTCGAGAAGATTTACCTCAGTGAAACAAATGCATGAATTATACACAGATAAGATATACCTTTATCTTCTGCTGGACTTCACTAGGAATTTTATCAGCCGGGTATATTCGTGAGACGTACAAACATTGCGAAGACGATGGTGAGAAAGTACTCCTCGCATGTCACAGTTGTACCCGCTGAGAGAACATGACTCTCGACTGTACGATACCGTTGAAGAACGCATTCTCCACGCGTTCGTCTAACGCGGAGTGTCAAGTGGAGTTTCAGGAAAGTAAAAGAGCCACAGAACACAGACTTCTGCGTAACGCATAATACACAACGCATAAGAGAATCGACAAATCAGAGTCCCTCATTTCTGTCCTGAGGAGGGAAATGAAGAAAAGTAATTGGTTCATTCTCTCATGCGTTATGTATTATGTGATATGCAAAAGCCTGTGCTCTTGCCTTCACGCACGTGGAAAATCCGTAACAGTAAAGGCTCGTCTACAATAGCTGTAAGAGTAAGACTGTAAGGCTATAACGTAAGCTGTCAGCAAATTAAAATATTTCATTTCGTGTCTTGCAACCTTACAGCCTTACTCTTACAGCTAATGTAGACGAGCCTTAAGGCTGCAATCGCGGAATATCCGTCACGTTCGAATTTTACAACGTCTCGCGATTAACCAATAGCCCGAGTGTGGAGCAGAAAATTATGATGACATATCAAAATGGCCGAATCATGATGAAAAAATAAAGTTTTTCTCATCTTTTTGACGTCACTTTGACGTCATCACGATCTTCTGTTCTGCCTAGGAGGAAAGCGGCAGAGTAATTTACATTTTATTCGGCGGCAATTTCGTTCATCAGAAGTCTTTCCCGTCCAAACGCGGACAGATATCGGACACTGTGCTGCGCTTTACATTTCACCTTGTCGTCCGGATTATACGCGAATATATTTCAGCCTCTGTTTATTAAGTAAAGACTTTGTACGCATGCGTACATGTTGGGGTATCAAGAAGTTGAGGAGGAGATTTTACGACTACGGCCTTGACAATTCTTATATAACCGACTGCACGTGTACGCACGTTCGCATATACGTCACAGAATCTCACAAGTGGTGAAAATCGAGTGAGAAAATCTGTCTCGGAGGAGCGCGTGAACGCAATGATCCTTATTGATCGGGATCTCCTCGTGACTCCGAGGAGCGCGAGCGCAGAGGAGAGAAATGAGACGAATTGCGAGGGAGATCGCACGATTGCACCCGATAATGCCCGATTGTGAGACCGAGCGTTGCGACAGAACTAGAGCGACGGGTGCATACCTCGTAGCGTAATTGGCTGCGATTAATTAATTACATGACACGGCGCCAGCGTGCTCGCGCACGTATAATACGCTTCGCTTCGCTTCGCGCGCCGCACCGTCGCGCGACACGTCGTTAAAAGAAAGCAGCATACGCACCGTTACGTTCTTTGTTCCCGTAATACAGCGTAACCGTGCTCCGGAGCGACCGCACTTGGCCGACGTCACTGCGCTCGCTGTACGCCGTAAACTAGCCAAGCGAATCCGGCAATAAGAATGCCACGCGGGTTATCGAGTATCGGGAGATATATTATGCCGACGAGCGACGCGCGCGCGATGTTGTTGACAAATCTGAGCTCTCTCGCAGGAAAATAAGTCGTTCTCCTCCTCGGCGACCGTTCACGAGCGCTTCACGAGTTCTTCTCGAGCTTCGTTTATCTTCGACTTTTTTTGTTGTTTTTTTCTTTCTCTCCCCTTCGCATCTCGCACTTGTTGGACATTGGAGAGCGTTCTCGTATCATCGATGGAGATATCGCGATTACTGGACGCCTCACCATCGGACTGGCGTCGCCCCGATACAATTAGATAAAACAACTCGAGGACCCGTCTGGGATAGGCCGAGGTCTTGAAGTGGGTTGCTGCGAAATCAAGCAGTGGTTGGGTAAGTGGGTTGGTTTTGCAATCGTTTTATTACGAAATTATCACGCGGCACTGGAGCGCATGACGTTCCAAAACAACAGCCAGATCGGTAGCATCACGGCGGTCGTGACGTTGTAAAACCAATTGCCGTAGATCATAGAGTCCACGATACTGAACACGAGCGCCTGCTTGTTGGCGCGATAGCCCCTGAAGAGCAATGACACGATCGGATCGGTAAAGAAGTTGAGATACGTGTAGCCCAGCACGACAATTGCCGACGCGACGAACGGGTGCAGCGCGATCCACGCGACGTACAGGCAGCCACGCAATCTGCAAAGCATCGAGACCTTGAGTTGAGACTGAACTTGATATTTTATATTTGTATATTAGAGTTGGAGCTCTGATTTGACGCTCTAATTAATCCTCCAAATTAAGCAGGAGCAAATACTGCTTCTCAAGCCTTATCTACGACATGCTCTTTGCTTTCTGTTTCCTTCTCTTTATCTCTTTTTTACTTGAGCCTTGTATCTCAAGTCAGAAGAAGATAAGGAATAAGAAACAGGAAACACAGAAAGCAAATTGTAGGCTTAACGGTGCAAGGAAATATATCCTTCATCTTGACATATGTCGTTGACATCATTATCCTGGATACTTAAAAGATTGTAGCCATCGCTCATTGTTCGTTAGAAAGAATATTAATAAATTATAAAAGAAAGAATATTAATAAAAGAAAAACGTGACAGAGTCAACTATATTCTATATATACTCTATATTATAAATTTTATAATATAGAATATATATACATCTTTTGATAAGACAAACTCTGTCATAGTGATCAAGTGATTAGATTAAGTTTCTGAAGGTGATGATGTGGCAGAGGGGTGTGAATTCCTTCCTCCGTTCATATATACTGGTTTTATGTAATTACATACTGGAAGTTTGCCTCTCACTCACAATAACATGCACAGTAAAATGCACACATAAACATGATGTTACTAAAATATCGTACGATTATCGTGAAATGGAAATTTAACTAAATGTATTCAGTTTGAGATATTAACGACAAAATCGTTATATTTAATAGTCGTTCTAACGACAATTTGTATGAGATAAAAATTTAGCTGACATTGACAGTTTGAGACATTAATTATATTAAACCGATATTACAGTGAGTAAACATTTGTAACTTTTTAATAAATAATAAGCGACGACTTTTTTCATGTTACTCGGGGATCTTAATCTTGTCAACCTGTAATCTTGTCACAACATGTATCAAGACGAAGGCCGCATTTCGTTGCTCCGTTAAAAGCAATATTTATCCAAAGAAGATAAACTCTCGATACCGTTCGACTCACCTGGATTTGATGGACTCGTGACGAGGTGTTATTAGTAGGACAACCGGTACGTATACAACAGCAGTAAGTAACGCCAATGAGAAGTTGTGCATCGCTATGCACATCAACGCAGTAGCGAGCTCGATCGACGCGATAACGCAGACGAGGGATACATTTTCGTATCTGACCGATCTAAAAATTGCATTCGGATATAGCGACACGCACGTGGAATTGAGAGATTAATTTCTTGTTTTTCTCACCTCCGCAAATAGAGCCGCCACAACAACGTGAGAGTCGTAATAAGTGCGAAACTGCCGTACAGCGAGTCTTCTGTACGCAAGTTCAACATTTGCGAACCGATGGACGCGAAGAAGCGAGGAGACGCCATTATTAATACTCCGAATATGTGTGCCCACAGCACTTCAGATGCGACGCTTCCGATGTCAAATTCATCCATCTGTGTTCGAAAGAAACTTTACAAGTAGAAATATACGTCAGTTAAACAGATGATCTTTGATACCTTGTTTGTCGAATTTTCATTCTCCTTCTTGGCTTCATCGGAATTACTCGAAGTCTGCAATCTTTGCCAAATGGAAAATGCCTTTATGAACACACCAGCAATTATTAGCACTAAAGGTCGCATATATAAACCTGCAAGATTTTTATTTATTTTTATAAAAATTCACTAAGAAATAATAGAAATATTCAGAATCCCATGTTTGTTTCGTTCTTTCTTTTTACCTATAGAAATATATCGATCGGTAGATGGTAGCAAATAGAAGAAATACGACTGGTGAAAACGTTCCAACAGATTATTAAGCGATCGTACTATACTCTCCACTACTCGTCCTACTTGATAAAAATTTGCCTCTGACCCTTGTCCAGATTTCTCAAAGCCTTCTAATGTAATGGCTTCTATGCCAAATCTATAGAGATAAATTATAATTACAATATGAAAACTATTATATCAAAAACATAAACGTAGAAACAGAATAAGAAAACGGCTAAATAACTATCATTTCTTTTTAAAATTTGCTTATTTTCAACTTACAAAGGTTCTATTCTATCATCATGCTTTCATTTTAATGCTCAGTTGTCGCACCTGTGGAAGAGTCCATGGTTTCCAGTCGGAATTCCAGTAGCCTGTGTTGCTATCATGCTCATTAACGTATTAAAGTGATACCACCAGCTTTTGTATTTATCTCTATAATTAACGTCAAATCGACGTTGGAAGGATTGACGAATCCCTTCTTTGGCTATCATATTTTGTGCTAAATTAAAGAGATCCAAATTAGGCAGTTGCCCATTCAGTCCTTCTATCTAATAATGAGAACAATAATAATATTATAGCCATGCTACAATAAAGAATATTGCAAGACTGATATCAAGCATCCTTACTTTAACATCGATCGATGTAATTTTCATGGCATGAAATTCCAAGTTGATGGCAGCTTGAATAGATCCAGCTCTTCCTGATAAATCTCCTGCCATCAATATGCCCTCCTGACCACTAGTAACGCCATGATATGCATCCAACCATGCTTGCATACCCAACTGTTCGTGTTCTGTTACAAGAAATATTATGTCCTTGGCCCAATATTTCTGTTCTATAAATAAATCATTAAAACAACCAAATATAATACGTTGCTATATATTGCTATATGCTGATTAACCAATATTATAACATTACAGAAGAAAGACTTACTTCTGCAGAACTTTGCAAATGCAAGTAACAGCGCTATTGAAGGTGCTGTATCCAAATAAATACTATTGATAGGCCTGTATGGTACACTGACTACTATAGCTTCTGTACTAGATGCCCGTGGAGCTCTAACAATGCCATAAATATTTTGTCCAGTAAACTGTAAGACATGACGTTCATGCATGTACAAAATAAGAAACTCTATCACATTGCCGCGTATCATTTAAGATCGTGATTATTGTTGCCGTACCTTTTGTTCTCGGAATGGATAGATTAAGGAAAAGTTATGCACAAATACATCTAAATGGAGCTGGCTGAATTTTGCAGAAAGCCATGCGTAGGGCATACTATCCGGGTATCTCTTCATTTCGTGAATCAGTTCATGGTAATATTGCTTGGACGTATGCTCCATGTTACTCTCCTTTGTGACTAATCCAGGCAGCAAGGCATTCTCCGAGAAGTAAGTATCTGAAAGGTAAATGAACGATTTGTACAGAAGAAACTTAAATTACACAATCGTGCAATTTTATCTCATCTCTATGACGTTTTCATCTCACGGAGACGTACTGTCGTTAAATGCCGGTAACGCCAACAGCATCAACCATATCACTCCTCCCACATATAACGCGAAGCACAACGGCTTTTCCCATTTTAATAACAACTTTATGATCTTGCCGGTCCCGGCTCTGGGATCTGTCAGCAAACCCATCTGGCTCGTTTCGTAAAAATCAACGTAATGAAAATTGTTTTGGAATTAGGGAGGACACCTTCGCTTGTCACGATACAGACACATAACCTCGCGAAAACGCAATCTCATAATTTCATACGTACGATTTACAAAATTATATAAATCGAGTATTGCGAGGAGCTTTCTGCATATCCGCGGTCGATTTGTATTACGAATTTAATTATTATTTAATTGAACCTCGTGTTTCAATTTATCAAAGAGATACATGATGTAATACGCAATGTCGGCGGAGGAAAAACGAGCCACCGTCGCGTCTCGCAGTTAACCGCATTGGAGCGGACTCTCGAGCGGGAAACTTTTCGAATACAAACTGAACGTGAACCGAGAAGATTTATCTTCACATGTACATGTATGTTGCTTGCAAATCAAACCTCTGATCGTCATGCGTGTTGAACAGTGCTTCCCATTCATAACCTTCCTACAAGCTCTGATTTTGGTTGTTGAAGGTATATGTAATAATTTTTACGGTTTGATGTTGATTGTTCACCATGATTAACACGAACGTACTCGATTTTATTACGTTAATCCTTTTCCAGCTTACAATGCATCGAGAACTGATTTATCCAGGTGCAAATTATCTCAACTAGGAAGTGAGTATAAAGGCTCCATTGTGACGACTGTCGGTGGTTTCCGATGTCAATCGTGGGTCGCCGAGCAACCGCTTCATAAAGTAAATTTATTAACGCATTTCACGGTATAGTTTTACATTATCTACTGTATATTTTATGTATATATCTAATTATATCGGTAATTAATTACCAAAGACACGTCGCGAATATCTTTAATCTTGACGTACATTATTGAAGTCATGAGTAATTTTCAAAAAACTTCGGTCTTTATACTTTTCTTCTTCTCTTTTCTTGTTATCAGATCCGTAGCGATATAACTGATGCAGATTTTCCGGAAAGATCTATGAAGTTGGCGAAAAATTATTGTAGAAATCCTACCCGGGATCTAAGAGGACCCTGGTGCTATACGTTAGAACCTACAGTTATGGATGATGAATGTGATGTTCCACTTTGCAATTACGGAGGTAGATTAAATGACCTTGGCTCTTTCTGCTTCAAATAAACAGATTTGTGCTTTCTTATGTGAAAAGTTTGGATTTGATTTCGCATTTAATAGAAATTGTATTACTTGCGTTAGATTGCATTATTACGGGTCTAGGAGCCGAATATGGCGGGAGTCGAAGTTTCAGCTCTTCAAGAAGAAAATGCAAGTCTTGGAACAAAAGATATAAACTTGGTAATACAAAAGTAAGATATAAACCTTGTTACTGCATGAATAATTATGAAAGATGTGTCAACAATACTAATGTCTTCCTCCTTTCTTACTTTATTGCTTGTCAATTGACTTTTTCAGAGTATTAAATTCCACAACAAACATTTCCCAGATGGGTCAAGGACAAAGGCAAACAATTACTGTAGAAATCCCGACGATGATATTGGCGGTCCTTGGTGTTATGTGGAAGAAAAAAGTTATGAGTTAGTAGAAAAAGAACACTGTGATATTCCATTTTGCGATGACAGAGGTTTGTGCCGTCAATATGACAAGAGATTACTGTTTGTGTGTTATCATTTTCTTATCGAAAATGAACTTTATCTAAAATTCTGATGGATGTTTCTGTAAAATATCCGTTGTATCAATTCTAATAAACATTTCTTTTAGATTGCTTAATGTACTCCCGAAATTCATCAACCTATTCTACATTAACGGGTTTAAACAGCACTTATGGGAACATATCCCTTTGGATAAAACTCTGGAATCCCCTTGATGAGCAAAATGTATACAAATCTTATCAAGTATTTGATAGACAATATATATAACATGTTGTCTAATTAACGACATATCCAGGCAGAAGCCAGGATTTTATTAAGTTTACTTCCAATTCCGTCTTCTGCCGAGAAGATTGCACAAGACTGGAAAGCTGGAGTAGAACTTTTTATCTCAAACAGTGTCAGCGGTCAGACATATCCGGTTACTGATGTTAGTGTAAACAGCTGAAAATTGAACAGCTTTGCAGTAGCAAATATATTGATATAATGTCTGGTTAATTGTTGAAATATATCTTTGTTTTTCAGAATGGCCAGCTTTTTGAAGATACGCCCGGGATGCTGCTCAGTTCTAAATGGACTGGTCTGTGGATTACATGGGGTGGTGGTTTCATATCGCTCGGGATACACGGCATATCTAAACCTTTAATCATGGACGAGTACAGGTCGAAAAATAATATTTCGAGTTTATATCCCGACAGTTTTCTGCACTACGGCGTTATGGGCACCGGTGTATTATGGAGCACGGAGTTTTGTCAAAATTGTACAGTGAAGTTAGAAGTTTCTATTCCGTCAAGCACCACGTTGAAGTGATGCATCTCAAACAGCATAAATGTCTCAGATATATTTTAGAGACGTCCTAAAAAGTAAGTCGGAAACAAGTAGGTTATTTTACAGACGTTTCCAAGATATCTTTTAGGCATTTACGCTGTACGCGATACTGTACTATATATATAGAGAATATTAAATCATTCTACTAAAATCTCTTACGTGTTCAGATTGCGAAAGTCACACCACTTTTGGAGATGAGTTCTTGACTGTTTGGCCGATGCAAAAGAGCAATGATACTCAGGATGTGCGTTTTTACGTTCGAGCCAGCCGTGATATAAAAGTACGATTGTATCAGAGCCCTGGGGTACTCTTTCCTTGTTTCACGGTACGGTGGAGAAAATTTCAATGTCGCTAACGCTCAGACTTAACTTAAAATTAAAAAACGTGAAGAACGCGAATCGAAGATATTGGTCGAGATATTTTTATTCTAGCTGGAAATCAAACACAACGACATTATATTTCTGTCGTATCAGGAAACTGAGAGAGCAGTAAAGCAGTACCTGAAAGAAGTTATAATTAAGGGTTCGCTCGATTATTGGATTTGGAAAAAATTTACCATCAGGTATCATACGCATATACACACGCACATACGATATGTATCTATGTGTGATGTATCTAAATATATTTTCAGATTTTTGTTTTATACTAATGAATTCTCCGCCTGTGGTATTCACAGCATCTTTGGCACACACTTGCGTCTAATTTCGCAGCTTGTATCTGAAAGCGAGGAGATTTTGTTTGTAAATCATGACCTACTGGCTACCCTGCGTTGGTTCAGCGTCGCTAGTAATCAAACTATAGCACACTGGACATTTTTCTGTCCACCCGATGGTAAATATAATATCCCTTTTAAACCTTCATTTATATCGAACATGTTACAAATTCGCATTAAATTAATATCCTGAACAGCAATGGACGCCGTAGAAGATCCTCAACCTCCGAACTGCATTCATAACTTCGCCGACTATGAGTATCGTGGAACTCAATGGACGAGTGAAAGGGAACTTCCGTGTGTACCATGGGTGGCGAAAGAGGTACACAATGTTCTTCGTCCATGCATCTTCCATCGAGTATTAAACATTAAAATCCCAGATAGCACCGAACATCCAATGGATGTACGTTTCACGTCCAATTTATGTCCGTATGTCCGATTTACGTCCGTGGACATAAATAAATTTGACGTAACAAGGATGTCCTTATTTGGACGTCGGACCTGTAGGACGTCCGATGTACGTCCATCGGACATTCATGTCCGATAGACGTCCGAAGTTGTGACAAACGTATGTCCTATGGACGTCTTTTGTAAAAAAAGTGGACATATAACGGACGTCCAGTGGACGTCCGTGTGCTATCTGGGATGTAGAATGTTCTTTCAACTACATTCTGGGATATTCTGTATATCGGTATTAGGTTGGTACAAAAGTTTCGTCAAATAGAAAAAAATCAAAATGTCCAATCGCGAAGAATTAACAATTTTTGCACCAACCTAACAATATTAGAAATTTATTAATAATTAATTAATAATTAATATTAATTAATAATATTTATTTAATATTAATTATTAATATTATTAAAATTAATAATTATTAATATTAATTAATAAATATTAATTATTAATATCAATTAATAATTATTAATCAAATATTAGAATTATTAGAAATATTAGAATAATTATTAATCAAATATTAGAAATTTATTCATTCCCTAATGAAAGTGTGACGATGCGCTCATTAGGTGCCGGATAGCGAGAAGATCGCCGATAATTTTGTCGATAGATCCATCGCCAAAGTTTTAAACAGATGTAGAAATCCAACTAATGATCCTAGCGGACCTTATTGTTACGCGGTTTCCACTCCACATGCTACGGATGTTATAAAACGATATTGCACCGTTCGAATTTGTAGATCGTCAGGTAATTGAATTGTCATCACTAATTAGTCTGCCAATCATACACACACAACGTGAAAGAGAAAATTAAATATATTGTTATTTAAGCTCCATATCCTCATATGTTTTTTTTTTATATTGTCAAATCGTATTAAATTTATTTTTTCCAGGCATCTAGACATTCGGATACTTGTAAATTTTATCATTACGATTTTCTACGTAAATAATACGGTAGAAATCTATTTGTTTAGCAGAATCCATCGGAGAGAGTCACTGTGTGTGATACAGTTATCTTCATACGCGTCTCTTACTTACGGACTTTGCTTTTCGCAGAATGTCGAATGGCAGGAACTGCTAATGATTACATAGGCACGCTATCGACAACTCGTTCGGGTCGAACTTGCGCAAAGTGGTTGAGCGATTACGATCTCGAGCAGATGCAAAAACCTAACGCATCGTTGGCGGCAAGCGTCGCTTCCCCGAGTCCGGCTCGCGTGAGTCGTTCTTTGATGGAGCAAAATGTCTCATCGGGATCGTCACTGTTTACAAAATCACCGTCGCTTCCGCCACCGAAATTGTTGACGAAATCGAGATTTGCTGCTGTCAAACCTGTTCATAGCGTCGACCGAGCGTATTGGAATGACAGTCTCTATCCTGAACGTAGCGTTCGAAATGCCAGCAACTATTGCAGAGATCCTTCGCGCAACATCGCCGGTACCTGGTGTTACACGACGGATCCATTGGTCCCGCAAGATCTGTGCGATGTGAGAGATTGCGAGAAGCCAGGTGAAGTTTATTACTTACACATATATATGTTTAGTGGAAAATTTATATTGATTATGTAGATACCTATACAGTATAAAAAGTTGCAGCAACATTGTTGCAACATTGCAGCAATGTTGCTGCAACTTTTTGTGCTGTATGAATACTCGCAAATATTGGAAAACATAAGATATTCCTATACAATGAAGCAAGATATAACGAAGCAAAATATTTTTATGTACAATCATCTCATTAAATTTAATTAAAATTTACCATAAAATTTTGACTTGACAAATGTGTAAAATTACAGTAAATTACTGAGTAAAATGTCAGGTAAAATGGAATATTAAAAAAAATAAACATTAATTTAAAGATGATTTAAAGGGAAGATGTTCAATCTAAGTATCTTCGGTAACATTCTCAGAAGTTTCGTCCGCTGCTGTTCTTGAACATCAGGTTTTCGCAAGTTTATTGCTAATAAGAAATTATCATTATCCTTGCAGAGGAGTGTACGTTTTTCGTGAAAGGACACGGGATCGGACGGCGTTTGTACGTTTTTCCGGAGCATCGTACGGAGGGCTTGCATTTTTCGTTAAAAGCATGGGAACCCGACCGACCCGACTCCATAACGTTCGTGTTCACCGCCGACGATGGACTGAAATCCCGTTACATCCTCAAGATCGGTGCTTTAGATAATGAGAAAGTTCTCCTCTATTATCAATCAGAGGAAAAGGGTAACTTGACTGGTCAGCAACGCTGAATCGAGGAGTCCGTCTGTCTTTTGATTTGTTATTCAATCTCTCTTAATCTCCGCAACTGACAAGAAATAGCTCTGGTGAAGAAGAAGACACTGCCGCATTTATTGTACCTTGGTAAATGGAGTAGCTTCGTTATTCGCATACCTCGGGGACGCGTTCTCGTTTACTACGCTGGAGCGCCGGATCCGCTCTTCGAATGGGAACACCCCGAACCCGCCAAAGCCTTCTTACCGGTCTATTATTATTATAACAGCGAGAAAGGACACGCTATAGGAGTCGCTTTCGATTGCGCATCAAGTACATCTTGCAGTCCGTAAAGTCCGCGCTTCTTCGTGCTTGGATATTTAGTTCCCTTGATCTCTTCTTTTCTACGACTGTACAGGATGTCACATTGAGAACACGCAAACTGATCGCTACACGAGAATATTACCGGTGTCGACCTGGTCTAAGGAAGACTTGGTCAGACCCAACAAGTTAACGCTAATGATACGCGCCGAAGGAGTCATTTGGATACCGTTACTTCTGTTGCCCGCGACACCGGGGTAGGTCGAAATAATTGTTTCGTAAATCCTCCATATCCGTCTGTATGTATTGCGCTGTATCTTGCAGATTTTACGCGCTCATGCTCGGTAAGCAAGGCCGGTGGATACATTTCCTGAAGAACACATATCCCAGCGTGAAGGTTTATCACAAGCAGAAAGCGCCAATGCCGATATTTGCCAGCAAATCTTGGACGAATATTACCATAAAGTAATTCGCTCAAAAGCCGAATGTTGGGCATTAATCGATTGAAGAATTTTGCTCGACCGCGGCATGTGATTGAAACTAATGTCGAGTAAATCACGTGATCACGTATAATGACTGTTTCAATCGACTATTTTGATTTCATTGATTGTATATCGGTTAGTAATTGATTCCGTCTCAATCGATTAAATTATTCATAATTACAGATATGACAATTGATTACTTTTGATAATTAATTTACTGATTATTTTAGTCGACTGAGGTTTTTTAATAGATTAATACCCAACATTGTCTGTGTCTTGCTGAAACTGATTCAAACGCGTAACTCATCTCAACAACTCTTCCGTCGTTCATTTCGGTGAAGATGGTCGGGAAGCACGATTGACGTATTTTGCAACGAGACGATCGTGTTCCATTACGTGCATCGTCTACCACTCATCTTCTACTTCTTCTCACTCGCCGTGGACGCGGGAAGTTGGGCTACGTGGAGCGCGAATTGCATGCCGTCAGGTAGAATTGACTTATTGAATCTATAACTTGATATATCAGTTTGAAGGCATTTCAGATTCGAGTACAGTTCAAGATTTAAACCTTTAAAATCGATGGAATACTTCCTAAGATATTAATGAGTTATGAGTTAGAGTGATTATACTCTGTATATTTAGTTATAATTTAATATAATTTTCAATAAATAATATTCAAGCTGAAATATTTTTAGAAAATCGTTTCTTTTCGGAAAATCATAACGAATCTGATTCATTTTATATTTGAATATAAGTACATGTCACAAGTCAGTCTTATATATGATCTCAATGGATTAAAAGGACATAACGTAAGATTAATATTTTGAAACATAATAATTTTATCAGTCTCTCGCTTGTTTCATATCTGGCTGAGATTTGACTAATGTCCAAATTCGAATTTTTTCCAATGTTCATACAACCCCACTATAAATACTTAGGCTCATATACTCAACTCTCTTTTGTCATTAAAAGAGACTATAAAAGTGACTTATAGCCTCTTGATTGGCTATAAGTCACTTTTAGAGTCACTCTTAGTGATGAAAGAGTGTTCACAATATAGGACTTAGTCAACAATAACATTTTATCAATAATAAAATTTCCCATTCTGTAATATAAGTGTAATATAATACACGTTGTACGTAACAGTTATACACTGTTGAGTGAAAAATTACAACATTGACGTAAGGTTACTGCAAGTTAGTGCATTGTTCCGCATCCCTTTGCTTACCTTCCCTTTCGTTTCATTTACCTGTAGATATCGATGGTCCCCCTTTAGACGGCGGATGGTCCGAATGGGGACCGTGGGCGTGCAGTGCTAGCTGCAATGGCGGCATAGGAACCAGAAAACGATACTGTAATTCACCGGAGCCCAACGTGAAGGGTGAACCTTGTATAGGACCTAGCAGTATGACCGGTCGCTGCAATATGATTCTCTGTGGTGATATAACCGACGGTATACATATACATACGTTCAATATATGTGCTTTATTATTTATTTCACTGTTCGAAAGTGTAGTACATCCTTCTTAAGGAGCTTATTATGCTAATTTTCGCTTTCAATGCAGATACCGTGACTTTGATTAAGAGGGCAATCGCACAGAATTATACTGCACTTACCGTACACGAAGATGAACCGATATCACTTCCTTCCGATTTAAATATCGTGAGTGCCGTCAGAACCGAATCGCCCGATTCAGAAGTACAATGGTCTCACAATGGCATTTTCCTCCAGGAAGAAGAGCACAGACTGGAAATTAAAGATTACGAAATCAGTATGTAATACGGTATTCATATATATATATATCCTCAGAAAAATTATTATATATATATATCTTTTTTGCGTGTAGATATATAATTATATATGTAACTATATAGAGACAGAACTTATATATAATTTATATATAGGATTAGACATTTAAAACAGGTCACCTGAATGACTTGGAAAATATGCAAGATAGAAAAAATGTTAAATGCAGAAGTTGTAAGGTTTTGAGTGAGGCGCATCACATGGTAATACTAGTACGACCTTGAACAGTGTTATCAAGGTTGCGGGAAGGTCACTTTGAATTTTTTAAATAGAACTCCTTATTTTTTATTATATCATCTTTTTCTACCAATTAGTTTGAACAATTTTCGTCTGAAACATTTTTTTATTTGCCTAATATTTTTTAGAGAAAACTTGGTAACTTTTTAAATATTTAGCTTACAATATCTCGGTAATTATTCGGAAGAAAAAGCAGTACTAGACTGTTTTTACTCTATTTCGTCTCAAGAATATGCTGTTATGATAATGCCTTAATTTTTGTTAACTTGATGATCTTTGGAAATTTTAAAATCATTAAATTAATGAAAGTTAAGACATTATCGTAATATCATATTGTTGAGACCAAATAGAGTAAAAAAGCACCATTTTCTCCTCTAACAAATAGTTACCGAAATATCGAATTTACAAAATCAGTATGTAATACAGTATTCACACATATACATTCTCAGAAAAATTATTATACATATATATTTTTATACATAATATCGTAAATATACATAATACATAAATATCATAAATTCAATGTTTAACCAAATTACCAAGTTTTCCTTAAAATATCTAAAAAAATATTAGATAAATAAAAAAAATGTTTCACACAAAAGTTGCTCAAATTAATTTGTAGAAAAAGATAATCTAATAAAAAATTGGAGTTTCTATTTAAGAAAAGTGATGATTAGTGAATATCTCGAAAGTGGCGCCACATCCGTAAACTAAACGATATCGCTCTCTTTTGTCCCTTTTCAAACCAAATAACTTTTGTCTGAAACTGGTTTCTCCGTATCTTTTATATTTGTCGAGATATTTGATTGGACAAATGAAAATGAATCACCCTATATAACCATTTCTATCAGGATAAGATAATTCGCATTAAAACGCTTTACGCGTAAATTATTTTTTCGTTAACGTAAATTAATGAATAAGAACTTGCTTTTTTAGTAATAAACAGAGAATTTACTTCTTCTCAATGAACGGACGTGCATGAAATTTGCTTCTTTCGGTAATAAGTAGAAAATTTGTTCATTTTCAGTAATAAGCAGAGCGACGTTGAACGACTCGGGCGTGTATACGCTGACAGTTCATCGTATAGACGGGACGTATATGATATTTAAAGTGGCGACTTTGGCAGTGGTCCCAATGAAGGAAAGTGTCACTATTCGCGAAACTCTCTCCATGAACGTAAAGTGCCATTGCATTATCCTTGGCTACGTGTATTCCGACCTGAAGGTGTATTGGACTATCGATGACAGAGTGTGGAAAGACTATGGCGTCACGTTGCCCGTAGCTGCGAATGTAGATCACCTCCCAGCTGTAAATAAATCTCATCACGGCACGTGGAAGTGCGTTGTGGAGCAAGTCGACCTAAATTTCAAATGGACAACAAATATGATCCGCGTCAAAGGTATGAGCAAAAGAGAGAGAGAGAGAGAGAGAGAGAGAGAGAGAGAGAGAGAGAGAGAGAGAGAGAGAGAGAGAGAGAGAAAGAGAGACGGAATGATATCAAACTCTTCATCCAAGTCCACAAGAGTTTGAGCGTAAGACTTGTCTCGATTAACACGTTCATTAACACGGTTTATTTGGGGAATTATGCGAATTAGATTTGGTGATAATTTATGCGTGTACAAAGAGAAAAGTTATCGTCGTCACACACGTGTGACGCTTTGTTAGCGAATATCTTGATTGAAAATTTTGGGCAAAGAGATGAGTTTGAAGAAGTCAATGCGTCACGTACGACATGACATTGGTTGCAAACTAGTGTTAAATATGTTGAAATTACATAATCGCATTTTTGGCACATGAGATGTTTATAAAATACTGTTGATATGAATTATCGACAAGTTCTCGGGCCTCCAAACTGGCGTACTTACTTAATGGAGGATAAATTGACGCGGCCGATCTTTGGCTGGATGCCGAGCGAGGAATTCGTTGCTTACGCAGCATTGGCTATGATTCTGCTCCTGATATGCTGTATTATTATAGGCTCCACGCTTTATATCAGGTAATTACATAATTACACGATACATTTATTGAAGCTGCTTGCGTGCGCCCATTGCACCGAGATCGTACTGAATTTTTTCACCTCCCTGTCTTATAAGAAGAACTGAATTGCGAAGTAATCATAACGTGTCGTGTGTTTGATCTGTCTCGTAAGATTTCGAGAAAGTTTGAAAGTCAGTCCAGCCGCGGTCAAAGAGAAGATGCGCACGGGAAAACTTAAGACAAAGGACAGAAAAATCGCTGGAGTTTCTGCGTCCATAGAAACGGGAAATGAAAGTACAACGGACGATACCGTGCAGCTTGAAAAAGCGCATGGAGCAAAGGATAACGAGCACCGTGCGAGAAAATCGGAAAACTTCAATCACGATGCTATGAAGTCACACCAATCGAGATCCAAAAGAGGAACTGCTTGGCCTCGCAGGCTGTTCAAGAACAAGTCCAAGTCGGGACGTGAAGGTTTGCTTAAAGATAAAACAAATTCTGCAACTATATTATCACCCCATTCCCCCCCCCCCCTTTCATCGACTGCAACCCGAATTGCAGATTGGAGCAGCGAAACTAAATCGACCGTCGACGAGACGTCGGAGAGAACGAACTTGATCAGCGACAGCGACACCGCATAAATAAGCAAGATCTCCAGCATAAGGATCAGGCATGTGCGACATCCGACACGCACAGGTGTCATTTATTTCGCAGAGAATCGACGTACAGCTCTCTTCAAATTCGCAGTGTCAATCGATAATCTCTCGACGGCTGCGTACCCTCGAATCGCTCGCGGTTTTGGTCGAAGCGGTCGAGCGAAGGAGACGACGCATGGCAGACGCCAGTGCGAATCAAACGAGATGAAGGAAGGGTGAATGAGAGAAAAAGGAGCTCCGAGAAAGAGAGCACGAGGGTCCACTCTGGGCCCGGAGGGCGGGAAGGATTCGCTCTACGGGGAGGGAGAGTCGATCGACGGGGAGTGAAGTTGCCAGCAGATCGGTAGGACAGGCCTGAGGGAAGCGCAACAAAAACAGAGAAAAAGAAACGACGGAGGCTATTTGCTGGAAGCGGTAGGGAGGGTGAGAGCGGCCGCGTCCTGGCTGGATAGAGAGAGAGGGAGAGAGAGAGGGAGAGAGAGAGAGAGAGAGAGAGAGAGAGAGAGAGAGAGAGAGAGAGAGAGAAGAAGCAGACACAGAGAGGGAGAAAGAGACAAAGAGCGAGGAGGTGCAACCTGAACGAGCATGAGAAGGATCGAGAGAGAAGTAGAGAGCGACAGGTGCGCGGGCGCCCACGTGGGTTCCTCTTTGAAGCGAATGGTGGAAAGACGAAGACGAAGAAGAAGAAGAGGAAGAGGAGACGACGACGACAACGACGATGGCGACGACGACGACGACGACGATGAGGATGATGACGACGACGACAACGACGAGAATGATGATGATGACGATGACGACGACGACGACGAGGACGACGACGAAGACGACGAGAGGGATGACCGGCCGGCTTCCTTGTGCCGGTTGAACGGACCGACACTCACTCTACACTCGAGGTTGCACTCGCGAGCTGAGCGTACCATGGTGGGGTGAAGACTGCACTGGCGTAGGGCCTGTTTTCCATCGATAAATCACACATCCTTTCACGGTTGCGCGCGCGGGGACTGTTTACGAGTACACTCGTTACACGTTGTCTAATGGAATCGAGGAATCAAAGGACGTGGTGGAGAGTAACAACTTCCCGTTTGGACACTCGCTGATGCCACGGCCTGGCTACGACGAGACACTTGCTGACAACCACGCTCCATTTTCATTGAATGCGCCCGGTGCTGATTTCTGTGGCATCTCTCCCATTCCCGGTGAGGATATCGTTCACGGCTGTGTTCATGCCGGAGCGCATGACGACGGACGGAGCGAGCTAGCCGAGGCCAGTCGAATATCCCTAAGGCTATACCCTGACTACGCCGATGAAAAAGGCCGCGGCGAGGGCCCGGCGCGATGAGTGGGAAAAGGTGGCTCCAGGAGGGGGAAGGGCTAACCATTCGGTAGCAAATGTTGGTAACCCGTCGCAAGGTCAAGATCAGTCGGTTAATCCCGTCCAGTCGGCCGAGGGCCTTGCACCTTGCACGGTGAACGATTCTGTTGCCTCTCTCTGTCTGTCTGTCTGTCTATCTGTCTGTCTGTCTGTCTGTCTGTCTGTCTGTCTGCCCGCCTGCCTGCCTGCCTGCCTGTCTGCCCGCCTGCCTGCCTGCCTGCCTGCCTGCCTGTCTGTCTGTCTGTCTGTCTGTCTGTCTGTCTACCTGCCTGCCTGCCTGCCTGCCTGCCTGCCTGCCTGCCTGCCTGCCTGCCTGCCTGCCTGCTTGTCTGTCTACCTGCCTGCCTGCCTGCCTGCCTGCCTGCCTGCCTGCCTGTCTGCCTGCCTGCCTGCCTGCCTGACTGCCTACCTGTCTGTCGCTTATGTTCGCGCCGCTTACGTTCTACGTGCGTAATTTTGCGGCTGACACACGGCAGATGCATGAATTAACGCGCAATTAACGACGACGAGGGCGGCACCGCGACTCTTCGGGATCGGGCGGATCGTCATCTCGTCGGGGAACGTCCGGACACGTCTGTGCTCCTAAATGTCAACCCGCTCGGCGCGACTCGGCAGCGGTGAGCGATGATCCTGTCGTCCGACACGCGACGCACTGTCTGAGCAGCAGCTAGTGTGTTTCCTCAGGAACACGGCCGATGTGTCTCTCTCTTCATTCTTATCCGAAGCTGCAAACCGCACGAGATTGCCCTGACGGCGGTGTCACGCGCGCACGGATGTGCCCGGAGTAAGTCGGCTCGCGGAGTGGAGAGGAGGTGGATCCCCAAAAACATTCTCGCCAGTTGGACTTCTCTGTTATGGAAACTTGCGTCTTGATACCCAGAGAATTCTCCTTGGTCCTCACTAGCGATCAGTCGTCCTGCAAGAACCTCTTCAAAAATGACTCGGGCACGTTGGTCGCGGACGTGAGAATTTCGGTGTGGTCGAACGTGTTCATCCCGTCGGGCACCCTCATCTATCCGTTTCAGGGATCGATCAGATTCGACAAGATCGACCTTTACTCCCTTCTCGACGACAATGACGTAAGTGTGAGAACGCACGCGCCTGTTTCTAATCAGCTTCCCTTATTTTGTGCTACTTTTATATTGACTCTTAATCTTATCTTCCCGAGAAACGTTTCTCCACCGATTTGTAACTTGAAATTATTTTCTTCCAACTTGAGATTATTTTCCTGAGATTTGTTTCCTTTTTAATTTTAAATTATTTTCTCCCGGCTTGAAATTACTTTCGTCGCTTGAAATTACTTTCCCTTAATTCGCAGTTATTATTTTCTTCCAATATGAAATTATCTTCTCTGAACTTGAAGTTGTTTCAGCTTATTCTTTCTCAACCTGCAGTTATTTCTTCTCAATTCGAGATTATCTTCTTCTGTGTACATATCAAGCGTTCGCTTAAAATGGACAGAACATTCTTTTGCCGATTGTTCGTCCGTTTGGAAGTCAACAATCGCGAGAGAAACTTTTCCAGTCGGGAAACGTCGGCTTTTCGAACCTCATCACTTGTGGCCGACTTGGCTAGTTCGAAAAACGAAAGAGAAGCCGACGCTCGGTGAAAATTAAGAGTCACCTCTCGTGCATGCACACACACCGGCGGCCGGCGGCAAAAATTCGGCATTGATAGCGCGTATCGTCGATGCGCGCCGGCCACGCTCTCGATCGCCGCTCATTAAAGCGATATGCTTTTAGATCAGACGCGAGTACGGCTGTTACGACGAGGTCTTCTTCTCGAACTACAATCTTAACAAGCGTCAGTGCAATTGGATAAGGTTCCTACGTATCGTCCAATCGTACGATGAGCAAGTTAATCTGATCGGCACGAAGGTAAAAGGTACGTCGAAAGGGGTGCTCGAGCCGTTCGGTAGGCTCCACAACGTCGAAGCGTTAATGTACGGACGCTTGCTAATTGGCACTAATGATTTTTGCGCACAATACGAAGAAAAGGAGAGGAATTGTACGTAATATAAAACAGAGATAAATAAGGCACGGAGTAAGGACGGGTGATCGGTAATCGACGATGAAAAATTCACATTGATCCTTTGCAATTCTACGTCAAGGATCGCTTGAATTAATCGATAACAGGAAAAAACAGGGAGAATAACGGGGATCAAATGGACTTGGATGAGAGGAGAGATTCCTGGGAGATTTCTAATCAGCCAATTATTTTCAATTATCTCAACCATGTTTTAATACACGCAGCTGAATGTTCGAGTAATTTTTTCAATCGCGATAACACAGAAACAGGTCATTCCTCGTGGCCGAATTTTCCTCTCTGGTTCCTATTTAATTGTAACTCGAGATCTTTCTCGAAGCGTGGCAATGATTGAAGCAAATGCGTTTTACTCGAAGGAAATGGAATCGCCGGTTCTTCGAACTGATATTCCCTTACAAGAACCGGACATTTTATTTCCTTCAACCGAAACGCGTTTGCTTCGTTCGTTATCACGTTGAATCAACCGATCTTTTCTTCTGCGCTCGACATTGCGTCTTGTACTGGCCAGTCTCATCATCAATCAACTTTTTATTTATCATTAAATTAACAATATCAATGACTAAGAAGCCTTCCTAGCCGTCGTAGGTGCGAAAGAGTAAATTCTCAAAAGGAAAACTGTTTGGAAAATTCACTTTGTTCTGAACGATCGCATTCTTCTCGTATTCTTTAGTTCTTCAACATCTCGAACAGGAGTAAAATGTTCCTTCTGAGTCGGGAAAGAGAATTCTGAGTTCGCTGAGTGAAAAAAATTCAAAAATGACCATTTTCATGCGAGGTTATCCTTCACAAAGTAGTTATCCATGTTGATGAATAAAAGGGTAAAAATAATCAAAGAAAATGAAACGTAATTTCAAGATAGACTCGACATAGGATTGCAAGGGATTAATGTTTTCATTGCTTATCGATAATAATACATAGTGTGAATATGAATAGTGAAATATGGAAATGAGAACGCACAAACACGAGATTGTCGCGAGGTTATGGCATTTCCACACCGAGCCAGCTGAGATGAAGAGCCGAAAATAGTTTGGGCTGCAAAGAGCCCAACACTTGTTACATCTCGCGAGTTTTAGGAACAGTTCTCAGTTTATCTTCTGTTCCGTTTTTCGTGTCGTCGCGTAAATAACTTTACCTTAAAGCGAGTAATTTACTTGTATCAGTCGAAATCTTCGTTCGAGAAACGAGCAGGTTTCTTGTCGGTGATACGTTAACGCCAATATTTCTCATAGTTCAACGCTAGACTATCTTACGTGCCTTCGTCTTGACCTTTTTTCTTCACCGCAGGTGAGCCTATATTCGAGGTGATAAAGGACGTCCAGCCGGACACGGAACTGGTAGCTTGGTTCCTGCCAGTAACGCAGCAGGATTTCGTTATCATCTCGCACGATGTATGCTCCAGATCGGCTATCTACAGGTGCACGATCGACTCTATCTTAGACGGTAAGTGAAAGACGCACGCGATAGTCATGCTCGTTCGCTCGCTCGCGAGCGAGTCGCCGGCAAACATCGTTCGGAAAGTGCATGTGAAATCTGCTGGAGCGCACGCCTTTAAAATATATCGGAAATATACGGTAAATTCCAACTACCCGTACACGCAGGTTGACGACTTCAATTGTCCCTCATTGTCGCGCCGAGCCGAGAAGACAATGACCGGTATTCCGTGAAATTTCTTTCGATCGATAAAAGTGGTCCCAACAATGGCTTACAATCAATCCGGCAGGCTCGTAAGCCACTTTTCAGAATCATTTTTACCGATAAAAGAACGTTCAAAATATCGGTCAATGATTCTACGTGAAGCAACAAGTAATGAAAGAAAAAAGTATCGCAAAAGCAGGATATTATTATTCTAAATAGAAATGTAAAATAGAGGAGTGACACGGTTAACTTTTTCAGCTCTTGTTGATTCGTTTTTAACTACTTTAACCCTCCGACTCGACTTTCTCGAGAGCAAAGCCTTATCTAAAAGATTTGCTCTGCTAATTTCTGATGTTGAATTATTTTTCTTCCACGATTTCACCGTCAGTCAACGAGTCACATTGCACGTCAATTTGGTTTTCCTTTAAATTTTCTTAACTCTTCTCGTTTTTATTCTTTTCAATAGCCGAACTTTATTTTCTCATGAACAAGAAGTCTAGCGTGGAAAATTTGTTAGTTATTCCACACTTTTTATTCATTTCTTGCATTTAATGTTTTCTCTTTCATTCGGTTACATCGACGATTAACGACCCACACGTTGCACATAAATGACGCATGTCTTTTTCGTTAATTCTTCTTACGTTTAATCGTTTTAATCTTCAAATTTTATTCCTTTTAAGGCAAAGTTTTGTGTAAAAAAATTTGTTATTTCAAGTCTTTGATCGATATTGCCCGTGTTTTCTTCCACGGTTGCACCGATTAACGATCAACGTTGCACATAAATCTGGCGCATGCGTTTTTTATCAAGTTTTCTTACGTTTAACCGTTTTAATCTTCAGACTTCGTTTTCTCGAGAATAAAGTTTTTTGCGTAAGAAAATTTGTTACTCCAAGTTTTCAATCGATATTTCCCGTGTTTTTTTTTCACAGTTGCACCGATTAACGATCAACGTTGCACACAAATCTGGCGCATGCGTTTTTCGTCAACTTCTCTTACATTTAACCGTTTTAATCTTCAGACTTTGTTTTTTTTTTTCGAGAATAAAGTCTTGTGCAAGAAAATTTGTTACTTCAAGTCTTTGATCCATATTGCCCGTGTTTTCTTCCACGGTTGCACCGATTAACGATCAACGTTGCACATAAATCTGGTGCATGCGTTTTTTATCAAGTTTTCTTACGTTTAACCGTTTTAATCTTCAGACTTCGTTTTCTCGAGAATAAAGTTTTTTGCGTAAGAAAATTTGTTACTCCAAGTTTTCAATCGATATTTCCCGTGTTTTTTTTTTCACGGTTGCACCGATTAACGATCAACGTTGCACACAAATCTGGCGCATGCGTTTTTCGTCAACTTCTCTTACATTTAACCGTTTTAATCTTCAGACTTTGTTTTCTTTTTTTTTTTCGAGAATAAAGTCTTGTGCAAGAAAATTTGTTACTCCAAGTTTTCGATCGATATTTCCCATGTTTAATCAGTTTTCTTCTACGGTTGCACGGTGCGCCGATTAACAACCCACACGTTGCATATCTCGCGCATGCGGGAGTTATTTACTCAAGCAATTTTGAGGTACACACCGCCCTCTTTCGCGGGAGGAATTCCTTTCACGGTATACAAGCTGTACGAGCACAGCTACCGAATTTATCGTCCCTTCCTAATTCCTTCGCGAGTCTCTCTCTCTCTCTCTCTCTCTCTCTCTCTCTCTCTCTCTCTCTCTCTCTCTCTCTCTCTCTCTCTCTCTCTCTCTCTCTCTCTCTCTCTCTCTCTCTCTCTCTCTCTCTCTCTCTCTCTCTCTCTCTCTCTCTCTCTTCTGAGAGTTTACAAGAAACGCCGCGTCCCGAAGTTGTAACTAAGGATCGTCTAGCTACCCGGCGACCATTGTACTGTCTTTTATCTTCGGTGAACGCGCACGACGACGACGACGACGACGACGATGAGGACGACGGCGACGACAACGACGATGACGACGACGGCGACGGTGGCCGCGGTCTACACATTTGAATCGGAAATCGCGCACCTTGTGATCCGCCCGACAAAAATGCCGCCTCCTATTTGCATTTCAGATCGTTTTCGGTAATCTCATTGCTCCTTTTCCGATTGCGCCACGATTACCGCCGTGAAGCCTGCGCAACGGCAGTCGATTCGCGGAGAGATGAAAGAGATGAACGTGAAATTGTCGCGAGTTGCCTGCCGTCGATTTTCGTAAGAACCGGCGAGGAAGAAAGGAAAAAAAGAGAAAATGCAAGACAATAATTTTTTGTTTCTGCAAAAGCGCTAAAGTTTGCGGTACTTGTTTTACATGTTCAATTAAACTGCAAGGTTTGCCAATTATCTTCTCCACGCTGTGATCTTTTTTCTCGATCTCAACTGAATTTATTGATATCGATAAAATGACTTAAAAGACTTAAAAGAGAATTTTGAGCTTAAACATTTGAATTCTAGAATGATAAAAATACATAGAAGGGGATACGACGAAGAATATCGAAAGGAGCAAGAAGACAAGGGGGACAATTTTTGCAAGATGGAAAATAATTCACGGGCGTGCTGCTTTATAAAAGCATCGAAATAATAGTTTATTATTAATTAAATAATTTAATTAACATTTACACAATTTAATTTAATTCTGAACAATTCATTCTTCTTCGCTAAATATTTCTTCTCGATCTCAACAAAATTTAGTTAGTGTTGAAAAGAAAACTTTAAACTGTACAAAACGATGAAAATATCATAAGGATGGTTGAAGAATTATGGAGCAAGGATATCGCTGCAGAGTGGAACATAACACAGCTGAGAATGTTGCTTTCTAAAAATACGTTTTATCCGTGTCTCTCCCCCTTCCGTATCCCTCTCGTGGTTAAATTCCTAAAGTTTAAAATTCAGCCGAAGGCAATATAATCGAGCTTTTACATGGATTATTTACCACGCAGAATCCCCGCTGGACCTGTCGATGACGCTGCTCGCTCATCATTCTCTACCACCGATATCACACTCCTATTACGAAATGGATGAGTACGAATCGACGTCCGAGGAATCCTCATCATCCACGCTGTCGTTGGCCGGCGATCATCTCGATTGCAGCATCCTCACGACGATTAAGAGAGGAGAGAGGGTTTTATTGCCCTGCGAAGTCTGCGGCAAATCCTTCGACCGGCCGTCCCTTCTGAAACGACACATGAGAACGCACACAGGTACGACACGAACTTCCGGGACTCGCAATGTTAGATTCCACGTTCCTTCGCTACGTTGATTATACGCGTGATCAAAAATCATCTTATCTTTGCCACTTCAAAATTGCAATAAGCCAAATAACAGTTACGTTCCATCTTTCTATCATGGAAGGATGGCGAAGATTGTACAAATCTTCGAATGCAATGTTAAATTTTACTGTCAATTTACAATAGGCCATTTACGGCCCGTTTACGGACTCATTTTTGTTTTTCACTTTTCGAGATTTCCATCCAATTCGCATTCTCTCTAACAATTCAAATTTGGTCTTGAGATCAATCGGTTTGAATTCATAAGATGAAGAGAGTACGAAATAATTATTTTCCTTGAATATTTCAAAATCACGATTGCCTGCTGTGAGACGAACCTGGAATTGAAGACGAAATTCCTACTGTAGAAAATTGACGAAAATTACGTAAACTTTTAAATACAACGTCAGGCCTCACAGTGTACATTCCTCTCGTTTGTGGATAATTCGTATTTGCGCTTCACTTTTGAGGTTTCCGTCGATTCGCATCTTCTCTCCGTAAACAATTCAAATTTGGTCTTGAGATCTATCGGTTTGAATTCATAAGATGAAAAGAGTAATAATTATTTTCCTTGAATATTTCAAAATCACGATTGCCTGCTGTGAGACGAACCTGGAATTGAAGACGAAATTCCTACTGTAGAAAATTGACGAAAATTACGTAAACTTTTAAATACAACGTCAGGCCTCATAGTGTACATTCCTCTCGTTTGCGGATAACTCGTATTTGCTCTTCATTTTGGAGATTACCGTCAGTTTACACCTTGCCCGCGTAAACAGTTCGAATTTGGACCAATCGGGTCGACCCGATGTTCGAAAAGAGTAACTTCCAATCGCAAGGAAAAGAACAGAATGCATCTCTCTGTGCAATCGCCTGGGAATACTTTGGTCCTGCCGCAAGTCGGGCGGCTTTTACTCCCCGGGCAAACGTCGCGTGATTCGCGAACTGCGAAATCGCGATCGTGTTCGTCGTCGATGACCGAGATAAATGACGCGCGCTCGAAGCAGAGGGACGTCGTGGCGCGTCGTCCGCGTATAAATCGTGCGAGAAATCGTATAAAACGAAGGGTCAGCGCAGTAATTCAGGATCGGTATTAAATTGAAGGGGAGAAACCGCATGTCTGCATGGTGTGCAACAAGGGTTTCTCAACCTCGAGCTCGCTGAACACGCATAAGCGCATCCACAGTGGCGAAAAACCCCATCAGTGCCTCGTCTGCGGTAAGAAGTTCACAGCCTCGTCGAATCTCTACTATCATCGGATGACTCATATCAAGGTGAGTATGTTCCCCGTATTGTGTCTTCATCGAATGTGTGTGTGTGTGGGTTTCTTCGCGCTTCGACATCGCGAAGCTCATGATATGATCATTCATACTCATACTCAGCTAGGTTTGCAGTGATATGCTTACCTTTGCAGCGATACAGGTGTAACTTCAGAGGTATTTCACCGTACAACTTTGAGGCTGTCGTCAGCCGAGCCAATGCCGCGCTGGAATTTCGTTCCTTTCCAACCCTTGCGCGCTTCACTTTACCCCAAAAGCAAAAAGTGCAATCTAATTCGACTGAAGGGGGCAGACCCTGAGGAACCCAAAGGGAGGAGGAACAAAGTATCCCCTCCCCCCCTCTCCCGCCAGCGCAACGTTAGTCCGCTGGAAAAGAACAGACCTGACAATCGCATTCTCCCCTGATCTGAAATTCCGTCCGCGCACAAATGAGAACAATTCATGAATGGCCGTCTGTAAATCAGGGCGATTCAAAGTAGAGGCCACGAATTACAGCAGCTGATGGTCCGCACCGAAAGGCGGCCGATGATTTATTCATCGGCCGGAGCCCGATCGGCTCGGCCGTAACGCTGAAAAGCCGAAAGGGCCGAAGAAGGAGGGCAAGAAACGGCGGCGCTCGACGGAGTTTTCGGCAAGAAAACGTCCGCCTCGAATTGACGAGCGATTGCCATTAATCCGGGAACACGCGGCCGCGCACTCGCGCTCGCGCCTCGCCGCGCGTTTTCATCTCTTTGCCTCTCGTATTCCGCGTAAGCCTGGTAGAACTGGAGTGGCCAATAAGAAAGACGGAGCAATGATCGTAGAAGACGGCCGAAGGAAGAGGAAGAGGAGGAGAAGAAGGTGGATGAGGTGGATGTGAGGAGAATGAGCAGGAGGAGGAGGAGGAGGAGAAGGAGGAGGAAAGACGGGCGCGCGCGCGCGCGCGAGAAGAGAGCGAGGAGAGATGCAAAGTTTTTATTTATCACAGCGGAAACCGTATGAGTTTCTCTAATCCCCCCCGAAGTAATGATATCTCGGGAGCCATATAGGTTGGTCTGCCATCAGCTACTGTAATTGGCCCATTACTTGCTACCGCATGGAATGCAATCCAATTAGAGAGACAGAGAACGTACCCGGAGGCTTCTCGCCACGTTACTCACCCTCCTGCCCCTCCTCCCCTCCCCGCTCGCTCTCTCTCTCTCTTTCTCTCTCCCTCCCTCCCTTCCTCCTTCCCTCCCTCCCTCCCTTCCGCCCCTCCCCTGTCGCCGCTGCTGCACACGTCCTGCTCGTTCTGCTGCTCCTGCTGTTCCTACTTTTGCCTCCCCTCCGCCGCCCTCTTGCCCTCTTGCCGTCCCCGCGGCCCCACCTCGCCAGCTCCTCGTCGTCCTCCTCTTGCCGCCCTCCCCCCTCCCCGAGCCCGCGTCGCGGCCTCCTCGCGTGTCGCTTTGCTCTGATTTTTCTCTTCGGCCCCTCGCTCCCCTCCTCCTCCTCCTCCTCCTCTTCTTCTCGCTTTTCTTGCGCGAGATCCATCCGAATTTCGCCTCTTCTTGTCCTTCCCGCGAAATTCCTGGCGCGACAGATGCCCCGGACAAAAGTCGGACGCGCCGGCAATCGTCGGTGAATAACGACGTGGGCCCCGGCCGACCGCGAAGGGCCCACTGCGCTTTTCGCACTTTCTTTCGGGCCCCGCGCTCTTGACAGATTCATCACCGGCCCGACGCGCTTTTCGCGTCTCGTCCTCGTCGCCGTCCGCGCCAGGCGGAACCCTCGTCTCGGCTTCCGCGGCGATTTCGTCCTCGCGTCGCGAGGCTCGGCTGCCGGAAGCAGCGGCGGCGGCGCTTCCGAAGACCCGCACGGGGAGGAGGAAGTTGCGTCGCGGTCCTCTCAATGCGCGACGCCGGCGGATTCCTCGCCGATAATCTCATCGGTTCTCGGAAGTAATCGCGCGGAGCGGCATTAAAATGGGACATCTCTTCGTGTAACGTGTGTGGAAACCTGCCAATTATTCTCCCGCTCGGCGATCCGCGCCTCCTATGATGCAGCTGCGGACGCCGATGAGCCTGCGCTAACGCACGCACGCACGCACGCACGCACGCACGCACGCACACGTGCTCGCGGATCGCGACTATCGGCAGGTGCATCCCGAGATTACGCGTGTAAACGAGGGAGCGTGTGCTGTGCGTGTACGCGCGTACTTACACAGCGAGCGAGCGAGCGAGCAAGCGAGCGAGCAAGCGAGCGACGCAGCGAACGTTTGCAGGCGGCCTTAACGAGCCGCGTGTGCACACCGGTTTTAGTTTAGCAAGGTTATTTGCTAAACGGCCTTCCTGCCTGCGTGAGTAATTGCCACTGAACGAGAGCGTGGCCGAGCTATTTTGAATCGTTAGTGAAAAAAAGGAGGGAAAAGGAGAGAGAGAGAGAGAGAGAGAGAGAGGGAGAGGGAGGGGGAGAGGTATCACCTCGACGCCGCGCTTGAGCTTTCTATGGAACGTGTTTGAAGTCGCGCGTCACCCGTTATGGACGTCCTGGACGACGTCGAGGTGGACTTTTCCTCGGCAGAGGATCTCCGAGGAGGAGGCGAGTTGGTTGGCGCGGAGTCGACGGGGAAATTGAGACTCGGCAGTTCCGTAGCGCAGACTCGCGAGGAACGAGCTTCATTCTACGCTCGTAAGGACGACAGAACGTCGTCTACACGGGCGAAAAGTCTCAGCTTGTGAATGAGGAGCGAAGGAAAAGTTGCCAAGGAGAAACGATATTTCTGCCAGCACGATCGGAAACGAAAACGGAAAATATGCCTATAAGTTTACATAATTATAATTTTATATAATTATATATAAAATATTTGTAGTTATATGTAATTTCCATGTGCGGATGTGGGTCATGTGCACAATAATAATTATAAATATGTTTATACGAACAAAAGTGCTGTTAAATATAAATAACAAAAAAATATGATATTTTATATGATCGATGTCAGTAAATAATTGCATATAATTATACACGATCATTATAACATGAATTTTGTTTCTATATAGTCATATGTATGTAACAACATGTATATACATGTCCACGTCCAAGGAAAGTGCTGTTGAATAAACAAGAGAAGAAACAATGTCACTCGATTAAGCGTCGACGTCGCGGGCTGCCGCAAACCTAAGAATGTACTTGAATTCTATTTGTTCAACAGCACTTTTTCGCGTTTTCCACACGTATATAATTATTATATACTACGCGTGATTATACACGGCTATGTAAAAAGGAAATTCATGTAATTACTTTTTTCCCCGGGAAGTCCGTCATGCCTGCAATTATGGCTGACAAACCGTCCGCTTAAAGCGTTGAGCTCGTCACGGAATGTCATACGGTATCTGAACACGCTACATAGTAGCATAGTACCTGTCCGATCTGGATTCCAGCTTGATATTTCCAGGTCGCGTCTTCGCTTTGATTCTGACACTTTGTGAACATTCTAGTCCACGTCTTTGGGGAAAAGGACAATCCGAAGCTTCGCCGGTTGTTGTTGCTCTTTCGCTCAATCAGGTTCACCAACCCGGAATTTAGAGACCGTATTTTGAAACGCTAAATATGTCCTTCTGATCCTCAAGAAACAACGTTACATTTGACGTTCGTGTGAAGAAAGCCGGAATGTGGAGTTGGAAAGGCACACGGAAACGTAAAGATTGGTGGAATTAACGTCACAATGAACGAACCAGGCGCGCGTTAATTAGAGAAAACAGAAGTCCCTAGTTCTTGTAACCGAGCTTGGTTCATGGACTTTCAGGGATTCCATTTCCTTCGAGCAAAATGCGTCTGGTCCGTCCATCGTCGCGTTAATTGTACCCAACCGTGCATATTTAATGCGTGATATTCGTCACGCGTCCAATAAGGCGCTCGAGCGTTTACCCACACCATGAAAGCCTCAAATAGTCACAGATACCTGTTCTACTTTCAGGAGAAGCCACACAAATGTTCACAATGCTCCAAGTCATTCCCGACGCCAGGCGACCTGAAGAGCCACATGTATGTGCACAATGGGCTGTGGCCGTTCAGATGTCACATCTGTAGCCGTGGCTTCAGCAAGCCCACCAACTTGAAGAATCACATGCTCCTCCACCTAGGCAGGTGCTCCAATAAGAAGTACATCAAGTCGATCCCCGACTTGTGACCGAGTGCGAACTCGTGACGGTTTTCCCCGCCTCGGGGAGTCCCGAGGATCGCTCTGACGTAGACGTTAACGTGCCATTGCTGGTCAGACATGCGAGTCGACATGAGGATGACCGATACGTAGGTGCCATCCGCTTGTGTTGCGATTGACTCAGGTATACGTGAAAGCGCACTTGTACAACGCGGAAAGTTCTCACGCGAGGTTTCTTGATTATCGCTAATTACCTTTTGTTAGCGTCGCGTTGTTTCTTAATTCTTCGCTGATTGCGTGGTTAACGTAAGTTGTAAGTTGTAAGCAGCAAATACGTAAGTAACGAGAACATTGCGTCACTTCCCACTCGGTAATGTGAGTGACGCGACACTCGCATTGTGAAACAGTTTGAGCACTTTTCTTTCCAACGAAGTTTGGAGCGCGTCAAACGGACAATATTGCGAGCCACTGCTTATGGGCTTGCGTGGTTATAGCAAGAGTCAAAATACGCAGCATACGATGTAAGGTACCGCGACTCTTCATTACATTCTGATAAATGAAGATGTAGTAGAGACGATTTTCCCGAAAGTTGTTCCCAAATTAATTGGTAGAAAAAAATGATGTAATAAAAAATGAAGGTTTAAAGTTGACCTTGATTCGACCTCTAAATCTTATGAATCTTTCATTATAGCTGTGACGTGGAATATACCTCGTATGAAAGCGTCATCTTTTCAAGTTAACTCGGGGTATCTTTCTGGTACACTTTGTATATATGTATATTATATCATATTAATATTGATGCCCAATGCCACTGCTTCGGTTTCTACCATAACAAATTATTGCGCAGACTCGTGAGTGGCGATTCGCGATCGTGACCACTTAATGCTCTCCTAGCGCTTTATAAAAAAAGCGCTCAAACGGCCTCACAGACAAGTGTACGATGTAACAGTCACATTGTTATGTTAGGGAGGTTATAAGATTGATGTTACGCTACTGTTACTCGGCGTTTGCCGGAATATTGTATATAATTATTCGTTCGTAATAATATTTTCCTACGGATTAATCTCTCTCGACACTTTCGTACCTCGATTAACTGTACGCGACGATTCGTCCTCGACGATGCGTCGTTGATATGGATACGACGAAGTAAAGCTTCCGTGACTGAGCGGAATAATTCTACACCCCTCACTTGTCTCCACGGGTTTTTCTTCTAATTTTTGTTTGGCAATTACGGAGTACTCTAGTGCGGGAAGACACACTGAGTATGAGTTTTCACAAGGCTGTTGTATCGCTCTCGATTGCGAAAGCGTTGTTTGAAATCGATCGGGCAACCGAGACATGACAAATGAGTCACCCTATGTATAGACACACAACGGTTCTTTGCAAAACGAGGAACGTAAGTTGCCATTTTCTATACTAATAGTTGTGAGTAACGATTAAAGGTATATTAAAGATGTTTTAAGACACATGTACTTGGATAATGCATGATAAATATATACATATGTACACATACACATATACGTACACGTACACGTATGTGTGTGTGTATGTATATGCAGTAAGATTTTCATTTTATATCGCCGTCGCTTCCCTCGGAGGTGAGAGCACGGCGACGATTTCCGTTGTATCGACCTTACCCATTGTCAGGTATCAGCAATTTTCAAATAAATATTATACCTGCAGAGATATCATAGACTATTTATTTGATTGTGTCGTGGTGATGGCCGATGCGTGCTCCTTTTAACCGGTGTGAGCGCATTGGAAATCGCGCGCAAGGGATGCATTGCTCTCGGTCGCGGATACTTCTCGTTCCATTGTGATCTTGTTGATTTCGAGGGTCGGAGTACAAAAAGACGGGCCACGCGCGTGTCCTCTGTAAATACTCTATTAAACGGAACACAATTTGGAGATATTTAGATCTTTTTTTTTTTTCACGTTCTTTTTTGCTTGCCTTTTCTTTGTTTTTTTCCTTTCTTACGTAACTTCGCCATATTAATAATCTTTAATAATTATCGTCATCTTTTTGTTTTTTTTTTTTTAATGCGCATCACTACACGCCGCCAGAGCCGCCGCTGCCGAGCCCGGCTTTCGTGTCAACAGGTACTTGTTTCTGGAAACAGTCCTCCAAGAACTGCGCCATCGAGAGGTACAAATGTTCCTTCACGCCCGCCAAAGTGTGGCTCACGTCTGGGTAGACCTGCGAACAAATCATGTGGAGCACGTATATCTATCAGGAATTATTAATTATTTGATTGGCTCACAATTCTGACATCACATAGATGTATTAAGTTTTATTTCAAAAGAAGGCAAAGAGATCTAGAAGAAAATGACTAAACATATGTATACATAGGGTGTTTCCTATATCTTGACCAAGATGAAATATTTATGAAATATTTCCGTTGCATTTTTAATGATACAAAAAAATATTTGAAAAAACGATGCACTGTTCAATTGCGATAATATTTTTACATTTTTTATATATACATATATATATATATATATATATATATATATATATATATATATATATATATACAGGATATCCGGGATCTTTTGGAAACAAAAAATTGTGAAGATTAATCTTAGACACGTATACGCATTCATGGTCCACATGGATGACACTCGTCGGACGCAGATATGCGTCCATAGCACTCAAGAGGTCAAAAATGCTCCATTCTTATCCGCAAAAAATGGTATTAAAGTACCTGCTGCCGAAAGAGTATGCCTTTCTTAGCGAGATGACGGGCAAGCGCCATGGACTGCTGGAACTGGACGTTGTCATCCGCAGTCCCATGCACCAAATAAAACATCTTGTCGTGCAGATGCTCGACTTTGTCGTAAACGTTGGATTCAGCGTAGCCTTTGTAATTCGACGTCACGTTCGGTAGCCCCATATATCTCTCGGCGTACGCGGAATCTGCGCGACAAATCGCTCGAGGTCATCGGATTGAACATGCAAGTACGAAACTTATATATATATATATATATATATATAAAGATATATTTAGATAAAACAGAATACCGTAAAGCTCCCAGGAGACGACAGGTGCGACGCTTATACCGCACTGGAACACATTCTGTTCCGGATGAGCCAAAACGAGAGCGGCGACAAAACCGCCGTAGCTCCAGCCCCAAACAGCCACTCTCCGCTTGTCCACAAAGTGCAGAGAGTCTCGTAAATATCTACGAATAATTACAGCCGCATATTAAGAAGGGCGATTCACGGCGATGCTGAGAAGCATTATTCGTTACAGAAGCGAGATATAACTAAAATAGATAAAGGAGAGACGAGTATAGCCCGTGTTCACTAACATATTCTCTACTACAGTGATATATTAAGGAATTTTATCTCCCGCCGCTACGTAAAAATCGTGTTATTTCAATACGTTACACTTAATTTTACTTATTTATAATTTATATTTATATCTATATCAGCAAAATTCACAAAAGGACAAAAAGTATGTTACAACTAAATATATCTATCATTTATACTTATGTACTTTGCAAAACTCATAAAAAAATTAATTATTGTATAATTTATTATATTGTTACCTATATAATCTATATTTATATTCAACAATAATCAATTCAGCAAAACTCAGAAAAATAACTTATGCGAGTTAGCTCGTGGTTGTCGTATGGAATAGAGAATTCATATGTGATAATTAATGTGTATGTTAATATCTCGCTTACTCGATGACTTCGAGTTGATCGGCCACTTCCACGGAACCTAGCCTGTAGTAAACCTCGTGGAGTAACTTGTAACCTTGCCCACCGCTTCCTCTGCCGTCAATCTGCGCGACAATGACGTTCTTCCGACTGGCTAAATACGTGTTCCAATCCACCTTGAACATCTCAGTGACTAGTTGCGACCCGGGAGCGCCGTACCTACAAAGAAATTGTCATTAACAGTCAAGCGCTCAAGCTCAATTGTCCTTTTTATACAGAACGAGACACCTAAAACAGGCCACCTGAATAACTTTGAAAATATGCAAGATAAAAAAAAATATTAAATGTAAAAGTTGTAGAGTTTTAAATGACACAGCACTATCATCAGCACTAGTACGACCTTAAACAATGTTGAACAAAACTGATCTACTCGTAACCTTGATGGTGCTGTTTAATGTCATATTAGTATTATACAATATAATACGTCTCGCTTAAAACCCTGCAACTTGTGGTATTTAAATTTTGTTCTATCTTATATATTTTTAAAATTATTCAAGTGGCCTGTTTTAGGGTGGCCTCACCCTGTATGTTGACGAGGTGCTGGCACGTGAGCAAAAGCTGACCAGCTCTAAATGACTTTTTAGTTATTAAGTGATCATGAACATTCTTTCGATTCATGATTTTGGTGGCAAGTGCAGTTTTAAAGTATGTTGCATGTGCTGCAGCGTGCTTACACCTGAACGACCAACGGATAGCGCGTAATCTCGTCTTCTCTGAGCCCAGGCGGTAGATGCAGTCTCACCTGGGCGTTGTACCCGCCGCTTATCTGCACGGGAAACGTTTTTACCTGCGGTAGCGCGATGTTTCCTACTCTTTTCTGCAATAAACATACACTAGATTTACATATTGTATGAACAGGGTGATACAGTTGAAACTTTAACACATCAAGCACTGCGTTAATATATTCGGGTGATGTGTGAGTTCCCACGCGAGTCCCATTATCAATTTGCGAATGACTGACGGTCTTATTAGCTCCGTTAAAAATTATTTTAATAAATATCTAAAAAAATATCAAATAGAAAGTAACGAAATATCGTCAGCTTATTGAGACTGCATAATGAATTTGATTTATGATGCGCCACGTTATGTCCAAATATGAAAACAACGAGTCAGACCAGTCGAGACTTTTTCTCAAAGGAAATAAACTTTTCAATTGGATAATTTTTCGAGAATACTTTAATTTCAATTTTTTGCCTGTCGAAAGTTATATTGAGCTGTGACATTTGTATATCTGTAAAAAATACTACATCGTATTTTTTATGTATACATATGAAGAGTTACATATTTTGAATTTCGACTTTTCTAATTTTTATGCTATATATTATATAAAGAATATAAAAAAATTCATTATTATGATTATAACTATTATTATATATTTTATATATTATATATTATATAATAACTTAGGACCTGTATTAATTTATTAATGCAACTTAAACAGATGCAATTGTCATAAATTGCGACACTGTCACTATTTGTACCGTTACGTTCACTTTAAATATTTTTGCGGGAACAAATCTGTACTGTGAGTGCTTCGCTGAATGGTAAACATAATTAATTAACATACCGAAGTTTTTTATTCTTATTTTAAAATCCCCAACAGAAATTTATTAATGGCTGTAATAAATTGGCCGGTGGTAAAATAAGTAATTTTATCACTCGTACGAATAATTTTATTGCTCATTACTAGTAATTTTAAGTATTACTCGTATGAGTAATACAATTATTTATTATTACTGGCCAATTTATTACAGCCAGTAATAAATTTCTGTAAGGGATGACCTCGAGAACCAAAGTCCCCTACAGCGTGACGGGCAACGCGTTAACGTGATAGAGACTTACGCGCAACACCGTGTTGTTCTGCAACATGGAGATAAGTCGCGGTGCGGGCATCTCCGTTTTATACAAGCTGACGGTGGGCACACCAGGTCCGAGGCACTCGAGGACAAAGTACTCGAGACCGTCGGGCGGGAAGATGGCGTTGTGATATTGACAGGGCGGCTCGCCGTCCTCTGCAAGTAGACGCGCGTCGGGCCCGAATAATAAAAATCACACGTCCGTCGCACGCGTATCGGGCGAGCTTTTTTTATCACACGTATGCGGGATGCACGCAGCTATTTACGCAACTCCAGGCCAGTATCATTTAGAGGATATATCAGTAAAAGTATATATCAGTAAAAAGCCGCGATATATAAGTTCCGTATATGTACTTTAGCGTTTCACACTCAAGTATATATATATATATATATTTTTTTTTATATATATATATTTTATATATCTATTACGTATACATACACACGTATATGTACTCGCGTTACGCGTACACACGCACGCCCACTCATTCGCTCCCTCCCCCCTCCCATACACACGCGCGCACACATACACACATGTTCACCAGTGTTGGCTATGAATCCAGTTTTGGTTGATTAAAATAATCAAGATTAATATCGAGCGGATTCCCAATAAAATCAATTTCATCTGTTATTATTCATGATTTTATTCATGATTTAACTTATCACGTACGTTAATTAATCGATTTATCCTCATGATTAAGATTATTCTTTTGCTAATTGGTTGCTAATTGGAACATTCATCTTATGATTATTCCAGTCGAGATCACTTTGAATTCAAATTGATTAATAATTAATTTCGTCAAATGATTAAATAATTCATAATTACATATGTACAATGATTAATTAATTAATTTGGATTATCGTCTTGCTGATTATTTTAGTTGACTAAGATTTCAACCGATTAATGCCCAACACTGACACACACACACACACACACACACATGTGCGCGCACACATGTCATGCATACCATCGGTATACGAAGCGAGTGTTGTATCGTCAACTAACACACATACACACACGCACGCACGCGCACACGCATACACGCACCCACACACAAACACACACACACACACACAGATATTGTTTGGTTGCGTACCGTCTCTACCTGATTGATTACTCGTGGATACCGTCCGTCTCTCTCTGTCAGCACTCACACACTCAAGACGGCAAGAAAACGGTACACAAAAGAAGAAGGCTGTGGATTCGAGAATGCCGCACCATCGGCACCAGGCGTCGGTACTATTGTCTGTCGTGGATTACCAATAAAGCCGGCTGTTAAGAAATCTCTATAAAGGAAAGGACGTGACTGTATGGTAGGACGACAGTGGTCCAGAAAATCCAGACGGTCTCTTAACAGGACCCTACCCACGCGACAGAGGATATACCGAGGATACGCATTTGCTCGAACGTAATCATTGTAACTCTCGCTAATTTTACATCATCTCAGACGATTTCTCTTTTTTTTTCTTTTTTTATTTATTTCGTTTCTCAACGATGAGCATCGAATGTCTCAAAGAGATCTCACGAACAATAAGAGAATTAACAAACTTCGTTGGTCACAAATTAGCTATACGCGAACGACGACTTTAGAAAAATTTCGACCGCAAAGCGTGCGAATTCGCGACGTTCCGATCTTGCGGAAAAATTCGCGCGTGTATACCCGAGAAAAAATGATTATATATAGATTTTGTCTCTGTATGGTCACATATAATTATTCGTAATTACACGTGAAGATTAATCAGACCGAACTGAGGAGAAAAGTCCTTTACCATTTTGCAAATAAGTAGGCGAATTTTCAAGTTATCAATTAAAAGAGCTTCCAGATATGGTCATTTTCAATCATTAATAACATAATAACTATTGCGATTTTTGCAAAATGGTTGACTTGACTTTACTTCTCAGTTTGACCTGATTAATCTTCACAATATTCCGTTTCCAAAAGACCGGGCACCCTGTATATGTTTATAGACCAAGAAAAATTATACAGTAACATTAATTTTCGTGTGTGACATACATAATTTTATACGTAATCATGTAGACACAAAATTCATATATTTACATATAATCATATATAATTTTTCGTATAATTATCGGGATTGGGAAAGTTATTTTTTAAAAGTAACTTTTTAAAAGGGTGTTGCCGTTACTCATCACTCGATGAAAAAAAGTAACTCATTATCATCATTATCATTCAAAAAGTAACGAATTTTATAATTCTTGTTACTTCTTTTATCAAGATTTGCAGGCCTTTTTTGGGACTTGATTTTGTTCAAATTAATCGGTAGATAAAAATAACATAATAAAAAATTGGGATTTCCATTCAAGAAAAGTAATGATCAGTGAATATCTCGAAAATGGAACCATCTGTAATCAAAATGATACAGTTGTTTTGTGTTCCCTTTGAAACTATACCTACTTTTGTCTGTTCTTCTTCTTTATGTTTCTTAGTAGTTTTCATATTTTTCGAAATTTTTATCTAGCTCATTTAAAATGGGATATCCTGTATATATTAAAATATATGCAAAGTAACGATTGTAGTCACGTTAACGTTACTGCTACTAGTGAGAAAAAAATAACATCATTTACAAATGATAGTTAGAAAAAAATAATTTATAACAGTAACAGAAATAACAATGTTACACGCGTATTAGTTCCCAAACCTGATAATTATACATAATTATTTTTCTCGCGGTTAATTGGCTCGGTTAATTACTCGGATCGGTCAGTCGAACTCTACTTGTCCTCTCGAGTAATTTTCGAATTGAAATCTACTGATGCTGCAATCTACCGGTATCGCACTCGCATAAAAAATACGTACGTATATTTACGCGTGGAATTGTCGAGAGAACTTTTTTTCTTTTTAACACGCGTACATCCAGTTAAATTTTTCTTTCGTAATAGAACGAAGCGAGGAAATGAGAAGACCGACGAATTCGCGTGATAAGATCCTTTAAGAGCTCTGAGCTAGAAACACATTTGAAGCACATAAACAACGTTACTGACATCGTACACGCATGGTGCGAACAACTATGAGGTCTTGGCTAGCATTAGCATGTAATAAATTTACAAAACATCGTTAAGACGTTTAAAGATACGGCTGATATATCGTATAAAAAGGCGTAAAGTAACATATCAAAAAACTGTATGTAAGTATATTCGTGTGTAAGTACTAATGTAAGAGATCAGGTAATCTCCTTCTAGCAGGAGCGTATATGTTATATACTATCGTTACACAGACAGAGATAGAGATACACGCAGAACGTGTGTTTTCGTTCTCCTAAAATCGATTTTGCGTCGAAACATAGTCCCTGCGGAGGGGTAGGCGGGCGGCGCGGGGGGAGGATCAGGGGCACCCTTTTATGGACTTTTAGCCTAACCGCTTTTGTTTTTTTCTCTTTTTTCTTTTCTTTTTTTTACCATGTGAATACTATCATCGACGTTGCCTTACCCTCTTTAGGATGTTGTTGTGTCTCATCCGTATCCGAGGAGAAAGAAAGAACGTCACAATCTGGTTAGTAAAAGTTCAATATATTTCGAAGAAGTGGTGAGGATTTTCATGAAGAAGAAACAATATATCGGGGCTAGCGAAACAATCTTTTGCTTGCGAAAGAGATATCCATGAGAGAGGAGAAAGTAGAAAAAGAGAGAAGGAGAGAGAGAGAGAGAGAGAGAGAGAGAGAGAGAGAGAGAGAGAGAGAGAGAGAGAGAGAGAGAGAAAGAGAGATACAGAGCTTTCTCAGGGCTCATATATTATAAAGGGACGGATGCTATATTGCTAAATTGCGTGCGTGAGTAATCTCGCCAGTAAATATCAAAGTGGGTATATAGCGGTGTATAGAACTTCAAGAAGCAGAAAAGCGTCAGACACATTATCGATCGGTTTAATATTCAATTACACGTGATATGACGTGATAGATGACGGGGTCTACTGTGAGTAAAGTGAATATATATGACGGAGAAATCATCTCGCTACGCTGGAGTACCACGCAATGTGTTGGTTGAGGTTTCAGTTGTGATAACGAAACTCAAAAAGTCCAGCTACCGGAATCAAGTGAGAGCGTGCGAACGTGATAAGAAGGAAAAAGAAAAGAAGGCGCAAGCGCGACACTCAGAATCTTATCGCGAGTAATTGATTGACGCTACGAGCATTCACGATGATAACTCGAATAAAAAAATATTATATATAATTATATAAAATCTCTCTCATAGATGATATGTATGAAAAGAGGGTTATATATTATTTTATAATTTATATAATTTATAATTTGTATAATTGTATGACTTATAATTGTAATTATATATAAAATCTTGTATAATTATATATGTACGACCCGTACATAAATTTTGATTCCATATGTGATTGTATGTATATAAAATCTTATACAATTATACGTTACAAACGTGGCAGACTGAGTATCTTGAAGACTAAATGAAACATCGAGATTCGATATTTTTTTCTTTTGGGATTGTACTGTTTTGAGTAGAACGAATTTGGCCAATCCGGTCATCGTGAGTGGGTAGATATTGAATTTGCCTGAGAAAAGTTGTATAAAAAAATGAACTTGATCTTCATCTCACTTCGAGATGTCTCAAAGTCAAATTCTTTTTGAAAATCTCTCCCCCGCGAAAGATTTTATAAAAAAAAAATACCAAGCCTCGGTATTTCAATTATTTTTCGAGACATTCGACCTGTTTGAAATGGAACACCCTATATATGTCCACGGAAAAAACGGAGGAAATGTTATTAAGTGAAGAAAGTAAAACCTAATTCCAATTAATTAAACGTTTTCATCATGAGCTGCAGTAAACACGAGCAGTCACGTGAATGTATTTGTACAACAGCATTTTTTCCACGTGGACGTAAATAATTATGCATACGTGGATACATATGTAGTCATGTAGAGAGAAAATTCATATATAATTATATATAATTATCTTTCTTAGGAAAGATAATAAAAATAGAGTAAGAACTAACACACACACTATGGGATGCAGAATTGGCATGCGTGAAAAGCGTGTGAATTGGCATATATGAGCGACGTGAGAAAGAAATTCAGCGGTATCGGAAAAGATAATAGAAATTTATTACCGACTGTAATAAATTGGCCGGTGATAATAAATAATTTTATTACTTGTATAAGTGATAAAATTACTCGTCTGATCCGTCTGATATATCTGTCTAATAAAATTACGGATAATATTATTACTCATACGAGTAATAAAATTGCTTATTATCACTGGCCAATTTATTACAGCCAGTGATAAATTTCTGTAAGGGAAGTACAAAAGTAATATGCAACTGTCTGCTGAAGTGAATGCTAATAATGACTCTGTAAGAGCAACGAAATTAAAAAGTCATTAACAAGCCTCGGAAAGTTACTGGCTCCTGCGGCCACGCAGCTTCCTGCATTCTAATCACGAGTGTCGCTTTGAGTGACTCGCCGGCTGGCCGAAAGTGGCGAATTGCAAGCGTGCCGTGACGAGCGCTTGTTAATAACAACACTATCGTACACCTCATCGCAACTTCTCCATCGCAAAGCGACTTGGATGCATGTGAAGAGTGAAGTCAGACAGACACCAAGAGGAAATGACACTTGGCACTCACTCGAGATATTCTTGCTTTTCGACTTGTCCTTTTTGGAGGGTTGACGGTGCTCCTTATTGTCGGTACTGTCCGTCTGAGTCTCGTAATCGTCCTGCCAATCGCTCCGCGCGGTCGGACCATTCTGCCGATTTGGGGAACCGATCCAGTGGCCGTTTTCGTCGTCGCCCGCCACGCCGGGTGGCGAGATGGTGCACGTGAGGCACACGGGAGGATGCAGAGGTGATCCCATGCGTGGCAAAGTGGAGCTTACGCGATACAGGTGTCTTTGGCCCGGCCTCATGGATGGAATACCGATGAAATATCTAGCCGAGAACGCAAATCGTTTTCTTGTATGCGCGACGTCCCGCGCGGTTCTTTCTTCCGTTATTCATGCAAAATGTATAAATTAGGGCACTCGGATATCCGAATATCAGAGATTCCAAAGTTCGAAACCGTATTATTCGGGTGATCCGAACAATCCAGATGCAAATTTAGACTGTGACAAGTGATCCAGACCCAAAATCGAATTCGAATTTGGTTTTAAGTTCAAGCTCATGACTACTCGTCGCGGCCATTTTTTTAATTTATGACGTTAGAAGCGAGAAAGTGCTAAATTTTCTTCAATTGTTTCCCATTCAACCCAAATTTGAAGCGTCACGTTTACCCGAATTCGAATAATTTGGTGCCTGGATTGTATCGGGATTAGAGCGAATATGGAAGTTTTAGTGTAAAGCGATTAACTCGCTCACATAGTATTATTCGTTTGGTCCCATACTAAAATCCTGACGACTTCGAATTTGCCATGCGTCAAAGGCACTATCTGTTTGCGGAGTACATTCGTCCAGATTATATGCTTATAATATCCCGCCGGTCCGTCTTTCACAGGACTGATCGCGACGTAACTGCTGCCGTTTGTCGAAAAGAGAGGAGCCTCCGGAGGGGTATCGACCCATCCACGACCATCGCCCGTTATCCTTTGTATTTCCTAAAATAATTGAAATGAAGAAATTATCCGGGCTGGCAAGAAACTGTGAAAGATGAATTTTCAACTCTTTTTACCTCTTTTTACTTCTTTTGGTAGAAATATTAAAAAGAGGAAGAAAAATAAACAATTTTGTCATATTCACAAATTTAAAACTAGCTAAATGCAGCATTTGAATGAAATTATTATGATCTCCTAGTTTCTTGGAATGAAATCTCACTTAAAGCGAGTGAAACTTTACGACGGAAGCAATAGTAAAAATATTGTGATGATTGATAAATAAGGCAGTAAAAATATATACCAATGATTGGTAAATATGGTAGGAAAAATACGGTGATAATTGAAACAAGAAAGTCTTAATCGGACAACAGAGAAATTATAAATTCTCTACTCTTTATGCTCGATAGAAATATTAAAAAGAAAAATAAAGGGAGAAAATAAAACAAATTGTCACATTTGCGAATTTAAAGGCACTATATGCAACGCCTGCAAAGTTATCGTGTTCTCAATTTTTTTAAGTAAAATCTCAAATGCATATTCACTCGAAGAAGTAGTCACACTCGAAATCGAAAGAATGACTTTCACCATAAATTAAAAGGAGTTAACTTCGATTGAAAATATTCACTGGACGATCCAAAGTAGAGAATTCATTCCGCGTAAAAAATCACTCGAATTCGTTTGTTATTCTGCTTTTCGAGTGCGATTTCACTCCGGGAAAATTAGAAAGTAGACTTCATGACTTTCCTGAAATATAAATAGCACATATGAATTTTTACTTTTTAAGTAAATAGATAAATTTTTACTTCAAAGTTCTCTTCGTGTCTATCTATCCGAGCGATCGTCACGTAGCAACGTTACACCTCGCAAGTATTAAACGACGCTCGTTCTACGTTTCGTACGAGTAAAATTTCACTCTAAGAAATGCAGAATGTTCCGGAGATAAGAACAGCAGACAATCACGAACCTGACAGTGCCACATCGGACTTTTGCAAATAGTCACCACCGAAAGATTCTGGGCGCGCGTCAACCACGTTATGCAGACTTCTGTCAGGGACACCCAGGAGGCAGTCGAGAAGTAATGATCCCTGACGGGAGACAATGACTCATTTGAGAGGTCTTGACGTTAGTTTACACAGACAATAGCCTTCTCAAAATTGGAGAAAATGCTAAGCTAATGACGTGTCTGAGCGCTAAGAGTCCTACTGTTTTGTTTTTCTCACTTTCGAAGTAGCAAACATATTCTACGATGAACAGGCTTTCTATTGCATCAGCGTCGAGTCAATTGAGAAGAAAAATTCTACAACCCGCGGATGTTTTACATTACAATGTAAAATTACGAAGCGTAAAATATAATAGCGATGTCCTCTCAGTGAGCAGAAAATCAACGAACGTTATAATAACGATACTCAATAGTATAATAATTTTTAATGTTTTTGATTCTTTTAACGTTGTATTTCGGCACCTCAATATTCCTCAAATATCTCTGTAATATTCGAAAGGATAATATATCTTTGACGTTTAAAATATTTAGTGAAGAGAGAGAACGTTTTTTCAAGAGACGCACGTAAAATCAATATTTCAAGATGCCGAGTAAGCGCTAACTAACAATAAAATTATACCAATGTTATAGTTTTATGCATGTAATGTATGTAATAATGTAAATTGTATAATTATATAATTGTATAATTGTGTAATTGTATAATTGTATAATTATATAATTTATGTAATAATATAAATTGTTACATTGCACTGTGCATACGTTATATTGTATTTATTAGGTCAGTGTGAAAGGTTTGTCCTGTTTGTTAAATAAAATAGAAAATGAGATTATTCAGTTTCAAGGATTAATCATTTTTATCTATAATTTGAGTAATATATCGACTCGCGGTCGGTACGAGAATCTTTCATTTTCCTTTCAATATTGAAACCTTTCACAAGAATTGAAAAGAGATAAAACATCCAACTTAATTGTCAAGCGAAAAATTGTAACATTGGTGTTCATCTAATGAATATTGGCCTGATGTCACTCGTTTACTGAGTTATCCTTGTCAAAGGACGCAGTAGCGAACTAATAATCTCGTCAAGTTGCAAAGTAATCGTCAAGACTACGCGGCATAAGGAATATTTACTCTAGCCTAAATAAATAAACTCACACATGCTCGATGATAGGTGGCGGTTTCACTACCTTCGTATGGATGTTACTCGGGTCGACTAGATCGGCAACGTACAATCGTACCGAAGGATTCGGCGTTCCAGGCTAGAAAACGAAATGGTCTTGAGACAGAAGTCCTTCCTGACAGCACAAACGGCGAAGGAGAAATCGTGCTTCGCTGAAACATCGCGGTGAACTCTCGAGTTGGCGTACCTTTGGGTACCGTAAGGATCGTATATCAGGGTACAGTGCCTTATTGCCCTCCCCAAACCACGAAATGTGCATCTCCTCCACGAGGGAATCGTTAAACGAAGCGTAAAGCATCATGTGGCCGTCCGATGACATCCAGATCGCCTCCGCGCTGTGCAATATCTCCTCTGTAAATTGAACAAAAATTACTTTTAGAAAGCAGCTCGTTATTACTACTCGTTACCTATCGAAAACAAGTAACTCGTTATCATTACTCAAAAAGTAACGAATCAATATAACTTTCATTACTCTCTTTTCGACAAATTTCTCTCTTAGAATTTGCTAAAGTAATATATGCTGAAGTAACATAGTTGCATTCGTTATCGTTGCTAGTAAAAAAAAAAAGAAGTAACGTCGTTAACACGTCGACACTGAAAAGAAGTAACTTCCCAGTAAACACTATCTAATAAAAAATGTATGAGTTGTGTCATAGTAGTCATATCGCTAAGTGGGAACTGTCTGACCGAATCTACAGCCAATCTACCGACGCGCTACTAACATTTTTCTTTTAATGTAGGGTAGTTAATGTTTATCAGAGCGTAACGGTAACGGAGTTATCTCTAATCTAATTCCGAATTCTAATCTCATGAGTAACATTTCAACGTAATGCATATAAATGGGTCCATATTTTGGACTCTCTTTCATCACTAAAAGTGACTCTAAAAGTGGCTTACAACCAATCAGGAGGCTTATAAGCCACTATTTTACAGCCACTATTAACGGTAAAAGACATTTTAAAATATGAGCCATGTTCTCTTTGTACGCTTTTGACTCGAGATATTGCACGATTTCGGGATGCGTCCCTTCAAGATCTCAGTTGATTCTAACTTCCGCAGGCTGGAAACACCAAACGTCTCACCTTCGTATAACCAGTCTGGCACACCGTTCGACAGTATCCCAGGCACCGCGGTGTTGGTTACGCGATGACCGATGTTGCTCAAGGGACTTGTTCTGTAGTAAATATCGTAGTCTTGCACCATGACGATCCCGTTGCCACGCGGAGTCCATTGTGCCAGCAGAAGGTACGGATGAACATCCTTTTCAGGATAAGGAGTTAATGCTATGCATTCCCTGTAAAGAGATTTCAATTAGGTTTAATTTAATTAACTCTCATCAATCATATGTAACTTTCATTTATATACAGGATATCCGAGATATCTTTTGGAAACGAAAAATTGTGAAGATTAATCAGATCAAATTGAGAGAAGAAAAGTCATGTACCATTTTTGCAGGAGTCGCAAATTTAATAACTACTGCAATTTTTGTAAAATGGTACACGACTTTTCCTCTCAGTTTGACCTGATTAAACTTCACAATTTTTCGTTTCCAAAAGATCCCGGACACCTTGTGCATATAAAATCGACGCTACTAAATTATTAACTTAATTAAGAACTAGTAATTAGCAATCAATATTAATTATAATTAATAATTAATTATCATTGATATTAACATATTTGCTATCATCGTTAATCTGGGGAACTGTTCATTCCAAATCATAACCATATTCTTTTTTATGCAATATAGCATAAAATACACTTAATTTGCTTATGTAGAATAAAAAATGATGGCCACATATATGCGATGTCAATTATTCATGACAATGCATCATACACATGTGACGTGTGATAGCAATGAATGTCACCCTTCGAGTCCTGGCATATTTTACAGAAAAAAAGAGAAAAAAAACGCGACATATAATATCTGTATATACAAAAGTCTCCTGATTGATCTCCTTACATTATGTAATAGAGCGCTTTTGGAGATACCACTCTAATGATGGGTCACACATCTCGACAAAAAGTCGTTTTCATTTCTTTATCTCTCAAGATTTCTGTATTTCCCCCATAAAATTTATTTTTTTTTCCACTATGTATATAAAGCTATTCTTCAAATTAAACGTTTGAAACATTACTTACATCTGTCTGACTTTCCTCTACTATTAGAGTAAGACTAAATTTCCAAAATAAAAAAGTGGGACTCGCAGAGTGTTGAGAAATATTGAAGGTATAACGCTGATATTTATATATAAGATAATATAACAATAAGATATAATTACACTGACCGTGTATTGACGTCGTAAATGACGTATTGCGCTAAGTACGAGTAGCGAAACAGCTTCTTCACGTTTTGAGCAAGGAGCAAGTACTTCTTATCCGGCGACAGAGAGAACTTTGCTGGATTCAGTCGTCTCTGCGAAGAAAGAAAGAAAGGAGAGAGAACGAGAGAGAGAGAGAGAGAGAGAGAGAGAGAGAGAAAGAGAGAGAGAGAGAGAGGGGGGGGAGAGAGAGAGAGAGAGAGAGAGAGAGAGAGAGAGAGAGAGAAAGAGAGAGAGAGAGAGACACAGAGCCTCTCAGAGCCGGATGCATTTATTTATCCGCTGATACGCGCGACGCACCGAAAGCGGACGCGTGATCGATCGCAGATACTCACGAAGGTTTCATTCGGCATTAAACTGCGGGACACGACGTTCGCGTCTATGGCGTCCAACAAGGAAATGCCGCCCCAAGGATCACGGTAGCATATGTGGTAGTTGCGCGCCCAGGATCCATTGAATAATAAAGGAGACAGCTCGCCCGATAGCACCTGAGAGGCAAGAACACATTCCCGCGGATCAATCTCGCGATTGTTCCACGAATTTCCGAAGCCGCTTTGTGCTTGTGGGATTTGCCGTCAAGCCAGCCTCGAAATTTCGAACTAACTAGGATCAACAGACGCGCACGTCCCAGAGAGTAAAGGACATTAGATCAATATTCTGAAATATTAATTTCGTACAGCTTTCGAATGTCTTCACCCGATTCTCGGAGGTAACGCGAAATGTCCTGAAATCGTCCTAGACAGGTCCAGAATGCACAGACGGAATGTAACACGTCACTCGTTGCAAGGATACCGTTACTTTATTTCAATCACGACTTAGTGACGACGTTGTTTTTTCTCATTATTAATGGTGACGATGACAAATAAAATCGTTAGCTTTTTTATCGTTATTTTGCACGTGCAGAAGAGGTATGTGCAAAACGGCCAAAAGAGAATCCTGAAAAAAGATTGTAGAGCCTGGAAAAATAACTGGAAATTGGAGACCGTTCGTTCGTTTTCGAATTTCCTGAAAAAAAAGATTTTAAAACCTGGCGGAAAAATAATGACGGAAATTGCAGCCATTCGTTCCTTTTTGAATATTCCTCATGATAACGAGTCACTTTTTTTTTTTAACGGATAATGAGTAACGACAGCGCGTTACTTTTTAAAAATAATTATCTCAACATTGCTAGAATGTACTAAGGAATATCCCACGATCTGTGCGTATCTGGAATGATCTCAGGACTAGACGCGGACTCAGGACTATCTCAGGACGTGATAACTCTCTGAATTTAATATGTTTTAAAAACATTTCAACGATATTATCGAACGAAGCGAAACTTTAGGATATTATATATAAAACCGTATATAAAACCGTCTCTCATAAATATTAAAGTGTCAAAGTTACTCATAATGGTGTCGATACAATGTTAGAAACTACAGATTGTATTTGAATTATGCTTGACAAACTTACAGGACGGAGATTCAACGTCGGAAAATAAGTGAAAACGTTTTTTAGCAAACACATACCCGTGAAAGCTTAGTTTTCGAGATATAGTCTTCAGGATGACAATGAAAAAAAATATCGTGATGCTGGTATATGATTACCAGGAACTTGCAGATATTGCAGCAATGTTGGACAATTTTTATAACAATATGTATCTAAACTGTATCTAATATGTATTCTAAACTGAGATTGTGCAGCAGTTATATCTCAGAAATAAAATCTAAAAAATGCTTTCACACGTCATCGATTATCGTTGAAATAGCGAATATTGTTAATGATATTTTATTTATTATATTATTATATGTATATTTTATTTTCTTAATGATATCTTGCTGCTCCCTGGATCTCACTCTTCGGTTTTAAACGAAAATATTCAGACCGGGGAATTTATTCCGTACGAATGAAATATTATTCAAATTCGCGTGTGATTCAGTTGCATCACCTTACTTTTCGGGTGAAGTTCCTACTGCGGGAAATTTAGAGATTAAGTAATTCGAGCGGAAAAAAGTGCCGCTTCGTGTCCACTTTCGTTTCTCATCGATCACATCAATGTTTGTGATAAATCTTTTCCCTTCTCTTTTTTTTGTTTACTAAGGATACATCATCCGCTCGCTCAGGGCCGAGCGAAGCCGCGGGGGGAGCTGCAATTTTCCGACCGCCACTCACCTCGGTGAGGCGCAATCGCGTTCCTCGTACCCTCGGGCCGTCATCGGGAGGTGTGAGCAGAGCAACGGATGTGACGATCAGGGCTAGGACCGCGACGATCACGAGCAACGCTATCAGGATCCCGCGCCAGTTCCTTTGATTCGGGTTGGCTGAAACTAGCTCCTGTCACAAAGATTCTTAGTAAAATTAATATGAAGTAACCGGGTCATCGTGCCGCGCGCGAGTGCCGCGTATCGTTCCGCCTCCTTGTGGTGACATGTATGGGCGACATATGAGGGAGAATATCGCGCGCGCATGTCCATTAAAAATAAAAGCGCGGAGCTCCGCGCGTCCGACTGCGTCAGAATATTAATAAAATCTTAATCCAAGGTGAGATATTTCCACCGCGTCCATACCGGGGAGAATTCTGGGCTTGCGCGGCTTCGGCCTCGCAACTGGGGTGTCCTATGCGTCCTGCGAGATCGACGAGTGATGGACACATTCGGCCCGACCGTCGGCTTTTAATCGACAAGTGAAACCTGTCGCGCATTTCTCCATCTTGCTTTCTAGAGATGTGCGAATCAAGAATTTTTATGTCGAATCGAATCGAATCGAATCTCATTTTTTAAATTCGAATTCGAATCGAATCGAATCATTACAAAATTTATAACATGACTATTAAACATGCAAATAATGATGGAAGATTTTAATATGAAAGGAAATATTGATGTTGCAATATCATCTCAAAGTAAAATGTATATTTAAATAATTAAAGTAATTTATAATTAAGTTATTAATTATAAGTTAAGTTAATTACAAGTTAAGGGTTCAAACATACAGGTCCAGATGGCCCGTTTTGTAGCTGATGCACGCAAACGATAATGTATTTGATTCCTATTCGAATTCGAATCGAATTGAATTATATTAGATTCGAATTCGAATAGTTCGCACATCTCTACTGCTTTTATACAACTGCTTCATTCACCCGATCAAAAATAATTCTATGATCTATTCTATGATCATATATGAATTTTGTTTCGATATCGCTGTACAAATATAGTTACATATTGAGAAAAATGCTGTTGTACAAACGAAATTAAAATAATTAAATGACTAAAAATTCAAATCTAGCGATGGATATGAACATATTGAACTTTCAGTCCTGAATCTTGAATTTGTCACTAGACGCAATAGCAGTCATATAATTGTAGATTAGGTCATTCTGAACAAATAGTCCTTTACCATTTTACAAATAAGTCAACGCAAATTTTCAAGTCATCAGTTAAAAGAGCTTCTAGATGTGGCCATTTTCAATCATTAATAACTATTACGGTTCTTGCAAAATGTACTTGACTTTTCTTCTCAGTTTGATCTGATTAATCTTCATAATTTCACAATCTTCACAATCTTCAGGATTTTTCGTTTCCGAAAGATCCTGAACACCCTGTATACATTCATAAAAAGAGGAAGACAAATTGAATTACTGTTTAAAAGTTTTCTATTCAAGCGCACTTGACTCCCACACGACCGATATAGCGTGAAGCGAACGAGCGTATTGTTATGGCTAATTCACAGTTAATCGCAAGATGTTATTTTGGTCCGTTGCGCGAACGTTTTTGTTTTTCCACCACTTTGGTCCGCATTTTGCCGAACTAATTAGTAGCGGAGAGGCTTGAATATCATGGAAATAACATTCTGTCAATGAATCTCTGCTCACCGGGCTAGCAATTGTTAAAACATAATATGTTAATTCGAATTATATTACTATCGAATCTTTTTATATTCCGATTACAATGCCGTGCGCTGATTTGGTAGCGTTACCCGAACATTCGTATTCCGATTACAATGCTGTTGATCGATTCCACCGGCACAACAGCACTTCTTCTCAGCGGACTCTCACGTTTATCGCTCCCGCTACTTCGCCGCCAAATAACGGCGAATGCGACACCGCTCGTCGCACCGAAATAGCTAATTAACACCACCCTGCTCGAAGTAATGTCGCTATAAATGCGTCAAAGTGTCGAATAAACCAATCTAGTCGGCCGCTATCTGTCCCTTCGAGGCATTCACAGCGTTAAACGGAACCCGCCCCCTTGTGCTCGAGGAATCCGAACGACCGGAGCGTGAACGATATTCAGTGGACCTGAGATGTATCCCTGCGCGCGCTTTTACGACGTCCCCGGCGTGCTCGAATTATAGGCACGCGAAATAGCAGCGGGTAACAATGTCAGCCGTGATATAAACGTTAGATCATCGACGGAAACGATTCATCGGGAGATTCGGCTAAATGGAAGTCGCGCCATGCATCGCGAAGGCGCGTCTGTCCGTTTATAAATGCGTCCTCGTCGTCTGTTCTCCAATTCGTCGTTCGTTTTCCTCGACGCCGTTATCCGAGCAAACAATTGTTAGGGCCATCCTCATAAAGCATAAGTCCCCGATAAGGCTAAAAGTAGGATGCCCTAAAAAGGGATGCTTCGTTATTATTTCATCAGGCCTCGAGATGGATCTTTTAGGGATGCCTTAGATTTTACGAAATAATAAGGCTTTAATAAGAAAAGGGCCTTAGAAGGGCTTTAAAAGGACTTTTTAAGGATGCTTTGGATCTAATAAATAAGACTTTGATAGGAAAAATTGAGAAGGGCCTTAGAAGGGTCTTTTAGGGATGCCTTAGATTTTACGAAATAAGACTTTAATAGGAAAAGCTGAGAAGGGTCTTAGAAGGATTTTTTTAGGGATGCCTCAGATTTAATAAATAAGGCTTTGATAGGCAAAGCTGAGAAGAGCCTTAGAAGATTTTTTAAGGGTGCCTTATATCTGATAAATAACGCTTTGATAGGGAAAGTTGAGAAGGGCCTTAGAAGGATTTATTAGGAATGCCTTAGATTTTACGAAATAACGCTTTAACATGGAAGACTGATGTGGGCCTTAGAAAAATCTTTTAAGAATGCTTTAAATATACAAAATCAAGTTTAGAGAATTAATAAGATCTGAAGCGTGTAAATAAAATTGTCGTAGTTTAGTATTGTTTTAGTAGGTACGCTCTATCTGGTTCTTTTAAAGATTTAATATTAATTATATCGCAATTAAAAACAAATTTTATTGGTTTTATCAGTTGTCATATTCATTATCGTCCAAGGATTTTTCTAGTATTGCCTTCGTTTTGAAATGCAGCAAACTTTAATAAAAACAGTAGCAGGATTTTTATGTGTAAAGAATACTATATTTTATTGTAAAGTATGCTATATTTTTAAAATAAAAAATTCTTGTTGTACAATAACAAAGTTATAAAGAAATGAAGAACGTTACAGTTTAAATTTCTTGGAATGAAAAGAACGAATATTTTCACTCAAGCAATAATAAAAATATTTCCTTATAAGGCCCTATTAATATTGCCAAAGGACCCGTTAGGGACAAATAATTTATTTGTTACACATCTTGCAGGGCCCTTGTCTCTTTCTATCCCTAGTAAAACCCGATTAATGTTAGAGAAAAATAATATCAGGCTTTTACCATGTTAATTTTCCCACTCGGGAAGGAGGAGGCACGGGCGGTCTCTCAGCGGAGAAAATCGTGGACGATCACGACAAAAAAGAAACACGGGTTGCCGATTATAGGAGTTCCGCGACTCGACGGCGAGAATAGCTAATAGTCCAGCAGCCGTGGCTGAAATCGATAGAGACAGAAGCTACTGCGCGCTGTGCGTCAGGCAGTTCTTTTTCTCTCTCTCTCTCTCTCTCTTTTTCCCCAAGAAAGAGAGAGAGAGAGAGAGAGAGAGAAACGCGTTGCTGCGATCTTGAGAACAAGATCATTTTCAGCATTCAGGCCCATAGCACACGCACATGGGGAGACGCAAGCGATAGGACAGCCGAGCCAGCAGAAGCAGATTTGCAGGCGCAGTGTATCCGTCGTAGATTTTAGCTCATATTCTGAACTCTCTTTTATCGTTAAAAGCGACTGTATAAAAGTGGCTTATAAACTCCCCTTTGGCTGCAAGCCCCTTGTAGTGCTGAAAGAGAGTTCAGAACGTAGGCCTTTGTCGGCAAGTAGCGTCGCTGACGTTGTGACCGGAAAAAAGTGCGCAGCAAACCGCGAGTAACGGTAATACAACCAATTTCCCACTCAACAATGTAAATGCAACACGACACGCGATGTTGCGTAAAAGTTACATCGTTAAGCGGGAAATTGGAAGTAATCATGCAACTGTCACTTGTGGGGTCCGCTGGCTAACTTCCCAGTGGACACTAACTGACAATACGCGACGGTTATGTATAATTTGTACCATATTGCTACATCGCTCTTTGAGTAGGAAGTTATGGTACTCGGGAATTTGTGATATTCATGTAAATGAATCGTATGTAAATGTTGCCGTTATCTGCAGATAGCCGAACTCGCACAAGCGGATTTGCCGCGATGTCTGTCGTGGACTTTGGATCGGCAGTTTGTCAACACCTGTGCGGCACAGAAGTTGCATCAATATTGTCGCAACGTTGCTGCAACATTGCAACATTGTTTCAACATTGCAGCAACGTTTTTTCAACTTTATATGCTGTATGGAAACTGCGGAAACACAGAGCAGGCTCTGTTAGCAGAGCGTGGTGCCAGATTGACGGCAGAAACCGAGCGGGATGTTTCGTTGATAATTTAAATGTATTTAAATGAAGCATCCCGCGGATCCTGTCGCCGGTTTCCGTCGCCAATCTGCCGTCAAGTTGTATCAATCAGCAGGATCTGTCGGGAGGGAAGACGGCTTATAATGCGGACACTGATAACTTGGAGACGTCTCAAAGATGCCCAACTTGTTCTAGATTTTCTTGAATGTCTCCAAGACCAAGCATTTCGGCATTTTTGTTATGCTTGGTCATGGATTCGTACCGCGGTATTGCAGTCGAATCTGCTATCAATTTGCCTGCTAATATCTTGCTCATTTGGTACAGCGAGCATATTCATCAGCACAGTCACGCAATTATTCATGAGAAGAATAATCGCTCGCGGAAAACGCCGAGCAAATATAATGTGACAAGCGATGCAAATGTAATATAACACACCTAATTATATTTATAATATAAATTTATAAATTAACACATATTATATATTACGACATAACAGTTTATATATACAGGGTGTACAGATTTTTTGGAAACGAAAAATTGTGAACATTAATCGGATCAAACTGAGAAGAAAAGTCATGTACCATTTTGTAAAACTCGCAACTTATTAAGTTATTAAGTTATTAATGATTAAAGATGAACCACATCTCTTTTAATCGATAACTTGAAAATTTGCAAAATGGTAAAAGAAGTTGAAGAAATATGAAGAAGAGGTTTTTTGCTCAGAATGACCAAAGTTCTTTACCATTTTGCAAATAATTACGCAAATTTTCAAGTTATCAATTAAAAGAGCCTCTGCCCCATCAGAACTATAACGTTGATTCGACGTAGATTTGACGTTGAAATCGTCGATGAACCGTTGAATCAACGTTAGTTCAATCCTCATCGACGTCGGATCAACGTTGTGATTTTAACTGGGTAGATGTAGTCATTTTCAATCATTAATAACTTGATAACTATTGCGATTTTTGCAAAATAGTACGTGACTTTTCTTCTCAGTTTGATCTGATTAATCCTCACAATTTTTCGTTTCCAAAAGGTCCCGGATAGTCTATATATTATCATTCATATATATAAATATTATTGTATTATAATACATATATGTTTTATTGTAACGTTACAACATACCGTTATAGTATTACTCTATAGTCTGTGATGAAAATTCGCCAGTAATAAATTCTGTCCTTCTCATAGTAATTTTTTTAAGTAAGAGAAATATAAGAAGAATTGCCTTCTCCGAAATTGCGCAAACTGTGAGCAGACCTATTATCATGCATCATCCAAATTGCAAAGGTTAATCAATATTAAATGTTGTGCGTCAATAACTAAAGGTTACGCTGGCGATTAGATTTTTGTATCGCCTTGGAAGAGATATAAATAGAATCATTGGATATATATATATATATAGTTTCAGATTATATACAAATTCTATTAAAGATATTTTTGACACTGTCATGGTATTAGATCTTGCAACTGATCTCATCAAACTAAAGATAATATGTTGAAATTGCAATTATTGCCGCATAATTATTTCTCGTCGCTGAGTTTTCAAAATTTATTAAAATATTTTTTAAATATACGTGGCTTAAAAATGGATAAGTGCACCGAGGATATCGACAGAGCTTTGCACATCTCATGAATTTTGAACCTTTTGAATTCCGAAAGCTATTCGAACGTAACGTAAAGAAGTGAAGAAAGTTAAGCACACACATGTTATTATTTTTATACGTAAGCAAATTAATCTCTGCTCTTGTTCATATCTTATGTAATACATTGCAATGTCATTAGGATTAAGTTCTTATCATCTTGCAGTAGAGGAAAATATCAACTCGTTAACAAGACTCGTTAATTATCGAGCACAGAGCAATTCAAAAGCGCCTATAGCTCTATATAATTATTTCTATCCTTAAAAAATGTAATCGCCTCCAGTTTCTATTGCTATATATGGATGAATTTGATGTACGATGTTTTTTATCTTTGCTCTAAGACTAATTTAAAAATTTTTGAAGATTAAAAAATTTTTGAAAGTAATGAGAAGGAGGAGAAGGTTTCAAAGACTTTTCAATTTTGCAAAAATCTGAGTACACAGTTACAAAGAGTATGAAATACGCTACAAACCATTTTTGCATACGCCTCGTATTTTAATAGATGCACGCTAGAAATGAAAATGGTTTTCTTTTCCGAGAGGGTGGTTTCACCCTCTCAGACTGGAATTCCGCACGAACGAAAAATAATTTTGCATCACTATGAATGAACTATTTTCCCTCTACACAAAGTTTCATCTAACTCTTTGAATTTCCGAGTTCCCTGTGAGTTTCCTCCGTCAGTAACTTTTATTACTCGTAGGTACTCATGCGAGTATAATAAAATTACTTATTATCACCGGACAATTTATTACAGCCTGTAATAAATTTCCGTAAGGGTATACCTTCGCGTGTGCCATGCCTGGCCTCGACCAGGACGATGTGTGTTCCACGACTCGTGGCCGACTCGTGATCGACCGTGCGATAGCACGCGCGTGACACACTTAAGTGGCGATCTCGCGTTTCGCGCGAAATATTGCGCGGGCAGATCCGTCGCATGATGATGCGTTTATCCGTATCACACGTGACGCCGTGATAGTTTTTGCAGCCCCTTGTCGGTGGAGTGCCTCTTGCTCTCGCGGGGGTTCTGAAAGTTCCTCCTTCGGAAAGAAAGTCACGCTCGATCGAGTCCGCCGATTCCGGGACGTTCTCGCTGAACTTTGTCGTTTGAATGTCAGCAGTCGCGTGAAATGCTACGAAATGGAGATTGTCCCGTGTGTGGGATCGTCTCGTTGTGTATCAGCTCTTATGATTCTCCACGAGTCGATATATTGTTATTGTTGGCGCTAAATGATAAAACGATAATGCTCCCGCCGGAGCGCGAATAATCGTCGAGCGATATTCGCGCGACGACCGCACGAATAACCGTCGACTGTAGACGGCACGAAAGTCTGAAGTACGTCTTAGAGACGCCCGACAGACGCAAGTGGGACTTTCTTTCGGATGTCTCCGAGATGCCCCTTGGGCGCTCACGCCGTCGGGGACGAATCCATCGCGCGTTTTTGCACCGGCTATTACTTTCTGGAGCACGGACTTCTCTCGTTCAATTTGCCGTCGTGTATTGATATTACTTGTTGCTGCGCAAACGCATTTATGACCCTTGTAGAGCGTCCGAGGATTCATCGGCGATATTCACGGGGAAAACATAAATAGAAAACGCGGCGATCGGTCTTCGACGATGAAGACGAGAGCGAGGCGCTCGACGGCGCTTCCGCCGCGGTCGTGTTACTTCTTCGGGGAAAATCCTCTCTCCCGAAATATTGCGTTCGAAAATAGCGAGGGAAAGGAAACGAGAGTGAGAGAGAGAGAGAGAGAGAGAGAGAGAGAGAGAAAGAGAGAGAGGAGGGGGGAGGGAGAGAGGAGGAAAAGGAAAAAAAGAAAACGGCGACGGACGGACGATTGCGCTCCGTGCGGCATTTGGAAAATGGAGACCGAGGGAGAAGCGGAACGCACAGTAACGGCACAGTTCGAACTGACTTATAATTAATTACCTCGTCGTCGTAGATGTTGTCGTGATCTGCCATCGATGGTGCGAATCGGACGCTCCGCGGCTTTCCCACAACCTTAGCAGACCCTGCGAAACGACGCGGCCCTCCGCGTTTATCCCATTCGACGTTGCTGGGAATCTCTGCGAATGCGAGTCACCCGCTCGTCCGTTACCTCAGCCGCGCAATGAGAGAGACTTGCTCGGTACCACTTGCGCCGTACAAATCCTCGATACTGAGCGAGAGATCATCCCTTACGAGAGATGCTGCAGACGCAGAGTCTGCGCCGTCGACGGTGGAGGCTGCGCTATACATAGCCGGGAGGCGAGAGAGAGAGAGAGAGAGAGAAAGAAGAGAATATAAGGGGGTAGGAAAAAGAGACAGAGTGACATGAAGAGACGGAGAGAAGGCGTCTGTCTGTATGTATGTGTGTGTGTGTGTGTGTGTGTGTGTGTGTGTGTGTGTGTGTGTGTGTGTGTGTGTGTGTGTGTGTGTGTGTGTGTGTGTGTGTGTGCGTGTGTGTGTGCGTGTGTGTGTATGCACTGTGAAAAAATTAAGCACCTTTAGATACCGCCAAGTGAAAGCGTATATAAAGCGCGCTTGATGATGCGACATCCCCGCTACCGCTAGGAATGCATATGGATGAAATCAATTGTTTTTACGAACTGTCGTTGATTCATATCATTCGGAAGCAAAAAATGACTACCTGACCTGCCGCTCAGTATTATCGTTAGAAAATAAAAATATCGCTTCATTCGCCGTTCAGCCGGAACTTTTGAAAAACGGCTCGGCTGACCGGTTGTTGAGTGGACTACTGGGAAATAAGAGATCCTTCCGCTTCGCCGTTGAATAGATGTTGAGTAATGGTTAAATGCGCTCTGCCCCCTCGATTCTTCGACAAAGACGGTGGCGACTCACACAGGAGACTTTGGAATTGGTGAAAGTAGCGGGTTCAACCAGGTTCGAGTCTTGCAGAATGACCCGTTAGGTTAGGTTAGGTCCTTTGCGGTTAGACCTGTTACTTTTATTAGCCCTGAAACTCTATTGCTATTATTATTGAAAGTTATAATATAATTCAACGGCAAGTCGGAGTAACTTTCAAATTCAAGTAGTATAATCGCAGACAGAAAAAGTCTCAGTATTTTTTCTGTGTATCTTTTTAGAGCACCTACGTATTGTCCAATGAATTTGTTTTTTAACAGAAAATTCTCCTATTGGACAATACGGATACGAAAGTCACACCAAAATTTATTAACAATCTCTTTGTTCACAATTATACAATCTACTAAGCTAATCAAAAGATCGTTTTATTTTCGAGTATTGCGGTTCAATGACGAGTCGAACAATTTTTTTACTTTCAAATAATACTACTGAATGATGAATCAAAAGAACCTTTATTTTCTAGCAATGCTGCATAACGACGAACAAGAAGAACTTTTATTTTTCAACAGCACAACCGTTCAAACAAATTGTTTACCATCTATTATCAAAAAATGAAATAATGTAATATACAAGACAATGGTCCGTATTTTGAACCCTCTTTTATCGATAAAAATGCTGTAAATGTGGCTTCTCAGTCAATTAGGTGGTTCGTAATTTTCTTTTAGGGCCGTATTCATAGTCAAGACTTATTTGTAAGAACATCTTAAGGCTCGTCTACATTAGCTGTAAGAGTAAGGCTGTAAGGTTGCAAGACACGAAATGAAATATTTTCATTCGCTGACAGCTTACGTTACAGCCTTACAGCCTTACTCTTACAGCTATTGTAGACGAGCCTTAAGAACATCTTAAGTTCAGACTTAAGACGCGCTCTAGTTTCATAGTCGACGAATAAGGGCAAGAGCACAAGCTTTTGCATAACACATAATACATAACACATAAGAGAATAAACCAATTAGTTTTCTTCATTTCCCTCCTCAGGACAGAAATGAGGAACTCTGATTGGTTGATTCTCTTATGCGTTGTGTATTATGCGTTATGCAGAAGTCTGTGCTCTGGCCCTAAGCAAACACTTGGGCAAATTCTCAAGTTGTAACTTGATCAAGACGATCTTATTGTTGAACGCCTTATTATGTTTCATAAACGTTTCTTAAGCCAGCGGCACACGGTGCTTGTTTTCGTGATGGATTGCTTGCTGGATGAAAATACTGCGTTCTGATTGGTACATTTCCGAAGATGGATGGAAATGCACCAATTAGAACGCAGTATTTTCATCCAGCAAGCAATCCAACACAAAAACAAGCATCGTGTGCCGCTGGCTTTATTTGACGTAAGCACAGACTTGAGATATTCCTATTGCTTGTTATTTTATAGTCGTTTAAAGCCCTAAACACAATGGCCGCGTTCAGTAGAACAAAGTGATCAGAGAGCGCTTAGTGATTATTGTCTGTGATTGGAGCATTCTTTTAGATTCTTCATAGACCCAGAAATATTTACCAATCAGGAGCGAGATTCAGTGGTAAATTAGTAATGTTGTCCAACTGTTGAGTCTGCTGAACGCGGCCAATGCTAGGCGATAGCGGTAGGAACAAGGGAATAGTAATAGAATAGAAATAGTGATAAAAATTATTATTAATTAATCGCTACCCATTGTACAATGGCGCGACAGGAATAAAAGCCAACCAGTCAGAAATCTTGTAGTCTGCTCTTCCATGTTTACGATACACAGCGCATAACCTGAAGAGGAAAAGATATTCTCGCTCGCGTCGCTGAGTGAACACGAGAGCGAGAAGGAGGGAATGATATCTCTCTGTCGCTCGGCGCGCCCCGACGATTGCCGAGCGCGTAGTTCACACGGATATACTGAGCCGGCTATGAGTGCGTGCGTGGTGGGGGAAATCAAAAAAGAATCGTAGACATTGGCATCGTAGTTCATGTGCACGGTTGTATAGAGGGCGCCTCACACTGGGCTCGGCTAAAAACGGCCCATGACATCTCTCCTTCTTCTCTCTGGAATGAGGTATATGCAGCACCCTCCTAAACACTGAGATATCATCGGTAGTGAGAGGAATTTGTTTTATGATATAATTTAAAGTATTTGCTTCGCATTGAAGAGAGCTCTCTGGGAAGGAAATCGAAATAAAGAGAATCCTTGCTTGTGAAAGATGGAAGCGGAACCGTTAGAGCTGGAGGATGGTGAAATAGTCGACGACGAGGTCAGACACTGAACATTTTCATTTGACAGAAATCTAACCTGTTATAAATTTGCAGTTCGCAAGTCGATCAATTTCTTTCGTTAAATTAGTCAATTAAGAAGAATCATACTAATTAATTTATTTACTTACTCCTCTTACCGCGATTCATTTATGTGTATCGCTTAATCTAGACGTGTATTGTAACAAAGAACAGAATGATATAATGTAGCATAGAAGATGAGCATTCTTTTTCACCATTGTACTTTAAAGTACCAAAGCAAATTTGCAATATACACTTTATTCCAAAATTTAAGTCAGTCATTGTTATGTCAATCTACTGAATGATTTAATGCACTATGCAATTTATATATACAAAACAAAAGAATTTCCATATATTATCTTAATTGTAACAAATTTTTAATTACAATTCAAAAACTTCTTGAGTAATTTCAATGATATAAGTTTATTATATATGTTAGAAAGAAACATCAAAAGTATAGATTTTCACTTGTTTTTAAAAACTACCCTTCGATATTTCCCAATTTGTTAAACTATGCTTTTACATGCGAATGTTTCATTTCTTCTTTTTTTTATTGAAATTATGCGAATAAATCTGTTTCTTTTTAATTATAATTTTATTTTTGCATTATACAGGCTGGTGATATCTTTGGGACATACAAAATTTTGCAAAGGCCTCATATAGCACCAGTTGCAGACATAAGTGCAAAGATGCGATGCAGTGATGAATCTGATAATTCCACAGATTCTGAGAGTGATTCTGATTCTGATTCCACACCTATAAAGAGACCTAAAGTTAAAGTGAAAAAATATAAAAGCTTACCCAAGGACTGGACTAACAAGAATGATAAATACAAAGTATGGTGCACGCAAGTACAGGAAGAATCTTTAACTGAAGACTTGATATCGTGTGGTGTTACAAAAACAATGTATCAGGAACGTAGTGTTGAAAATTATAACTTCACTCTGGGATATGCACATAAGAACAGAAAGCTTCGCAATAATAACAGTTCAGATGACGAAAAGGACATTGAGCGAAGACTTAATAATAAAAGAACAACTTCAGACAGATACAATGTAAAACTTAGATTAGGGAGAAGGAAAAGTCCTAATCGGAAAAGTCCTACTGACTTTGATAAGCAGAAGGGTTCTGTTAGAATTATACCAGATCTATCTACTACTGTGGAGTCGACTGATGCTGATGTTGCTACCGATATAACAACTAAGCTTTGTGAGAAAAAGGATCTACTGATAAGTACGAACTCTTTCTCTATATTTATTGCATTATTTTTTTGCATTATTTATTATGCTTTACATTTATATTGCATCCAATTTTAGTAATTTCTTTCTTGACAAACTTTTGAATTTTGATACAGATAACTTTGATCTCCAATATTTATTTACAGGAAGAGTTGTGGATATCATTGGCAAAAAGAAAGCTATTGACTTTTTCCAAGAGACAAGGACAATCGAGGAAAATGGTGGAATGATGATAATGAATGGGTCTCGTAGGAGGACCACCGGTGGAATATATTTCTGGTTGGTGAAAAACAACAAACATATTCCTCAAGAAAAGATAAGAGAGATATTCGATTACGATCAGAAAGAAAGTAACGAGCAGAAGAAGAATAAAGCAAGGGAACAAAATACCCAGGATTGTATGAGAGGCTTTGAAAGTAAGTAGCACGTCTAATTGCTATATTTATAGAACGAATAATTTGCAAAGTAAAAGTTATTTCTTGCGAGGAAGAAGAATAATGTAAATGTATCCTTGAAACTATAGACAGTTGCGACAAAGATTTACCAGCTTTGCTAACAAGAGCGGAGCTTTCAACGAGGGAAATTGCAGAGCAGGCGAGATTACGACGTGGCGAAGGCATGGATAGAATGCCGATGGATTCCGATCGTACGGTATCAAATCCACCCCCGAGCCCTGTAACGGACGATCCAGATCATTCTGAACATCCGCTGATGCAGAGGCATGTTCAAGATTATACCGACGATTTTCTCGACATTGGAGTAGATATAGACAGCATGGAAGTACTTTAAGACTATGTTCTAGATCTTACATTTGCACATATTGCAACAGCAAATTGTACAAATAATTGTAATCATACACACATGCGTACGCACGCGCGTGCATGACATACACGACACATGAGTTACACGATACAATACATAAGTGTATAATTTGCATAGATTGTATATTTACCATTTATTCATAAACGGCAGAAGTAGACTGACAGTAGTGATCAAAAAAAGTTGTTTGATTCTCGTATGATTTTGTTTTGTTTATTCAACATATTTAAGTTGAAGTAATTTATTTTTTGTATAATTATGCTGTTAAAAATTTCATGTTTCTCTGAGTTCAATAAATGGATGTAATTGCTTTTGACACGGAATTTGCAATTGTTAAATGATTTATAATTCGCGACAGAACTAGCAATGATTATTCAAACATCTTTGAGCCGATATTACATTTACACGTAACAGATGCATAGGAATATGTATTTGTGAACATTTATATATCATTTATACACATGGTGTGTGTATATGTAAATTTTTCTACTATATTGTGTGGTATGTAAAATTGCAAATAGGACCTTATGCCTGTTTCTGTCGTAAATTACAAATCTTTTACGGAGAAATTCAGTTTTATGTCAATGAATGACGAAAGATTTAACTTAACTAATTTACGGCGTAATAATCTTATTGATACTAGAGTTTAATAAAGGGGAACCTTATTAAAACATGAATCAAACATCTATGTTAAATCATTTTTACAGGATTTTCAGTACCGTTACACATAATCTGTGTATATAATATTAATTGTAATAAGCACAAATACGCAAGGATAAAATGTAATTTGTACGATGTATTAAACCAATGTTGTATATAAAAGTTTCCGGCTCATTACCATGTTTCCATAGACTGCAATGTGACGATTGTCAAAACACATTGCTCACATTAGTAGAATATAATTTTGAAAATATTAGTTTCAATGATCATATACTACTATTTATCATCTTGCATTATACGTATATAGGCAATTTTTTTCATTTTAATTTAGACTGCATTATAGAATTCTATGACTCAAATTCAATCGCAATATTGCGACAATTTAATGTCAACATTATTTTAAAGCCTTTCACGATTTGGTGAGAAGCTAACGGTTTAGACTGAATCGAGAACACACTTGGAGTCAGCGTGATAAAATTAACACTGAACAGAGATAAATTGCAAAAGCTTTTATTACTAACAATTGTATATAATATAATCGAAGGTAAAGTCTCATCTCAACGTGTTATCCAAACCAATGATTAGCCATACATTCTCTGGTCCACTGCATTTGACACACCCAACACCAGTGATACCCACATCCTGCTCTCATACATACCATGTGCATACAACCTCCTGCAAATACAAATTATGAATACAAATATTAAAGAATGTTTGCGAAAGTTTTCAGAACTTGGTGAAAAAGATAAAGAATCATAACGATTCGATACTTTTTGATAACGATAATGATGACAAGATTAATAAGTATTGAGTAACAAGGTAATGATAATGCGTTTTTTTTTCCCCAAAATATCCTTTCCAATCTTGGTGATTTCTGGCAAAATGGCGGTTTCAATGGCCAACGATATGATCGGTGACAATTAATTTTTACTAACGTACCATCTCTTTCAGTAGGAGTTCTGCACAGAGGACAAGGTTTCGTGGATACTTGTATCGTCTTCCTGCTAGCCTCGTCCCACTTGGCCTAAAAAGTTATGTCCGAGATCAATTGAATCTCACATGAACCTACGTTTATGCAAACGCATCGATTAAACTAACATCCTTAGCTCTCAGAGGATCCACTGAATAGTTTCTAAGTGAGGAGACATCTGTAGACGCTCCCAATGGCTGAAATTCGCATTTTCCTGTATGGTATCCTTGTAAACAAAGTCTGCAGAAAACATACTGAAAACGATAAGATGAATGAATAAAGAACTTTCTTCATGCTTGCTAATTACTCACACCACATCCACCAATGCACTGAATCCTCCGGCGTTGGTCATCATCTTTCTCCGCTTGTTCCTCGATAGTGGGCGGTATAATGCCCATTCCACAGTCTGGCATCGGACACAGAAAGCCACCGCTGCGTAAAACGTATTCTTCCGTACCGAATCTCTGATACTTGTTGTACTGCACATTTCAATAAAATAGAATAGAGAAAATGTCAAGTTAAAACAAAATCTATTAAAATCTGTTAAAACGTCACAGACCAGTTCCGCGTTAAGAAGATGAAAATGATGAACTTCGGAAATAAAAGAGTCGGGGCATCCAGCAGGGCACGGCAAGGTGTAGTAGCCTTCGACGGAGTCGAATTGGAATTGTCGTTCTTGCAAGCGAACTATGCAGTACTCGCAAAAGCAATCGAGACAAGTTACATGATGAGCTTCGCACGGAAATACCAATACCGTCTCTCTGCGTGAAAATATGGAAAAATATAGTAACGTTTCTATCGAGTCTCGTTGTGTTTGCTATATTGCCAACCTATTATCAAGTACCTGACGTCTGTACACGCTAAGCAAGGGACATTCCTTAAATTTGCTCTAATGAGATAAAGAGGTATGACTTTGTCATCCTCTCCTAAGCTGACATGTCTTGTACACTTGAAGTAGAAGTGAGCGTAAGTGACTTGGAATTCCTCTTCGCTAAGTGAGGATGCAGGACAAAAGTCATTCTCACAATGTACAGTTATCCTATTCGGTTCTAATATGTCCGACCAACATTGAGGGTCTCTGTCGACGGTGACAGCGCCGCTATTGCATTTTGCACATTTGACTCTCAGCTTACCCGCTGTCACAATCTTACAAGGTCCTGGGCAATATATGTAAAAATGTGCTCGATTGTCTTGCTGCTCTGTTCGACAATAATAACATGAAAAAAGCAGTTTAGTCTCTTGTCTATTGTATATATGAAGTATTTGTTATATTAACATTAACGGCACCTTCTGTAGATAAATTGTGTTGATCAGATGAGTCCAAAGACAAATCTGTAAGAGTTTCATTCATAGGTTTGCTACCACTTTCGTTCAAGTCAGAGCTCTCAGATTTGTATTCTTCTATAGAACTAGAAGCACACTGATTTTTTAATTTTTTATGTGGATTCCTTACTGCGTGTAAAGTGCTTTGTTGACCCAAATCACATTCCTGTAACAACCAATGTATCAAAATTGCAAGGCTTAAATACAAGCATATTTTCATACAAATATATGAACTTACTTCAATTACAATTGAATTATGCAGCTCTTTACCAGCAAATATAATCTTAATATCCTCGGCTGCCATTCCCATCTTTGGGGCAACAATTTCTTTCAGATTCTTTATATCCCATTTTGGGTCTAATTCGACAGAGAGTGTTTTCCCTGTATTTGTTTTGATATATATGCTCAAATAATTTGATATTCTCCGTTGGCCAAAACACAAATTTGTACCAACCCACAATAAATGCAACATCTCGAGAAACGTGTTTTTCACTAAATTAAACCAAAAGCTCATGATGTGTTGCAATATATTTAATTATCACGTTATCTATTGAAAAAAACAATGTTCAATCAATCTTGCGAAACTAAATTTCATTGCAAAATCAGATTGATAGACTATGGTCAATGGTTATGTTTAAAAAATACAACAGTTGAGCAAGTATTCATGTTGTTGAAATACAACAGATGAGTAGGTACTCATGTTGTTGAAATATTCTTTTAAATTGAGAAAAATACATCTCAGTCAGGAGCAATAATCAGTCAACAGTATTACTTGTACTATTATATCTTCTGAACATATCCAATGCTAAGTTATGCAAGTGTTTGATTGTTCGATTTTTTTCTATTTGGAATATGCATATTGCTATTGAATTACAATACTATTTTTCTTTTGTCTTTACATAATATACTCTTACCTGTCTTTTGTTAAATATTTTACTTCATTTTGAAGGAATTTTTGAAAATAATTGTGTCCAATGATACCATTTCATTTCATTTAGCCACAAGTATCGTCAAATAATAGCTCATTAGTTCTTTAATTGCTCTCTCAATCGAAATTAACACAGTAAACTGAAAGGTAAATGTTTTATTTGATCTGTTCTTTTCAGCTGCACTGCGGAACTAGTGCAATAAATTAGAATGAGACAACTATATTTTTTCTCACTTTAACTTATTGCACCAGTTCAGTAGGGCAGCTAAAAAGAACAAACCAATTATGTCGTACAATCGTGTAATGGACGTTGGGAGCAACATGAGTGGCATGAATCTTTCACATTGAGCATGATGATGATTATATCTGATTGTTTTTATTTATTTTCTGCATTTGAAATAAAACAGATGTTCTAATTCGAGGACCATGTAAAAGGCACCAACGTGTAAAGAGCAAGTGACAAATAGATACCCGCGATAGATAAAAATTAATTCTCCGGAGTATCGTTAGATCAGTCAAGTTTAATATATGGTTCCGGACTGCATTCAGTTATTCGTCCATATTTCCATTTTCCAGTAGTATGAAGGTAAAAGAAAAACAGGGACAACGCGTACGCAGTCCCCACGATCAAAAAATATGCGCAGTTACAGAAACCACATCCAACTGGAGACGAATTAAAGACTAGTATCGTTAGATGGAGAATCTGTACCGGTGAAAACAAAAGTGAAAGAATCAGCAGGTGAATTTCAATGTAAGTCATGTATGTATATATAAACTTTTGTATATAAGAGAAATATCGAATATAGCGCATTTAAGTTTTGAGACTTTCAATTTGAGGTTTTCAAATTGAATAAAACAGTCGCTTCATATATAATTTTATCTATTGATAGTGCATTTCACACACAAACAGTCATATATACCTGTTGCTGCAATTTATTTTGGAAAGTAACGTTCTGTGCGATCTAATTCGATATACAGGATGATTCATCAAGATGCATGTAATTTCAAGATCTGCTCTAACTTGTCCAGATACTTGTGATTGCAAAAATGCATATAAAAATCAAAAGACAAATTGACATTAGGGAGTTTTTGTAATAACGTTTCTCAGATATAGTGAATGCTAAAGTTATTGGGTCGAAAAACAAAACTGCGCATGCGCATATATATGAAGGTGTTCTATATTTATAGAGGTTATGTTCTTTATTATTTAATTAATAAATAAAAAGGATTTTCCACTGTAAACACTGCGTAAGCGGAATTACCGAAATGTAGTTGCTTTAATGCACAAGAAGTATATTTAAAGAATGAAGAAATATACTTTATACAAAGTTATAATAAAACATGAATTATGTTGAACTATGAAATGCAACTTACACAACGCCTCAGTGTCTGATGCTGTGCCTATTTGTGACACATCTTGCTGGGAAATGTCCTTTACTACCTCTTTTATTCCTCTCTCCCATCGCACAATCACACATCACACACTCATCTTATACACGAGACTTCAAAAATGGCGTCTCCTCGGCCCAAGTCACCTCGTACTCCAATTTCCACGAAAAAAGAAGACAAGGAGGAAAGTTTTTGGGATAAAATTGGAACCTTGGGACGAAAGAAACGCATTAAAGAAGGTGTTTTAATCTCATATACTTATCGATCCTTTAATGATACTTTAATGATATGAGACTTTCACGAACTTAGTTGAAAATCTTAAAGAAGGTTATGTCCTTATATGGTATGACATGTCAAGCGTGATGTCATCTCTTGATGTTGAATATAGGAGTGTGTGTGTGTGTGTGTTTGATTTGCTTTGGAAACAAGAAACCTTTTTTTTTAGTACACTTTTGTTTAATTTATTATTTTCTTCGTGTGAGATTTAATTTATGCTCGTGTCGAATTATAAATTTATCGTGTATGCCATTTATTTTAAATATTTCAGAATAAACGATACTGATTAATAACCATATAGACATTTAGACAATATATATCAGATAGGCAATATAGACAAAGACATTTTATGTTTTCAGTGCAAGAAGTGCAAGAAGAAGGAAAATATGCAATCGATTCACCTGGATACGCAGCTAATCCTGACATGCCACCGGAGGAATATGCTCTTGATGAAAACGAAGAACGTTCCATGATAGAACCGAAGTCTCTAGAAGATCCCAAGCTACAAGAATTGATATCTGTATTAATCGAGTGGATCAATGACGAATTGGCTGATCAGCGGATCATTGTGAAAGACATTGTGGAAGATCTCTATGATGGGCAGGTGCTACAGAAACTTTTAGGTACATGAGTATGTGTAATTTAAGTTAATTTTACCCCAAGGTAAATTTCCTCAAGTAGAATCAGTTTTTATACTTGTGAAAACTTTACTGCAGAAAAGCTGACTGGAGAGAAGCTGGACGTACCTGAAGTAACTCAATCAGAGGAAGGACAGAAGCAGAAACTCGCTGTCGTCTTGTCCGCTGCTAATCGCGTACTGGGCCGTTACCCACCTTACAAATGGAGCGTCGAATCTGTACATACGAAAAACATTGTTGCAATCTTGCATCTTTTAGTGGGCTTAGCCCGGCTCTTCCGTGCTCCTGTTAGACTGCCGGAAAGAGTTGCTGTTCAAGTGGTTGTGGTACGTAAAAAGGAGGGACAATTGATACACAGGACAGTGAGAGAAGAGCTGACGACAACGTACGACGATTTGGGTATGCGTTGCGAGCGCGACGCGTTTGACACTCTCTTCGATCACGCACCCGATAAACTAGCTGTCGTAAAGAAAGTGAGTTCATTGAATGACTTCGATAATTACGACCTTTCGTCATCTTCTCACTAATCACGTTGCCTGTTACTTTCCAGTCTTTGGTGACGTTTGTGAATAAGCATTTGAGCAAAGTACACTTGGAGGTGACTGACCTGGACACTCAATTCCACGACGGTGTCTTCCTGACTTTACTGCTTGGTCTTTTGGAAGGCTTCTTTGTGCCGCTGGGTAGTTTTCACTTGACGCCAAAGACCATCGACCAGAAGGTTCATAATGTCTCGTTCGCGTTTGATATTATGCGTGACATCGGGCTGCCGAAACCCAAAGCCCGTCCCGAAGGTTTGTAGTTTTTAAATCGCAAAACCTCTAAATTACTCTAAGATTCTTTTTACTTGAAGATCAAACTTTTCTTGCAGACATCGTAAATTTGGATCTCAAGTCCACGCTTCGCGTGTTGTATAATCTCTTTACGAAATATAAGGGGATAAATTAATAAAGTTAAAATGTACTCGACAAACTGCCCTTGCGCGAATGCGTTTTCGTGCGGTAATAATATTAACAAATTAATCATGCTAACACACGACGAACGTGCGACACGTGAATCGATGTACTGCCATTAGAAGATTCTTCATACAAAGTGCAGCGGGAAGTAAAGAGCCAAATGGAACCATGAGCATGACGAGCTTTATGTAACGTGCCTTTTTATATGTATAATGTATAAAACGCATATATATATATTTTATAAATATTTATTTACCGTGTAACACATAGTGTTATATTGAAGTTTTTTTATAGATTTAGATATTTGTATTAATAAACGTTTTAGCTGTTATATTACCCTCTTGTGCATTGAACCATTCCACTTGCGCGCGGTGAAAACTACCGTATAATAATCAATTTTTTGTACGCAGCTGTGAAACCTGCAATTGCGTGTAAGACTGGAACGGAAAGAAAGATATATAGTAATCTGTCAAAATATAAAAGATCACGTAATATGATAGTCTGAAAATTGGAGAGAGAAAGGGTATATTAATGTGTACTGATACTAATACTAATACGAGAGTAATAAAAAGGGAAATGAAAGTGCACGATCGCTAGAACAATTTATCAGCATGTGATCGTAATACCAGTGTTACTGCTCCTTACTCTTTCGAAATTGTGTCAACACGATCGTACTACCTGCCACCGTCGCTCCAAGGTGATCGATCGGGCCCCGTACGTGACAGCTGCCTGTTGTCTTCCTTTCCGTCTGTGGAAACGGAAATGAATTCCGGATCGTGCACGAGACGCGATATGTCGATAGGGGATAATAATTCATTGAATACCGTCTAGTATTACGTAGTAAATATAAAATGGGCTATAGCGGATGCACGTAAACGCAAATCGATACTCTCGTATATTTCTTCTTTCTTTTTGCTTCTTTCTTGTTTCTTCGCATTTTCGGTTGGCATATCAATCGTGATAACACCGACTGTTCGAATTACACCCCAATTATGATCTTCCGATTAACTGATCTTGAAATACAGATACGATAAAATCAATATGATAAAGAAGAAAAAGTAAGGATAATAAAATTATTAAAATTATGAATTCAAATTACATGCCACAATGACATATACGAGGTGGACTATTTAAGTTGATAATGAGAAATATCTGAAAAACAAAGCATTGGAGAAAACAATGTTTTAAATGAAAATTGTATGGTTTAAAGGGAAGCGTACGATAGTGCTTTTGGTTTGACCTTGAAATGTGTATTTAAGGTTAGATGAAGGTCAACTTAATTTTTTCAAGTGGAAATCCGAATTTTTTATTATATCTTCTTTTTCTACCAATTAATTTGAACAACTTTTGTTTGAAACATTTTTTATTTGCCTAATATTTTTTGAGATATTTAAGAAAAACTTGGTAATTTATTCAATATTTAACTTTCAATATCTCGTCAATTATTTGTCGGAAGAAAAAATAGTACTAGACTTTTTTACTCTATTCGGTCCCAGAATATATTGTTACAATAGAGTCCTAACTTTTGTTAATTTCATAATTTTGAAATTTCCAAAGATCGATAATCTACATATATATATATATATATATATATATATATATATACGTAGACTTAATACACAAATAATACACTGAGAGAAAAAATTTCTAAAAAATAAAAAATATTCGGTGGATATTAATAACGATATTTATATCAAAATTCTTTTCATTTAAATAGAATAAACAATTGTTTCTGTGAAAAACTACAATTTTTTTAATGTATATTTTTCCGTTTCAAAAAAGGATTTTTTCAGTATAAAAATATGTATATTGATATAAGTAAATATGTTATCAGTACTCACTACAATAAATATTTTTTTTTATTTTTTAAGTATTTTTTTCTTTCGAAATATAAATTATTTTCTTCCTTTATTTTAAAACATATAATTGTTAACGCGTTCATCACTCGTGGAGTTTTAAGAATTTTCGATCGTACGTCTTTAATATGTAATTACTTTCTCGTTCATTTCGAATATTTAAATATCTCGCTGAAATTTGCCAAATTATCATTTGCTTCGGTTCCGACCGCCAACTCGCTGACAAAGCGGAGGACAGATTCCCACCGGTTCATAAGCGGTCGAGCTGTTTCGTCCTGATAAAGGAGTCCAGGATGCAATTTTGTAGGATACGCTTCCGAAGCACGCGATGTCGCGCGACACGACCTCCAAACGATATGTCTTCAGTCTCTTCGTATCTCTCCTGGCGATTGCGGATTGCCACGAGGAACGCGTCGCGAACGAGTTCGCCGGCGCGCAATTAAGTCACCTGAGCTCTCGCGTGTCATTCGTGTTTTTAATCTTACGTTCTAACTCTCTTGATTTCCTTCGGTTAACACACCACCGTTGCGCTCTTCCTGAAGTATTCTCGTAATTAAGTCTCCTTTGTAATCCGCGTTTCGGTCAAATTTCCGTTTCCCGTCGCTTTGCGCTTCTTAAGGACGATGACGACTAGCGATCTGCTGGACGAGCCGGTGAAATTGGAGAGGTCTCCCGAGGACATCGAAACTGACGTACTCAATACCGATGTTCGTAAGACCAGTCTGTTCACCCTCTACGCGAGGATATTTCGCTTGCTCCTCACGACGCAACTACCGAGCCGCGATTTTCTCAGCAACGAGGGACGCAACAAGGAGCTCGAGGATTTAATATTGCCGAGCAATGAGGAGTGGCGTCACCGAGTCTATCACAGTCTCGTTGAGTTGCAGAGGGAGAAGGACGCTGAAACTGAAGATAAAAGGTAAGCCGATGCGATGAACATGGACGTTGTTATCCTTTCCAATAATCGTAATTTTTTTGCGATATATCACATATTACGTTGATAATCACAATTAAATTAGTTGGTCCGTAAATTCATCTCCTTAGGGATCTTTTTCAGTTTTAACAATATATTCGCGTGGGAACACGATACACGTAAGCCGAGATAATTCAAGTAAAAATTACCCTGGTGAACATCAAGTAACAGTAAAATTAACATATCAAAGGAAATAGAACTATTAAAGTAATTATTAAATATAATTCTTAAAAGAAATAGAATTATAATTATTTATTATATTAAATTTATTTAACAAGTAAATTTATAAAATAATTTGTAGAGATGTGCGAATCAAGAATTTTTATGTCGAATCGAATTGAATCGAATCTCATTTTTTAAATTCGAATTCGAATCGAATCGAATCTATGAAATTTCATTCGAATTCGAATCAAATCGAATCGAACCATTAAAAAATTTAACATGAATATCAAACGTGCAAATAATGATGGAAGATTTTAATTTGAAAGGGAATATTAATATTGTAATATTATCTTAAAATAAAATATATATTTAAATATTTATAGTAATTTATAATTAAGTTATTAATTATTAACGATATTAAACCAATTAAACGGTAATTAAACATTATTAATTAATAATTAATTAAAAATAAGTTAAGGGTTCAAATATACAGGCCCAGATGGCCCGTTTTATAACTGATACGCACAAACGCTAATATATTTGATTCGTATTCGAATCTTCGCGATTCGAGATTTTCGAATTATTCGGATTCGAATCGAATCGAATTACATTAGATTCGATTCGATTCGATTCGAGTTCGAATAGTTCGCACATTTCTAATAATTTGGTTGGCGAGAAACGGAGAACGTATACTCCTTAGAAAGGAAATCGCAACCGCTTCGGACAAATGAATACGTCCTTCTAAATCCGCTAACACATCGCTTCACATGCTGCCCCGATCAATGACGCGCCAAAGTATCAACTGAGAACCGCGCAATCCAAATGTAGTGATCCTTATTTAACAATTAATCCAGAGCAATATGCCTCACCGTCACATTCTTATTTTACACCTCGACTAAATCGCAGACTCGCCGCGAGAAGCTGACGTTTCCTGCACATCATCGTGACCGATAATTAGACAAACTGAGGTTAGGCAATGTCGAGAACATCTTAACCGCTACATTTCACGTCATATATACATCGTAGGTTGATCAGCCTACGAGAGAATTAAACAAGGATTTTGCCTTTGAGGACGGAACCCGAACGGCGTATGAGCCGGAAGGACTCGCAGGATTGGGAATGGCAGCCGAGGGAAAAAGGTTCTCTGCCGAAAGGGAGGAGCGAGAAGAGCCTGGACACCATCGTCTCCTTAAACGCTATATCGGGCACCGGTGGTTCGATGACGGAGGCCTGCGTGGAGCCTGGCTGGCGCCTCAACGACATCCTCTTGGCGGCCAAGGTCCTTCAAAATACGCAGCCCTCGCCGAGTTACGCCAACGAGGCCGAGATGAGGCGCGTCTTCGGCCTGGTGTACGACGTTCTGAGATGTGAGCATTTTGAGTCGTGCGACGAGCTAGGAGGAGCACCGCCGTTGCTTCCGAGTACAACGAGTCACCTTAAGCCGAGAGAAAGAGAGCTCTCTCTCTCTCTCTCCTTCTCCCCTTTTCTTTCATTCCTTCATTCTTACGGATATGAGGCATTTTTTGTTGTTCACCCGAATGTGGATCTTCTCGCGTTTCTTCGCAAGAAGGAGAGGGAGAGAATACTCATACAGCACAAAAGCAATGTTGCTGCAATTTCTGTGCTGTATGCACACTTTCTCCCTCTCCCTCTTACTGCAACGTTGCTGTAATATTTCAATACTGCGGCAAAGTTGCAGCAATGTTGCTGCAACTTTTGTACTATACGGATGGAAAGCAAGCGCCACGGCACGGAGTACACGCGATACTCGAGCCTGTCGCGAATTGCGAATTTTTCAGACAGGAATATCTTGAATCGCACGCTCGAGGACGGAGGATTTTGGTACGAGAACGGCGCTCTGAAGCAACGCGAGAGGGTAGTTTGGTTGTTGCTGTACGACATGCAGGGAAGAAAATTCGCACGCCGACGCGATGGCAGCGCACTTATGATTCGGGAGAAGATATTCAAGGTTTGTCAGAGTCGAAGTGTCGCCCGTCCTTCCTCGTTCTTGTAGTACGACTCCAGTAAATGTCTCGTACTTCCGGTTAGGATCCGGTTAGGTAACTGTCGTTGTTGAGAGGAATTCAGGGTCGAGAGTTGCTTTTGGAAAATAATACGTTACCGTTATTCGTTACCTACTGAGAAAAGAAAACTCGTTACCGCTATTGTTACTCAAGAAATAACGAATTATTGCAATCCCCGTCGTCCATTTTGTGTACCCATGTTCTTTTCAATACGCAAGGTAACTCTGAACACAACACGCAGAGTTGAAAAAAACGTTGCTGCAATGTTGGAGCAATGTTGCAATATTGCAGCAATATTGCTGCAACTTCTGTGCTATATGGGTGTCGATCAAAAAATGCAATTGTACTACCGTTATCGTTGCTAACAGGGAAAGAAATAACGTCAAATTATCAAGTTATTATATCGGGGACGATAAATTATAAAGATAACAGTATTTTTCGCAAATAACGCGTTATTTTAACGTAACCCTGGAGGAATCGGCAATTTAATTATGTTAAAAGCGGCAGTAATAAACAAGCAAGTATGCGTTCACTTTGTCAAGACACCTTCACCAGAAGTGAATTACATTATTGGAGTCGTATGTGAAAATCTCTCATATTTGATAGAAATTTTTTTCATGTCGTTCCAGACTGTCGGCCTGAAAGACGTCGAGGATGCTCTCTTGAAGGCGAAGACGCACTTGGCGGCGAGTATCTCGCGTCTTCGTATCGGCGGCTCGGCGCTCAGTCTTGGTTACTTTCAATTCTCAATTGCAACACACTCCTATATAGTCTCAAAATTTCTCAGTTCGTCTCATCTCGTCAGGAGATGTAAAAATATTCCGGCGAACATCAAGTAGCAATAATATAATTGCTATATGATGCGTCACTACAAAACCCTACAACTTATGTATTTCATATTTTTTTCTATCTTATGTATTTTCAAAGTTATTCAGATGGCCTGTTTTACGTGCCTCACCCTGTATAAGCTTCCATAATATAACGGCCGGACGAAATTAACGGATATATCCACTTCTGATGCAAATGAGTCAACACATTGGTCGCAATCGTCCATTGGAAAAACTTCCTACAGACCACCTTGTAGTTTTTACATGACAGTGTGAAACGGACTTAACTCGCTTATAAGAATAAGAAAAGTTATCGGCGTCCATAGATTTGTAATGTGGAGTGCATTTATACAGGGTGCTAAATTTCAAACGTAACAGGTAAAAAATCTCGAAAACTATGAAAGACATTAAAAAAAGCTAAAACACGTATTCCATGATTTCGAAGGGGCAAGAGAATGGCATTATCAGTTTTTTATTTGGTGGGCATTTTCAAGGTCGGTTGAAGGTCAACTTAATTTTTTAAAATAGAAAGCCCAATTTTATATTATATCTTCTTTTTCTACCAATTAATTTTAACAACTTTTGTCTGAAACATTTTCTCATTTGCCTAATATTTTTTTAAATATTTAAGGAAAACTTGGTAATTTTTTCAACATTTAACTTACGATATCTCGCTAACTATTCGTCGAAAGAAAAAATAATACTTTAAAAATAAGATAATACTTAAAATAATACTTAAAATAATACTTAAAAAATAAGACTTTTTTACTTTATTCACTATCAAAAATATATTACTATAACAATGCCTTAACTTTTGTTAATTTAATAATTTTGAAACATCCAAAGGTCGATAAAGTTGTTAAAATTAATTGGTAGAGAGAGAAGATATAATAAAAAATTGGGCTTTCCATTTTAAAAAATTAAGTTGACCTTCAACTGACCTTGAAAATCCAAATAAAAAACTGATAATACCATTCTCTTTCCCCTTCGAAATCATAGAATACATGTTTCAGCTTTTCTCAATATCTTTCATAGTTTTCGAGATTCTTTATCTGTTACGTTTGGAATTTAGCACCCTGTATACAATGTGTCCGGGTGTCCTTTTGAAAGCAAAAGATTGTGAAGATTAATCAGGTCAAACTGAGAAGAAAAGTCATGTACCATTTCGCAAAGATCGCAATAGTTATTAAGTTATTGGTGATTGAAAATGACCAGACCATCTAGAAGCTCTTTTAATCGATAACTTGAAAAATAATAACGATAAAGCGTTATTTTCCCAAAATATATAACTCTCTCGATCTTGAATTTTTCTTCTCGAGGCTAACAGCTACGGCAGTAAAATTTCGAGTAACGAATTACACGTTGAAAAAATTTAATCAATTTGTTATTCTCGACACTCTCGGTAAACAACTTGTAAAACAACAGTGTTCTTTGCTTCAAAACTTCGATCTCTCTTGGCATATATTTTACATCTGCTCTGCCTCCATTTAGACGAGCTGCTACCGATGCACTTGCGCATCGCCGAAGGAATAAGCTGGGTCGACGAAGGCGCGATTGCCTCCGGCTGGATCAACACCATGAGAGTGGCCAGTAAGAATGAATTCGTCAGAGACATGTCGAAGCTGAAGCTCAAGCTGTGCAACGATATTCAGGAGTTGAACAGGAACGACTACGTTTTCGATCCGATCTGCCCGAAGATGATCAATCTGCACGACAAGACGCGAGAGAACCTCGCCGTGTCCGATTTGGTTCGCGATCACCGGTTCGTTTTCCTGGTAAGTATGAACGAAAAAACAAGCAAAAGTACGGTTAGGAAAAATAATAATCACTATTGATGACACAGAAAGCTCGTATTTCGCTAGCTGGATCTTTTCTTATTGCTTTGCGAGTTACTTTGTGTTTTGACAATGGTCTATAAATAATATTGGACCACGAAGAAAAATAAGCCGGTCACCTTAAGGGGTTGGTAATTCAGCATTGAGCAGGATTAAGAAGTAACACGTCGCTTGTAACGTCATCACCGTTACGAGTCACTTTTTGCAATAGCGACTTCTCAACGACGTTTTTTCATCCACACCACTGATGATTACGCAATCACAGTTGCAAACAGAAATTGTAAGGAAAATTCCCGTACTGCACAAAAGTTGCAGCAACATTGCAGCAACGTTGCAACGTCGTAGCAACGATGTTGCTGCAACTTTTTGTATTGTATGGGTTTACCACCCCAATATCGAGGATAATAACGAATTATTTTTTGAAACGGGTAACGAGTAACGGCAACAAGTTTCTCTTGCCAAGCGTCTGAAGACGAGAGTGACTTTTTCAAAATAACTTTGCTGACTCCAAGAGTGAGAAATCGTGTAACAGATGACAAGGACTTTTACCTACTTAGGAAAGGTCGCTGTGCCTTGGAGCGGCCACGTTGGCGCAGGCGATAAGAGTGGCGCGTCTTTGCGGTCCTGTGGTCCTCACACACTCGATTGCGCCGCGTCATAGCGGTTACTTGGCGGGCCTCCTGGCCGACATTGAGGGCGCCGGTAGACTGTTGGCCTTCGACGCCGGCGATCGCCGCTGCGAGTACGAGAACTACCTCAGCACCCTGGGCATCACTCTGCAACAATGTAGAATCTACTCAGAGAAGTAATGCGGCGAATAACAGAATTACACGCGCAATTTACACGGAGAGGATATTACGGCGTCTCTGATAGAAATTCTGCTCAGTCTTGTTACGTTTCGCCTGCTATAAAATGTTCTCTGCGTATCGATTCGAGAAGTCGTCGTCGCGACCTTACAGACCCCGCGAACGTCGCGTTTTATCTCCAGATACGTGTCGCCACCGCCGTCCATAGAGCTGGAGAGGGCGACCGTCGTCTTGGCGACTCCTCCGTGTAGCTACACCGGCATCAAGGACATCGTCGACCTGGCGGTTGCTCGTGGCGGCGATACCGGTTTGCTGGAATCGTTGACCAGCGACACAGCCGCGACCAAGCAGCCGCGCGCCCTCTTGGCCGAGCAATTCTCGACGCTCAAGTACGCACTGACGAGACCGAACATACAGTTTCTGATATACGAAGTGCACACGATCCTGCCGTCCGAGACCACGGAGATGATCCAACGGGTCGTGGAGTATGCCAATCAAATTGCCACGGAGAAATACATTCGCGAGCACCCAGTGAGTGTAATGAGCTTTGACGTGAAATCTTCGGTAGAAAATATCCTGGAATCTAATTAGGATTTTACTCTCTCAAAGTGAATCAGTAAAACTCACTGTCCATCAGCGATTATGCATTGACAGTTTCACTGATTCACTTTGAGAGAGTAGATTAATTTTTGCTAATAAAAAAGCATGTATTCCGATTGGGAAATCTACGAATATTCGGATTAGAAGTACCAAAAGGTGTTAAAAATAATGTTTAAAAAGTGCGATTTTCAAAAGCGAGAAATTCAAATAGATTTTTCCTATTTTTCTACTGGCTGTGGTCCCAAAGTTTTTTTTCTTGTAATTTTAGTTATATTTTAGATTCATGTTGAGTAAAATATTCAAAACACTTAAGAAGAGAGATATTTACATATAAAAATATAAATATCTAAAAAGCGTAAATATCTAAATTATTTGAAATATATTATGCTCAATCCTTTTTCCTAAAATTAAAAAAGAAAATAATAATAATCTCGAAAAATATGAAAGATACTAAGAAACGTTTCAGACAAAAGTTGTATGGTTTTAAAGCGGACATAAAACAACTATGTCATTTTGCTTACAGATGACGCCATTTTCGAGATATTCACTGATTACTTACTTTTCTTAAATAAAAATTCCAATGTTTTATTATATCATCTTTTTCTGCCAATTAATTTAAAGAACTTTTGTCTGAAACATTTTTTTTTAATCGCCTAATATTTTTTGAGATATTTAAGGAAAACTTGGTAAAACATTTTCAACATTTAACTTACAATATCTCACTAACTATTTGTCGAAAGAAAAAATAGTACTAGACTTTTTTATTCTATTTAGTTTCAAGAATATATATATGTATATCTAAAATAAAATAATAAGTAAACTTTAAATATGAAACCTGTATATTACATTAAGCAAAAGAAAAAAGGAAAGTAAACACTGGAGAAAATGTCGAGTAAAGCAAATGAAATGTACTCGAGTTCCTCACTTAAGACAGTTGAATTTTATATTTAAGATCTTAGATTATCTTATAATCTTAGATTTATCTTATAATCTTAGATTTATCTGCAGATGTTTTGTGGGCACAATAAAACGATCTGGAAAGTTTCCATTCAAAGATCCAGAAGTTTCAACGCAGGAAAAAATTAGTTATTTCAGAAATCTCATATACTCCTCGATTATTTATTGCTGTCAAAGAGTTTCCGTGCTTTGTGCGTCGCGTGTCCGACTTTTGCTTCATAAAGAAAATGTTCTCCATTATTTTCCAGGTAAAGAGAAAAACAGTGTCCAAGGAGAGCGCTGGGAGAGTCCCAAAATTGGCAAAAGCTGTCACGAGTCCGAAACCAGAACAGTCGCGGGAACAACTGGAGGTTCAATCACGACAGAAGCAGGAGGAGGACGAAGACGAGACGTCGACCATCACAGACATCATCGTAAGATGTCATCATAGATATTTGCTACTCAATCAATATTAACGATGACGATTTATCTGAGAGAGAGAGAGAGAGAGAGAGAGAGAGAAGGTTAGGAAAGTCATATTTTTAAAATAATTCGTTTCATTTTCTTTCCCTTTCTCTTTCTCTTGTTATCCTTTGAAGAAAAACCTCTCATCACTTAATGACAAAAATAATAATTGTTTTTGTCTCCGAAAATATAATTTTGTTACGTTAATGATAAATATTTATCCGGTGATCGATACTAATAACATGTTCACTTGAATCTAAATTTTTGTACGTCAATAGGCTAAATAATCTTTTCCATGACAAACTACGATTTGAAAAAAAAACCGTAAATACGTTATTAATATTCATGAAATAAATATTTTTTTCTATTACTAATATAACGAGAAAGAATAACGCCGTTATTAATCAATTCATCGGAAAAGAATGCAACTGTAATATATGTACGTAACGCGTCGATTTTCAATGTTGATTCTGCTATCCTATCTGCCGATGATGCCGCTAATTGCCATTAACGCTAATCGGATCACCGTCAGATCCCCGATAGCGATCTGTTCGAAGTCGGGAGCATCGATGAGATCTACGGCGAGGACAGCGAGCACATGTTGGATCCCGGCTGTTTCATCGCCATAATCAAGCGAAAGGAGATGATGCAGTTTGACTCGCTCTTTATGATCAAAGTGGCAGAGTCGAAGGGACTGTTCGGCGACTCCGATAAGGAGCGAAGTCCGAAGCAGAAGGTCGACGTGTCGCCGGCATGCGAAGTGTTGCGAGTCAGGGCTCGCAAGGGCTCGAAACGCGCCAAAGTACGTATACGCATTGTCATATTTCAACGAAAAAACAAAAGCAACGCATATCGAAAATGCTCTTTAGGAAGCTCCATTTTTAAGATGGTATCAACAGGATTTTTATTGCGTCTACTATTAGTAAATGACTAAATATCATGGATTAATATTAAAACATTAAGAAACAATAGCTGCGATTGGAATATATCTTTGACAAAACTGACATATAGTGCCATCTCTTGCAAAATCTTCAAATCATACCCCTAAGTCAAAAGCTGCGAAGAAACGTCAGTGGCGAAAATCATTTCTTTTTATAATAATAGTGTTCTATAATAATAGCTGATAATAATATCGGTGACGCACCGTACACGCCGAGCTTTTCTTAGTCGTCCTTCGATCCTATATCCCGTTAATATATTTTTAAAAATTATTCAATATCCTGAAAAAAAACATCCTTATGCAGCTCTCATTAGCCTAAATTAATCCTTGGCAATATGATTGCATTCATACGGAACATATCGCTGATCCTGCTCGATTGGCCTAAATTAATTCTTGACGATTGAATGCACAAGAATCTTAACACACAAAGTATCGCACCAAAATCGTGACAGGACGACAGGTCCTGCTCGATTCCTCCTATTCTCCGCCATCATTTTATTTTCCGTCAGCAAGCTGACAAGAATTCCGACAAGAATTCATAGCAGACACACTTTTAAATCTATCCCCGCAAGTTTGGCCATCTCGACGCGTCGCGTCGTTCCACGAACAATCAACAAACCGCGAGCCTCCTCGTCGAGGCACGTCGAGCCGCCTCGGGTTTTAACGAGCGACGCTCAGAGTTCTAATTTGTTTCTTCAACTACTGCACAGGTCGAGATAGATCGCGTGGCAGCGCCTACGCACTCGTCGATATCGCGGACTTCGAACAAACGTCAGATATGTCCCCGTCACAGGCGATACATCGTTCAAGACGAAAGATTGCTGCCGCCGCACGTGCGCGACTCGCAGAAGCGAGATTCGCGTCAATGGTGGCGGGACGCGATCGCGTATCTCCTCCGTTCGATGAGATACGACACGGCTTGTAAGTTTCGCACCACTCGCTCGTCCCCGTTATCGCGACAAATCATTTATCCTTTCCGTGTGAAGAAGATCGCGCTGTCGGAACGCCCTCCTCGTCCTCCTCGTCCGATTAGTCTGACGCGCGATTTCTCTGGCAGGAAGACGATTTAATTCGACGATTTTTTCGCGGGCTCGTGTTAGAAGTCGTTACTTGAAACTTACTCCAAGTGCGAAATACTCTCTTCCGAGAAAAGTAATTATATATAGATTGACCCACTTTAAATGTCTACCTGAAACATCGCGGAAAAATACATTGTTCGGAGAAACGTTTCAAGCAAAAGTCCGAACAAGATCAAATCGAGGCCTCTGTGTTGTTGCTTCCTTAAAACTTCCTTAAAACTAAGCGACTTATGTCTGAAACATTTCTTCAAACAGCACATTTCTTCCGAGATATTTTATGTAATTATTAAAAACGGGTATGATACGAGTATTATATATGAATTTTGTCTCTCTGTATAACCATCGTCTGTAATTATAATTATGCATATCTGCACGGAAAAAAATGTTATTGTATAAATATAGTTGATGAAACTGCTTATGTTTAATTGAATGGAAATATCTCTTCTTCTCATTCAGCAACATTTTTTCCGTATGGACATGTATAGTTATATACAATTAAGTATGTCGTGACATATAGAGACAAAATTCAAATATGAGCCATATTATAGTAGTCATACTATAGTATAGAATTTGCGTGTAACTATATACAGGATGTCCAGGATTTTTTGGAAACGAAAAATTGTGAAGATTAATCGGATCAAACTGCGAAGAAAAGTCAAGTATCATTTTGCAAAAATCGCAATAGCTATTAAGTTATTAAGGATTGGAAATGACCACATTTAGAGGCTGTTTTAATCGATAATTTGAAAATTTACCTACTTATTTGCAAAATGGTAAAGGACTTCTCAGTTCGATCTGATTAATCTTTGTTTCCAAAAGATCCCGGACACCCTGTATATGTTGCAGTATAGAAACAAAATTCAAATATGAGCCATATATATTATAATATAGAATTTATTTGTAACTATATATGATTTTATATAATTATATATGATCCTTTTGTTCGAGCAGATTTTTTAGAATTAGATTTAAGTGTTTTATTAGAACCATATAATATATGTATATGCGACATTTTTGTAATCGCGATTTACTCGAAAGACCTGTATCCAACTCTAAATTTAAATTTGAGTGTCTCATCTAAGTTTTAAGTCTCATATTAATTATTAATACGGCTTTTGATTCCTCGAAGCTTTTTCACGTATGACTTGGTTTGCAAGTTCTACACCACTCGCTCGTGTGCGTTCAAAGCATCCCGATGAAAAAGAATTATATATAATTATACATGGCTATATAGGAAAAAAGTTTATTTATAATTATCATATATAATTATTTATAATTAATAATTTATAGTTATCATATATAATTATTTTTCGTCGAAATTTGCCATTTCCGCATGAAGATTATACTTCGTCGGATCGTCCTTCTCGCATTCCCTGTTTAGAAATCAGTTAAACTCGTGACTTCTTCCTTCAAAATTTGATTTAATTCCAATATTTTTGGTCCGGCGCACTTTTACACACAATCATCAAAATAATCAAATATTTTTGAACACGCTCGCTCTACCACCGTTTTATTCTGAAACATTTCACAACATATTTCCTTATATTTTTGTGTAATATTGCAAAACAATTTAAGCAATTAACACTCACCTCTAATTATCTCTAAAAATCCGAACTTGTTCGATTATCGTGATGAAACAACCGAGATTTAATATTCGCTCGCTGTCCTCGTTGTAAGATAACTCATTGATACGTAAAAAATTAAAATTCAGTTTATTTATATGGATATAAAATGAATGAAATTAATGCCATTTACACATGCGTGACGTTGGTTTCTTGCGAGGATCAGTGCGTCATACGTATGTAATGCGTGTTAAATTCCCTTCGACATAGCGATTCGCGTAGCTGAAAACAACATCACTGAAAAGACACAGTCAACGATGGTGTCACGCTCATCATTATTCATACGTTCAATTTCAAATTCTTTGTGCTACCTAAACGTAATATTTCTCATCCAGCCTGAAAGAGAGCACTTGTACAAACTGCCCGCCGGGAGAGTCGACGTATCTGTTATAAGTACGGTGAGTCTTGGAATTCTTCGGTCCCTATAGGGGAGAAGATTTATGAACAAAGTTTGCATGTTTACTCTAAAAGAAAATAGAGAGGACGGCACCTCTTTAATCACGAGCCGGTAACTGGGACGCTTACTGTTGGTTCGATAAGTAATAGCACACTTTTTTGTGCCTATCTCTTCTCCTCTCTTGGATGTTAAATGCCGGCGAGACTGCGAGTGAATGTGTCTCGTTTTTAATTCGTTCTTAATTTTATCGAGACTTGCGTACAATAGTTAGTACAAAAAATTTGAGATGTACACATCAGGTTTTTTATTTTATACACGAAAAAGTGAGTCAGTATAGATTTATTTTCAGAGTTAAAGAAAACACACACAGAATGTCGGGGAAACTGACTTTCCTATATCCTTTTATCTTATATACGGCGATGCGATATTAATATTAAACGAATAATTAGTAGAAATAACTAATACAAAAGGTAACGGTTTTAATTAAACGTATTCTATACGTACGATTTGTGTGATCGACTTTAAAAGTTATTTCTAGAAGCACCCTTTGCGTAAAAAATTCTGGAATTGATTCGAGAAGGTAAAGCGCTTCCTTCGGAACAATTCGTACTTGATGTATACAGGGTGAGGCACTTAAAACAGGCCACCTAAATAATTTAAAAAATATGCAGAATAGAAAGAAAATCTTAAATAAAGAAGTTATAGAGTTTCAGGTGACGCATCGCACATGTGACGTTGAAGAGCGTCATCAAGGTTACGGTAAAGTCACTTGGAATTTTTTAAATAGAAATCCTCATAGATCTCCATAGATAGATCTCCTGCAATTATGACAGATCCATTTGGCCGCGTCGTTGTCCCTTTGATACCTCCACTTTATTTCAGTTAAATGAATGAATTTCCGACACTTAGAAATCGACACGATCGTCATTTCGTCGCGACTAATCGAATTGCGACAAATGCGATACGCCTGATCTCTACACTCATTGCGTGAAAAATAATTACTTCAGCTTCCGAAGAAGAATCAAGAAACGACGAGAAAAATATATATAACAAAAATGACAAGCATGTCACGTGCCACGTAAATCGATCCACGTAACATTGTTATTTTATGACAAGCGTCGACTCGAGGAAATCAACATCAACCCGTTGCTTCTCGATCCGTGAAGTCTTTGAGGAAACTGTCCCTTCGGTAACAACAGAAGGACATTCAGAGAATGCACTCGATATGGACGAAAGCAAGATTACCATGTTACCGATACAGTGTCAAAATGCAAAACCATTTACTCGCACTCTATCGTGGGCTCGTCCAAGAAACCGTTGTAGAATCGGTACGATCTGACGAACTTTATTGATTTTAGATAGAAGGATTTTTATTTCTCTCCTTCTAAAAATTAAATCCTCTCTTGTTCCTCTCTTTTCCCTCCCTCTCTCTTTCTCTTCTCCTTTCTCTTTCGAGTCGAACAGCATCTAAGCAAGACTTTTTCAAATATTTGCACCAAGAAAGCACAATAATTATATTATTTTTACTACACTTAAATTTCGCTCTTAAACGACCGCTTGAATGAAATGTCTAAACGCTCCGACTATATATACATTTTGAACGAAATATATTTGGTATAATGTATATTATTTAATAATTACCTTACTTATATATTATAGCAAAAACTTTTAGTACATAATTTTCTTGCACAGTTCTAGAATGTTGGTTCTACAGCATATTCATCTATTTATCTCTCATTTTCCTCTCTCGCAGAAATTCGACCTGTATCGTCTGGACGAAGGACCACCTGAGAAGTCGACTCTGAGCAAGGAGGAGGCCACGTATGCCCTGAGGACGATGAATTACATACGTCGGATGGAGAACAGAGCCGCGGACTTGTACCGATTGCGACTCATCAACGGCTTCCTGCACTTGTACACCGGTCAGGTATGAGGACTTGTTGAGGTCAAAAGCTGGGGAAAGCAACTCCACTTGTGTAATTAAACTTTCTGAATTATCCGGAGAGCTCCCTCCCACCAGGTATTAGATCGTTAAGTATAAAATGTCCGATTTCGAATCAAAAGTTAGGTTAGGTTTATTATATCTCAAACTAGAAATAGTACAATTAATCCTATCGGCATAGTTCTACCGTCTTAACGGCAGCTTATTTACGCCAGCAGCGAAGAAGCCCGAAGTGCAGGTGACGATGAAATCGCGAAAAACGTTTTCCGCAGCTTGTTGAGAATTAAATATTTTTCCTTGCAAGAAATGGTCCAGTGCCTGGAAGAAGTGATAGTCAGTTGGTACAAGGTCTGGTACAAGGTCTGGTGAATACGGTGGGTGACAGAGAGTTTTCAGGTTCAGCTCCTGTAGTTTGAGCAACGTTGTTGTGTGACACGTGTGGTCGAACGTTGTCTTGCAAGAGGAGTCTTACTTGTGTCTATTGATCAATCTCGGCTGCTTGATCGCAAGCATCCTCATTATTTCGCCTAGTTAGTTACAATAGACATCCGCTGTAATCGATCGACCAGATTTCACGAAGTTGTAGCGGATAATATCAACGCTGGACCACCAAACAGACACTATTAGCTTTCTTCTGTGAATATTCGGTTTCGGACTGTGCTTCGGCACTTCATCCATATCCAATCATTGTGCCGAATACTTGCCGAATAATTGTCGAAAAGAATCCGCTGTTCATCGCACGTAACAATATGATGTAAAAATGGTTCGCTTTTACGTCGTGATAGTGAAGAAAGGCAAGCTTCGAGACGACTTCTCTTCTGACGCTCGTTTAATTCATGCGGAACCCATTTATCCAGCTTCTTTATCTTGCCGATTTGTTTCAAGTGATCCAATATCGTTGGAATAGTAAACGTTAAATCTTGCTGCTAATTCACGCATAGCTGGAAATGTATCCACTTCCACTGCAGCTTTCAGCTCGTCATTATCCACCTTGGTCTCTGGTCTCTCACGTCAACGTGGCTCATTTTCCAGATTAAAATCGCCAGAACGAAACTTCTACCGAAACCATCGACGTATCGTACGTTCATTAGCCAAACACTTCGTTAATATTTCGAGTTGTCTGTACTGCATTGGTCCCACGACGGAACTCATATTCGAAAATAACATAAACTTTCAACTTATCCATAGTTATACAAAAATTGCTGTAACAAATTCGAAAGATAATCACAAGGCAAAACATGCACTTGAAAGAGTGATGATGTATACCTTCACAACAACAACAACAACAAAAAGACCAAAAACTTTAAAGGTGAAGGTGGTCAGAGATATGCGACTGTCAAACTTAGTCAAAACTTAAGGAAATCGGACATTTCATATTTAATGACCTAATATAAGGTCGCATCGCAGAAACTGAAATATTGTTGTTGAAGGCTCCTATTCGCGAGACGCGAAACAATGGTGGCGTCATCGTCGGAACACTCAGCCGTGCGGGGCTGAAATTCGAACGTGTACTAACTTCCGCAGGAAGCCGTGGCTGTGGGCTTGAAAATGGCTATACACAAGGAAGACACCGTCATCACAGCGTACAGGTGTCACTCCTTCGCCGTGGTGTTCGATATCTCGGTTCGCGCGGTCCTCGCGGAACTGATGGGTCGTAAAACCGGCGCCTCCCAGGGCAAGGGCGGCTCCATGCATATGTACGCGCCGCGCTTTTACGGCGGCGACGGCATCGTCGGCGGACAGGTGAGTGAACGATGATGGAGCTGGCGCGCGAGCGGACGCGGACGCCGGAATTTCAAAGTGGTGTCTCGCGATATTAGGTACCGATTGGCACCGGCATCGCGTTGGCGCACAAGTACAACAGCACGGGCGCCGTGTCCATCACGCTCTACGGAGACGGCGCGGCGTCTCAGGGCCAGATCTACGAGGCATGGAACATGGCGAAGCTGTGGAACCTCCCGGTGGTTTACATCTGCGAGAACAACAAATATGGCATGGGCACCGCTGTGCACCGGCACTCCGCCAACACGCGTCTCTATACGCGCGGAGACCTCATACCGGGAATAAAAGTAACGCGACCGCCACTGCAGAAAAGTATTAACGGCTGTAATAATATTGTCGCGTCTATTGTTAGTAAATGACCAAATATCCATGGATTAATATTAACCCCTTCCGTGGCACGGACGCACCACCTCTGTGAAGTTGGCCCCTCATTCTTCAAATTTGAAAAAAATTATTAGAGTTCTGAATGCCCCTCGCAGAGTTCTAGAGTTCGCAAACCTTTATAAAAAGAGTTCCGTCATTTAAAGTGGAGAAAATACTATTTTAAAAATCGGAGGGCCAACTTCACGACGCCCCTCATTATGTAAAAAATGCAAATTTTTTTAGAGTTCTAGATAGATTTTTTAATTTTAATATACTTTAATAAACTTTAATAAATACTTTAATATACTTTAATAAACTTTAATAAATTTTTAATTTTAATATACTCGTATAAGTAATAAAATTACTAAGCAAACTATAATTGCAATTGAACAACAATAACTTAATCAGCGACTGATTTATTGCAGCTAGTGGTACTTTTCTATAAGAGTGTACCTGATAATCACGTCTAATAAGATATTTATCGTGTCTTTCATACAAAGGCAGACGGAATGAAGATCGTAGACGTGCGAGAAGCGATACGTTTCGCCCGCGACTACGCGCTCCGTAACGGACCGATCATAATCGAAGTCGTAACTTATCGTTACTTCGGGCACAGCATGAGCGATCCTGGTGTAGGTTACCGTACCAGAGAAGAAATCAAGTCTGTGCAAAGCGAACAAGATCCAATTATGTTGTTCAATCAACTGGTTGTACAGAAAGAGCTCATGACCGAGGAAGAGATCGAGGTATAAGTGCTCGATTTAATATTGTGTGTTGGAAGAATAATTTGCGTAAGTAAATAAAAAATGAGCAAATAGGTCGACGTACCATGGAGACGGAAATTGCATCTCCAAAAGTTTCAGTTTGCAACATGAAACGATTATTATTTCATAATAAACGCTCTAATTAAATTTTGTCACGACCAGGACATACGAAAATCGACCTACAAGGAGGTTGACCAAGCGGTGGAGCAAGCCCAAGCCGACGCTTGGCCGGAAATGACGGAACTCGCGACGAACGTTTACGTGAAGCCTATGGAGAAGGTGCGCGGTAAAGTTCCCTGGGAATCGTTCTAGAAACGCGAGAACATTTCGTAGTATTCCTGCCTCGAGGATATCGAAGTCTTCCTCACGTTCGGAAATCGTAATCGCTCTCGATGTGTTTGTGATGATGCGATAATGTACACCTTTCACAAAAATACACGCACATCAGAATCCAAAGGTGGATTTTTATCTTAATGCATTGTTAACCGCCCGAGTTGTGCTTCGCTGGTCTTCGAGTGTTGCTCGTCCTATTGGCATACCTTAACTTTGCCAGGTGCGATTTCATCAAAATCAGAGAGACCTGAGCAGAAAAATTAATATGGCTTTGGTAAGGACCTGATTATTTTTCCCTAACATTAATTGGGTCTTACTAAGGATAGAAAGAGAAGGGCTCTACAAAATGTGTAACAAATAGTTTAACGGGTGTTTATAAGGCAATATTAATAGTGTCTCGTAAGAAAATATTTTTATTATTGCTTGAATAAAAATATTCGTTCTTTTCATTCCAAGAAATTTAGACTGTAATTTCTTCATTTCTTTGTAACTTTGTTATTGCATAATAAGAATTTTTCACTTTAAAAATATAGCATACTTTACAATAAAATATATTATTCTTTACATATAAAAATCCTGCTACTGTTTTTATTAAAATTTGCTGCGTGTCAAAACGAAGGCAATACTAGAAGAATCCTTGGACGAAACTAATGAATATGGCAATTAATAAAACCAATAAAATTTGTTTTTAATTGCGGTATAATTGAGAAATCTTTAAAATCTTTAAAAGAACCAGATAGAGCGTACCTACTAAAACAATACTAAACTATGACAATTTTATTACCTTCCAAGGTCCTTTTCAACTTTCCCGAACAAAGCCTTATTTCGTAAAATCTAAGGTATCTCTAAAAGCGTACCCGTAGAGCGTCAAATAAATAAATAAATAAAAAGAAGAAAAAAAGATCCGTCTCTCGGGGTTTGATGAGGTAATAATGAGACATTTCCTTTTAGGATATTCTACTTTCAGCCTTATCGGAGCCTTATGCTTCATGAGGATGGCCCTAACAATTTTTTGCTCGGGGAAGTAAACGATTTTACTTTAAATATGATATTTATCAATTATATCGATTTCCCTTCTTCTTGCGGAATTTTATGTTGAATGTTTATTCACAGCAGTTCTTTGTATCTTTGTCGTTGTCAATGTTTGAATTGAAAAAAAGAATTGAACGTATCTAAACGTATATGTGTGTGTCAGTACTCCTGCAAAAAGGTCAACTTTTGTGTAATTTTTGTTAAACAATTGACAACTGACACCGTGAAATTCGAAAAGACGGACGATTTTCCCACTGAGAAGGCAGGCTGATCGTTCGATCAATCAAACTAACTCGATAACTGGGTCGAAGTTAACTTCTATTACGTCGAGTGTCAATTACTTAATCTTAATTACGCTGATTTAATCGCCGTATGCTCAGCGCGCGCGCTAATAAGATAGGTTATCTTGAACGATGATCTTCTCTATTTTTCGCTCATTAATGACTTACGAAACGAATGTTTATTTATACGAACGTTTATGAACGTTCATTTTTATGCTTCGATTGGTCTCGATTGACAATTTTGCGTACCTACTCCGTTTTTTTCTCTCTTCCCTCTTTTTTTCTTTCGTTTCTCTGTTTTTATCTTCTTTGCATCGTTTACGTCAAATGGATCATCTACTTTATAAATAAATTATTTACTCATGGTCCACATATCACGAAACGGCTAGATTTAGCTGAGCCGCTAACGCAAACGAAAAACGCGTGCAAATTCTCACCGTATCCTTCCTTATCTCATTCTCTTTTATCTCGCTTCGCTTCCGACATGTATAATGATTTTCCCGACGGGAAGTCCCGCGTGGTCGAAGGATGAATCCGCCATTCGATCGAAGGTCCAAATGGACCAAATGGTGGAAAATCGCGGAGGAAGACGCGCGAGAGGACGACGCGGTCTCGCCGCGCGTGCATTCCGACAGAAACGCGATCGATCGATCGGGGCGACGATCGTCGGGCGGAATCGACGAGGGCAGGAGCACCCGGACGAGCACGAAATGGGCCGGCGAAATGGCAAGAGAGAGAGACAGAGAGAGAGAGAGAGAGAGAGACGGGCACGAGCTCGACGAGTGAGTCAGAGGACTCATGAAGAGAGGCGTAGGAGAAGCTCCGAGAGGACGCGCGGCGACACTCGCAGGGCGAGACGAAGTCCCGTGAACGTCTCGGCGGGAGTCGCATTGCGTCGCTCGCACGTGGCACGTCGCGCTAATTGAATTCTAACGAGACGCAGAGAGTCGCGGAGCCCGGGGGAACGGCATCGGAAAGGCCGCGCGACTCGCCGCCTTTGTTAGAGTCGCCTGGGAGCGTCGTTCGCGCCGCCGAAGCGACAATTCCTCCGGTTTCGATCGCAGTGCACCGGTGTTGTGCAGTCGCCAATTATCGTCGGGCCGCGATCGTTAATGATAATGGTCTCGAGCGATGCACCAGCGAGACTGACAGGTAGCGTATCCTCTGCGGATCCTCCGCGTCCTCTGCGGATTTCCTCGAGAGAGAGAGAGAGAGAGAGAGAGAGAGAGAGAGAGAGAGAGAGAGAGAGAGAGACGCAAAAGTCGCTGTAATTGCGATTCTGTCGTTCGTCGTCGTAGTCGTAATGGTCGTCGTAAGACAGTCTAATGTAATTTCGATGTAATTAAAAGTTGAACGATTAAACGTCACGTTCTTTTCGAACGGGAACTGCGACGGCAGGGGCGGTGGCTAGGGAAGAAAGTAGCAGATGCGGAAAGGACGAGTAATTTGTGGCCGCGATCGCTCAATTGTCGTAAGTCTTTAATGAAATCCAACGGCCGCGCCGCCGGCAAACCTCGGCCGCGTCATCGGCCAGAAGCGCTCGAAGAATTCCCCGCTGCGCGTCCGAGCACACGACAATATAACTCGCTCGCAGTCAACTTCGATTCGTCGCCGGTGCTCTTAATTATGCTGATTTCATTGCCGGGCATTTTACGCGCCCTACGAAGCAGATTATCCTCGATGACGATCCTCTACGTTTCGAACCGCGTTCGTTTATTCGCCGTGCATTCGAGCGCCGTTTCGAGCGCGTCAATGTCTTCGCAATGCAAAATTTCTTTAATATTATCTTTTTTATTATTTCGACGAAATTACGCGCGATAATACGAAAGTACGCACGCTGCGCACTCGCTCGCGAAACCCGCTCCCGCACTTTTCCTCCGACGAAATTAGGAATGCGCATCGTCGTATCACATTTACCTATCGGCTACATTAGATCTAAAAAAACTATTAGTCTATCAGATGAAGGTTGTATAAAGAAATACGATAAAGAGAGACATTTACACATCGTGCTGCATCGCGTTGCTTACGCGAAATGCTGTTTAATATATGCAGTGCTAACGTAACAGTCTACGATGTAAAAACAAATATTTACATATTTGCAGCAATGTAGATTTAATTGTCTGTAACGTCATCTTAGATAATTTTACAACGATAACATTTTTTCTATTTATATATTTATATTATCTAGATAAGGAGAGAGAGAGAGAGAGAGAGAGAGAGAGAGAGAGAGAGAGAGAGAGAGAGAGAGAGAGAGAGGGAGGGAGGGAGAAACAAGATGGTGCCGTAAAACTTTATCTAGATGATCATCTATATAAGTTTAACTGGATAAAAACACCGATCACATTGTAATTATATTGTCGAATGGCAAATTACAACATTGATATAATGTTACTACTAATTGTACTGTTAAATGTCAAAGCGAATTCACACCTTGGCAGAAAAGCAGAAATCGCGCCGATAGTTTCTCTCTCTCTCTCTCTCTCTCTCTCTGCCACTCTCTTGACTTTTGCTGTTCTACTTTCTGCTTTTCTGCCAAGGTATGAATCCGCCTTAATTTTACTGATAAATGACTACTTTAACACATATACTTTTCGCTTGTTTATAAATAATCAATAAATAATAATTCAATCGTGCATACGATTCGAAAATCCTAATAATCCTAATTGCATCATATGTTAAGGCTATTATATCGGTTTGTGTGACGATAAACATACATTGCCCTAGAGAAAAATGTATCGAGATTTAAGAAAACGAGTGTGATTTTCTGAAAAATTATAATGTCGAAATCTGGATACCGATACCCCTCAAATAACATCGCCCAAATAACTTTACCAAAATATTAAAATTATCTCGTTGCACAGCCAAGTGCATTTATTTATCTGACGGATTTATCTAAAGGAGGATAAGAGTCTCCCTCCGATTTGGGTGGACTTGAAATATATTATAATTCAGACCAAAATAAAAGGGACATGTATTTTTATATTCAAATTTCGGTATTATGACTCTTCGGCGAATTGTTCGAGGTTCCGATTTCCGAGATTTTGATCCCTTTAAACAGAGTACTCGCCTACTCGCTTGGCTTCACTGCGGTGTGAACAATTTTTGTTTATTGGATGCGACAGCCGACGGTCCAGTATGAAAACTCAATTTATGGAGATCGATGAAGAACAAGTTCATCATTATTGGATCAAGTCCATCATTTATCATTTATCGGATCATCGGATGCGCTGCAAGCTGCATCGAGAGAAAAGCGCTTGTGCCGCGTTGGAATCAAGTGTGTAGGGAAGTCTACGAGATTGACGAGATATTTTTACGATAAACACACGCACATATATCGATTATAGTACGTAAACATTGTACGTACGATATGAAAATCCCGGGTACATGCTGCAACTCTGCTTAATGTTGAGCGAACGAGCCAGTTACCATTTGAGAATTTGATAAGGCTTTATCAACGTTATATCTTGCATCCTGTGTGATGACTGAACTACTAGGACGTCATCGTCGCGAGGTCCTTTTTTTATCAAGGAAATAGAATATAGGCGCATATGTTTTCTATAGCCCGAGTGCTCGATGTGTGTGATCGTTCGCCGATTAAACTTTTTTTTTTCCAAATCATTTTTTTTTCAGAAAGGTGCGCGCACTCCGGAAACGTCGCGACAAATGAAAGCGTCACTGCCGGCGTCGCGTAAGTTCCGTCGGTGAAGGACTTTGAATTTGTGCGAACTGTGCGACCACACCTTTTATCACCGTGAAATAACGGATGCCGGGATCTGCAACGACAACCATGGAGGCCGACGCGAACATCAGCGACATATTGCGCGGTATGTGAATACGTCTGGTAGGACTAATTTTTTTCCTTGTATGTCCTATTCGTTTCAATTTGTCTCTTTTTTACGTTTTATTTTCATATCGGTTATGCATGTGAACGATGGTATATTTACGTATTTCGTCAGCAGCTCGAGCTACGCTTCGTTAAACTATGAGCAGTCATCATAATATCATCAAGTTAGCGAAAGTTAGGACATTATTTTAACAGCATATTCTTGAGATCAAATGGAGTAAAAAAGTTTAGTACCACTTTTGCCCCCGGCAAATAGTCACTGGGATATCGTAAATTAAATCTTGAAAAAATTACCAAGTTCTCTTCAAATGTCTCAAAAAATAGAAATTAGGCAAATAGAAAAATGTTTCAGACCAAGATTGTCCAAATTGATCGGTAGAAAAGGGTGATATAATAAAAAATTGGAGTTTCCATTTAAGGAAAGTGATAGACAGGCGGGAGCTGATTTTTTCCGCAAAGTACGTTGCTTACTGTACATAAAACTGATTCTAGAAGCTTAAAAATATGCGACGATAAAAGCATGCTGAAAGATCTTTGGATACACGCAGTTACATGACGTTTTTACGATTGCTTGTACGGTGTTCAATATTTGTGGAATGCAGTGTTTAGCTTAGAGAGCCTCTTTGGCTTACATTACATAATAAGTTACATTACATAATAAGAAAAATATATAAATAAATAAAAATAAAAGTAGAAATAAAATAAAAATAAAAATACATAAGGAAAAAATTAGTTACTCAACAAATGTGTTTTATTGAATATCATATTATGTTTCATTTTTTGCAAACATATTGTTTCGATGTAAAGTCCAACTACAAGAGAGGGAGGAAGTATTTATATATTTATAAGATCTTATATAATAAATAATTTAATAATACAACCAAACATGTAGAGATGTGCGAACTATTCGAATTCGAATCGAATCAAATCCGAATAATTCGAATAGGAATCAAATACATTATCGTCTGCGTGCATCAGCTACAAAACACAGGCCGTCCGGGCCTGTGTATGCTTGAACCCTTAACTTGTAATTAACTTAACTTGTAATTAATAACTTAATTATAAATTACTTTAATTATTTAAATATATATATTTTACTTTAAGATGATGTTACAATATCAATATTTCCTTTGAAAGGAAATTGAATATTGAATTTCCTTCCATATTAAAATCTTCCATCATTATTTGTATGTTTAAGTCATGTTAAATTTTTTAATGATTCAATTCGATTTCATTCGATTCGACTCGAATTCGAGTGAAATTTCATAGATTCGATTCGATTCGATATAAAAATTCTTTATTCGCATATCTCTACAAACATGACGCTTTGGTAGGTCGATTGGTAGTCGTCGCCTGGCAAGCGAAAGGTCCTGGTGTTCGATTTCGGGCCCAGCTTTTACTCATTTTACTATGCCTGATAATATATAAGGACACCCTGTACAATTATATATGTTCACACATATAAGAAAAGAATAATGTTAAGTGAGAAAAGAAAGAAATAGTTTAATTCCAATGGTATTTTAATAATTTTATTCTAATATTTTAATAATTATATAATAAATGTCGACATCATGTGCTGCCAGAAATATAAGTATTTATGATAAGCAATAATGATTGAATTAATAATTAATCTTTAATTAATATCTGAATAACAATAGTCTCGCGGTTTGACAAGTAGTAAAGGACTTTTTCATACAATTTGATAGATTCTGTGAATAAGCGGATATGCAATTGCAAACGGGAAGATTGTCCGTTATTTTTTACGTGAGTTTCAGGATTTCGTCATCATTTTCGTCAGTGACAAAATTCTCCCATTGGAAGACAAATTGTCTCTTTAGACAAGACAGACGCGTTCCAAAAAAAAATAGAAGAGAAAAATAGCGGTCATCTTTCTGTTCGTGATTGTACAATCAGCTGATTAAAGTTCGCGACGCTTTCGATGAGTTCTGCAGCGCATCTCGCATTCGATAGCAAAATAGATAAGAATGACTAAAGAGCAAATTTTTCTATCGCGTTACGAAGCTCTTTGAGGAAAAGTAGCGCAACCTTTATAAATTCTAGAGATGTGCGAATCAAGAATTTTTATATCGAATCGAATCGAATCGAATCTCATTTGTTTAATTCGAATTCGAATCGAATCGAATCTATGAAATTTCATTCGAATTCGAATCGAATCGAATCATTAAAAAATTTAACATGACTATTAAACATGCACATAATGATGGAAGGTTTTAATATGAAAGGGGATATTGATATTGTAATATCATCTTAAAGTAAAATATATATTTAAATATTTAAAGCAATTTATAATTAAGTTATTAATTATAAGTTAAGTTAATTACAAGTTAAGGGTTCAAACATACAGGCCCAGTTGTCTCGTTTTGTACTTGATGCATGCAAATATAATGCACTCTAATATATTTGATTCGTAATTGAATCTTCGATTCGAAATTTTCGAATTATTCGGATTCGAATCATAGGGATTCAGATTCGAATCGAATCGAATTACATTAGATTCGATTCGATTCGATTCGAATTCGAATAGTTCGCACATCTCTAATAAATTCCTACGTCATTTAATCAAGTCAATATAAAACTGCACGTACAAAGGTCAATTGCAAGGTGAAAAGATGCATGTTGGCTAAAGTCGACGACCGAGCCTAAAGTTGTATCGGATAGTACCTTGTATCTATTTGAAATCAACACAACTTCCTCGCATGAGTTTTAACCGCATCAATTCCGCTAACAGAGGTGATCACATTCCTGGAGAGCCTCCGGGACACCCAACTGCCGCTCGCGCTGGAGAGCCTGCGGGAGAAGCTGCTGGTGCGCTCGAAGGACATCCTGACCGCCAGCGCGACCAGCTCGTCCCCGGAGCCTTACCTGAACATGAACTCCGGCCCAAAGACCATATTGCTGACGAAGAACGATGCCGATACGGAGGAGTACGTGGGCATGGAGGAGCCCCCGCAGAAGAACCATCAGGATTACTACGAGACTTTCGAGCACGAGAGCGAGCCCAAGACGCTGGCGTCAGTCGCGCAGAACGAGCAGACGGAAATGCAAAATGCTCAGGACACGCGGAACCACGGAGAGAATAGCCAAGAGCTGCTCAACATCTATAAGAACCTGTCGGCGGCGCAGAGCAAGAACAAATGTCACAAGTGCGGCCCGCTCCACCGGAAGGAAGGCAAGAAGTTATTCATGTCGGACAACCGCGCCTGCTGGATCGCGCTGATGGGGTCGCATCTTCTGATCTATCGTAGCGAACGGCATGGCCGGCCGTCTGCGATTTATCCCATCCGCGGCTACATGGCGCGACCGGCGACGAGTCTGCTCCCGCGTGACCGGCAGAAGAGCGACTTGGCCTTCGAGATGTACTGCCCCGGCAGCGAGACGCTGCAGTTCATCGCGAGGACGCCCAAGGACACGGCTCAGTGGATAGCGAAGGTCTGCGAGGTCGGTGGAGGCAAGGAAGAGGCGGCAAGCGACGAAGCGGCGAGGGACCACGGGATCAGCAAGAACAACAAGGCGACCAGCGAGTCCCCGGTGAGACATCGCGAGGGCCACGCGACGAGCCCCCGACGTCAGAACCCCAAGTCAGCCGACAACGCGAAGAAGTCGACAGCCAAGGCGAAGAGCAACAGGAACGACGCCGGGAAACACAACAGCGTCGAGAACCCGCCCCCGCTGCCCGCTCGAATACCTCGAAGACTGCCCTCTGTACCCTCCGACTCCGTACCTACTTACCGGGCCATCGAGGACTACGATGACGACGATGACATCTATCACAAGATCGAGGATCTGAATAACGGGATGGCTTATCAGAATGTAATGCTGGCGAAGACGCAACGCGCCAACGTCAGCGACAAAGAGCACGAGGACGCCGCAGGACACAACGGTACGTCCAAGGAAGGGAAGGAAGGACGAATTCAGGAAAAGTCCGATGCCGTATCGGTCGAGGAGGAGCTGTACGACGATATCTTTGTAACGTCACAGACTAAAGCGAGCGGCAACGAGGAGGAGAAGGCGCTGGACGGCGATCGTCCCGTTGACGACGGCGAAGAATCCTTTTACGACGACGTAGAGGTGACCCAGATAACACACATGTCTAGAAGATGCGTCTGAGGACGCACTCACACCTGGACAGAAAAGCAGAAAGCAGAAAGGCAGCAGCCAATCAGAAGTGGCGTTGGTAGTCTATTCTTCTCTTGAGAGGAGAGAGAGAGAGAGAGAGAGGCAGAAGAGAAGGACAGGCTATCACAGCGCCACTTGTGATTGGCTTTTCTTGCTTTCTGCTTTTTTGCCCAATACCGCGATTCTGTAATTCGTTATTGGAGTTAACGACAGTTTCGTTATTGTTGCGCAGCTTTTCCACGGTATACAAAAGCTGCGCAATGATAACGAAAGTGTCGTTAACTCCAATAACGAGTTACAGAATTCAGCTGCAGGTATGGATCCTTCTAATTAGAGACATTTTATTCGAGGATCCTGCCTGTGTGTGTGCATGCTCGCCACGGCTATTTTGTCTGATGGCGTCGGGAGCGAGTAAATATACGCTTAAAATTCCTGCAATACATTGAAATGAAGAATATGTTCACAAAATGCTACAATTGACAATTGAATTGACAGTTGAACAATCCGGAGGTATTTTGGTTTAATTCTAAATCAACACGGGACAGAATCACGGGAAAATTAAAAAGGCAGGCCACGATTAATTTTACGATAATTTAATGATTGCTAGAGTGAAAGAAAAGTGTTCAGACTATTTTGCTAGATCCCAAGATCCTGTCACTTTACGAATATTATCTTTCTGCTTCAAGATTTTTGAGCGTGTATTTTTTTCACTTCCAACGTCCGACTTCGTCAGATCAAGAAGCTGCGGAGAGTAGTTGAGAATCTTAAAATTTGTTCCTCTACCGAAAGACGTCTTTGGACTTACCTGCTCTTCAGGTATATCCCGATCGCGGAAATATAACGCAAACAGATTCGTCTACGTCGACACGTCCCTCCTTATTGAACAAATTTCGTCGCTGTTGGATAATTTGTTTGTAAATTCCTCCCTCACGTTGTTTCGACGCAGAACTTACTGGGGAGATCCACCAAGGACCACCGCGCGAAGGATCAAACGGAAGCGTCGAGCAACAAGTTCCTGCAGAAGAAGTCCTTCTTGGAGAGAGTCTGGAGTAGAAGAGAGTCTCCTGGAAAAACGGACAAGAGATTGCAAAGTAAGGTCTCAGCGAGTCCGACACCGTCGTCTTCAGCTACGGAAACGCCGTTGCCCACTTATGACGACGTATCCGAGTGGACACTGATTCCGAGTGGACAGGAGTCCTCGGCGAACGATGGGGGGGAAGAATTGCCGGAATACAATTGCCCTCCGCCTCCCAGGCCGGTTTACACGAAATCACCGATCGTGAAGCAAGTCGAGTCGTATTCGGGCGAGGAATTTTACGACGACGTCAACGCGTGTCGTGAACAATATAATAAAAATCACCAGGTAATACAATGTGTCTGCAAGTTACCGTGTGTCTAAGTTATCGATTGGACATCTTAACTGTTTTCTAAACTGCTTAGTTCTCGAGATATATATATATATATATATTTCCCCGTTCCGATATTTTTTACACACTTTGTACATCTTATTACATAATCCTGATTTTTTTCCCAAACTTTGAAAATTAGTTTTATGGTCTTATATACTGTCGCAGCTACACGGAAGAGATCTCACTTCGTGTAATTCAACGGCGGAGACCAGACCAAATCTCGGTTCACGAGAAAATGGTTTCTGCTACATTTTCGGGAATTCTGATATAGTCATCAGCGTTTCATTGGTGAATCGTTAATCGATCAATGACTGATTAGTGTTTCAATCAGAATTCTCTCTCGGCAGCAGACAGCCTTGCAATCGACGCGAGGGTCCTCGGCAAACGCGAGGGAAGCTAAGGACGACAGGACGGAGCCGAGGACGAACGGCGAGCTTCCCGAAGAAGAAGTCGAGCACTATCAGTCGCCGAGGAGCGAGCTGCGCGTTCACGAGGCTCCAGAGTACCAGAACGAGGAACTGTACGACGACATCGCGTTGTGCGCCAATTTCAAGGCGCGTCAAAGAGACGCTAACGAAAACAAGGACAGCGAGGACGGCAAGTCGACGGTCGGTTCTGACAAGAAGTCGTGGAATCGGTTCAGCATGAATAAGAAGTTGCCCGGTCTCGCCGAGACGAACAGACGCAACGCGAATGAGTGCGAGGAGATCGACGACCCGGCCGAGGCTAATAACGCGTCCAAGAGGAACACTTTCCAGAAGTTGATCAGTAAAATGGAGAATTCCCTGTCTAAGGTCTCCGTGAGGGGCCCGAATTCACTCCCGATTAGCAAACCGAGTACAGCGAGTAACAATTCGTAACGTCGTCGAATAAAGGAAGATGGCGGCCGGACAGCCGAACAGCGCGACGCTCACGTGAAACACGTAGGAAGAAAAGTAATTTGTAAAGCGTGTAGAATTCACCTAATATTAAGAATATCTTTAATTCGCCTTACTCTTTCTCGACTTGCGTGATGCGCGAAACGTCTCTTTCTTTTTTACCACATGTTTGAGATGAGATCGTGAAGGATCTTCGACTCGTTCCATCGGAAGAGTCGGGCGCGATTTGGCCCGTCGAAGTCACGCAGGCGAGGCGAGAGACGTCAATATACATCTTCACGCGTATGCATAAGTCATTAAATGTATAAGTTACAATGTTATTAATGATGTATGACAATGATGTACATCGGTATAGAGTAAGTGAGCAAATAAAATGTGAGAGGATAGAGTTATTAATTCAGCGATTAGATTACTCATCCTTTGCGATTGCGATTGCAAAACTCATGACGTTGTTGGTCCTCCCCCCGCCACTTACAGTGTCAGTCAAGTTTTCATTTAGTTACGGTTCAATTAGACGCGAAACTGCTAGCTAAACGCTAAACGCACAACTTTGTTTGGCGTTTATTATTTCTTTTTATTATGTAATTCGTTGTATCGTTAGTATAGTCGTTGGTATAAAGTAGTAACTACTTTGAATTAACTGCTAACTCGAAGAGAATTATTATAAATAATTGTATAAAAGTATACATAATCATGTATGAATTATATGTACATATTGATACAAAGTGTTTAATTTTAATTGATATAGTGAATTATCTCGGAAACAAAGTATTTTTAAGAAAAACATTTGACAAAAAGATTCCGAAAGCGCAGCAACATGACGCAATAAATGCATCTCCTAGAAAAGCTACCAAGAGATGGCGATGACTTCAGTTTATTGGAAAGTAACCACTATTTTTCATTTGTATATCTCGAGATATGTACGATCTGCTGAAAAAATGGTATTAGAATCCACGTGAATTGGATAATCGAATCGAATATTGCGATAATACCTTAAGTAGAATACCTTAAGTAGAATCCATTCTCGAGTAAAATCTACTTTGAATCATTTTAACTGCGTGTATAAAGCAAAGCCTCCTCAAAGCCTATGGAGCGTCTAGCGGGTTGCATCCGTAGATCGCAAATAACGAAGCAGATTAGCAGCAATCGAGTGTCGTTGAGTCCTTTTCGAGACGCCGATGCGGAGCAGCCTGCGCGCCAGGATTTATTATATATCGCGCTGCTTCACGAATGATTCCGATCCGCTCGCTAATCCACGGCGCCTTAGCTCGTCCTCACGAGTAAAAATGCAAATGCGAGGAGACGCTCGGCGAGAACTCGAGTTTAAAATGGAGTCCTGCTTACAAAAACGGACGCGGCATGGCGGTAATGGCGTTTCGTCCGTTGGCCGCTTCCTGCACGACGCGCAGCAGCTGATGTGTAAAAATGGCCGCCAGTGCCGATGTAAACGATACAAAGCGAGGATAAGACGAAGCGTTTGGTATCGCGCGATTAATATGAAGGTGAGAACACTGCGTCCTCGCACGCGTTTCTAATGTCATCACGGAAGCGAAGATTACGTAAGCGTCTCACGTGTCGCATGTTCCTTTTTCACGCAGATTATCCGAGCGCGTCAAACCGTGTCGTCTTCCCGTCATGTAGCGTGATCGCAGATAAGAAACCGTCCGGTTACAGCGAGCACGTTCGTCGACGATTCGTCGATGTCGTTATGCACGCCACGTGAGAAAATCGGCGAGATGAACATAGTAAGAACAGCGCAGCGGATAACAGCAGAGAACAGCACTAATTCTTCGATGATACTCGACGTAACGTAAGGCGCTTTTTTCACGTTTTACACATATGTTGCAGCAACGATGACACCACCTCGCTAATTGCGCTTTTTTTTCTTTCAAGGAGAAACTGTAGATCCCTCAGGTATCATAGACACATATATCATTAAAGTTAGAGATTCCTGGATCAACGGTTACTCAACAGCTGTTAGCAATATAATGGCTTACGACCCACGTAATATAAAATATTCACCAAATACTCACGCCAATCAGCACACTAGACCCAGCATGACTGGATACGCCTATTCAGGCCATCCACCGCAGCATTTTCAGCAAACTGATGAAAATAGAAACGAGAATAACTTGTGCGCTACTAAAGAGATTTGCTCACAAATCTCGCAACAATCATCCAGCACTCAGACTGTACAGAAAGTGGATGCTGCAACGATGACAGATCCTCTACAGATCGACTTTAGACTCACCTCTGAATACTTGGCACGTTGTTCTAGTACGTTAGGTCTGCCATATGTAACTAAATACGAGGACAACAGCAATAATTCTTCACACAATTGTCAAGAGATAAGACCAAAAATTGAATTTGAGATTGAACCACAACATATTAACGGTAAGTTACTTTTACTTGGTTAGTCCTCTCATGGATACATATTTGTGCTTGAGGAAATCTATACTTTTCTTTTTTATATATAATTAGATTTCATATCATATTTTTATATTGAGGATGTTGAGAATTATTCAATGCTGAGATTAAAACTTAACAGTTGTTAAATCGTAATTTTGATATTGCCATCGTACAACTAGCAAATTCGGCAACCCCTCTGCAAAAGAAAACAATGTTTTAAAAAAAATGGCTGCTTTGATAAATGTCAACTGTTAGATTTTTATTTCGGTGTCAGAATCATAATCAGTAGCACCAAAAGTATACATGAAGTTATTAAAATTTCTTCTTGTAAATATACTTTAAGGAAAATTTTGAAAAAATGTATGTAGATGTTCCAAGTGCTACATCCAAATGTATCGGTAAAATTGTTTACTTAAAAAAAAAAACCTTTATCAACCCAATTTTTGAGTAACCATTTTCGAAATAAAATACACTCTTTTGTTATTTGCTCGATTATTGTTGATAAAACTTTTAAAAATTGATTACAGTATTGCACAGTAAAGATCTTGATTTTCTGAAATATATATACGTGTTGATGTGCAAAATAAATCCAAGGATTTAAAAAAAGATACAAAAAAATATATAAAATGAAAAATTGTGGAATATATTCCTGTTCCGCAAAGGGTCAAATTAACGTTCTACATTTGAGTTAATAGCTTGCAAGCAAGTGTGATAAAATTTCTATTGAAAACATCGATCTGGACGATCCTACGTGACGTGTATAATTCTGTGTTTGTCAGGTATGCTGATTTATCATTGCCCCGAGTGCGCATATAGATTTGAAGATCGAGAAGCACTCCACGAACACCTCGAAGATCATAAACAGAGACCACATATCTGTGATATTTGCGGGGCAAGTTTGAAACGAAAGGAACACTTAGATCGCCATAAGCAAGGTCATAATAAGGACAGGCCTTATCAATGTAATATGTGTTGTAAATCATTCAAGCGTAACGAACACTTAGCGCGCCACATGATCACTCACTCAGGTAGCAAAAATCAAATTTGTACAGAGTGTGGTAAAGCCTTTTATAGAAAAGACCATTTAAAGAAGCATCTGCAGAGTCATAATAGCGGTCGGGGTAAGCATTTAAGTGGCTCGCAGAACAATCAGAACGACCAGCAGCCGAACGACGAAGGATTGAGCAGTTTTGCAATGATGATGAGACAGGCTGGGCCTCCTCCGTTTTCTATTTTGCGGACTTAGTTATTACGCTACGACGACGCTGTAACATAAATCCTTATCTTCGCCTATGAAGCGCAAGACTATTTGGACAAGTTAGGTCCGTAAGATTTAATACGAATGAGCTTTACCTAATATACCTATGCGGAGTAATCGAGAATCATTGTTAATAATGTAAGAACCCATGTTCCTAAGGGAGTATATCTTATTGCTATGTATTTTGTCAACAACATTAGAGGCGAGCTGAGGGATAACGTTATTACGTCAATTTTGTAATATTCTTTATAATACACTACGCGTAGAAGGTTGTCTATACATATATATATATATATATATATTAAGACTGTACCTGTTTGGTTTTTCTTTTTCTTTTCTTTTTTTTTCATTTTTTCTTGTGCAAGTAGAATGAGTTTTTGCGTTGAACATATAGTTTTACATGGTTTTCATTATTTACGTACTCTCATGCGCATAGACTCGTATAATGAACATATATGCACGAGCAAAAAAAAGGAGTCCCCCTGTAAATCGCGCATATCTAACTGAAATTTGAGAAAAAGATTGTAAGAAAAAAAAAGACGAAACGTAGCTCCCCAACTGGACTTTAAGAAACTTTAAGAAACAAAAAGAAGCTTAAATATTTAGATTATATGTAACTACATTCAATATGACATGAGCATGTGTGGATATATATGCACGTGATGATCGTTAATTGTTTACATAGCGATGTTGAGTAATGACTGATGAAATTGTCTATCTTATTAATTGTACAGTGTACAGTCAAATAATACACGCAATTTCCGTTTTATTTCAAATGTATCATTACCCTACGAAGTAAAAGAAAACAAAAAAGGTTTTAAAAACGACTCTCAACGACGCTAGTTTTTTCGCTTATTTCCGTCGCTACTTGCGTTTGAGATCAAGGATGTCGGGACAGTGTAGGTTTCATCGAGCGAAAGATTAATTAGCGTAACCAATATAAGATGCTAATATTGTATAAATAAAAACCTGCAATTCTTTTACATTGTGAATGATTGAGCGTCTCTGTCGGCGTGACGAATTCATAAGGTAACTTTGCATGAGGATTAATAGGAGCGCGTTAACATAGCGACACTGCGACTATAGCGAGATTTAGGAATTGTTAGTTACGAAGTAAGAAGGAGCCGAGTCATCCACGTGAATTCGCCGATGCATATCTGTAGATAAGAAGATTGATTGTTACTCGAGAGGAGGACGGTTTATCGCTGAAGAATTTCACGTGTATGCGAGGTCATGTTGATGCATCGCGAGATCCTGAAGCCCAGCCCCTGTTGATTTTGGAAAAGACACATTCGGACGACACAGTTTTGTTCCCCGAAAAAAAAAGAACCGCAGGATAATATCGACTCTTCCATTTTCAATGTAACACGTCCATAGCGAGTCGAACCGCACGTTCATTATTATAGCGTTGTATATTAGTATAAAAGTTCGTGATACATACTAACATCTTATTATTATATCGTTAAGTTGTGCTCATTATACGCGCGAAGCAAGATCTGAATGCCTAAAAAAAAAAAAGAGGAGAGGATAGCGTTTTGTTATTTAACTGCAGTGATCTTAATTAAATTAATAAATGATTATTATATAAAAATATCTACCTGGTGTTTCTTTCTTTTCTTTTTCTTTATAATACAGTCACATTGGAAGTGCAAGTAACGCATATACTCAAATTCATTGACAATTTAAGCGTTTCATTCTCGCAAGAACAAATTGTAACGCGGAATATATATACGTACATACATATATATATATATATATTTATATTTATATGTGTGTACATATATATGTATGTATGCATGTGTATACATGTGTATGTGTAGGTGTGTAAACGTGTAGAGGTAAACAGAGAGAGAGAGAGAGAGAGAGAGAGAGAGAGAAAGAGAGAGAGAGAGAGTTAAATTCTTTCCGGGTGGTAACTCCGAAGAGTAAATCTCTTGATACGACTTTTCTTACAATTTATATGCATACATTATAGCGAGAATTGTAAGAAAAGATATATGTCACGCATTTTTCCATAAATGTATATTTATATATATATATGTGTGTGTGTGTGTGTGTGTGTGTGTATGTGTATCTATATACATAGAACGACATAATATATAGGATATATTACACATGAGAAGCAGTATTGGGGAATATTTGAAAAATGCGCACGCATATTTGAAACTTCCATTCTTGCGGTCTAAATTCACACTCGCATCTAGTGTGTATATGTGTGTGTGTATGTGTGTATATGTGACTTATACGACTCTCTAAATATTTTTTCTTTTTTCTTATTTATATTCTTTTTTCACCATCCGTCCATTCGATTTTCTCGTCTCGTGTTCGTAGACATTTTAAGCATTCTATATAAAAATAAAACGTCGACATATCAGAGAAATTCGCTTAAGTATACACTTTTTTTCTTTCATCGTTCTCTCTCTCTCTCTCTCTCTCTCCTCCTCCTCTCTGCTCTCTTATTACGTCCGCTTGCTGTGCGCGTTCATTCTGCATTAATTTTTTTTATTCACGCACGACGAATAATCGGTATTTTTGCATCCTGGAAGACTGGTACAAATGTTCAGCCAAAAGAAAAATGGCGGCACGAGTCGGCAATCAGGGAATGGCTCAGGCAGAACAGAAAATCATGACATCAGAATTATTCAGTTTTTCATCATGATTCGGTAATTTTCTCGTCACTTTGATGTCATTATAATTTTCTGTTCTGCCTGGATGGTAAAATATAAGCTGAGAATGTTGTTGAAAGAAAAGAAACGGAAGATTGAAGAAGGATTGCCTGATCTAGACAATCAGCGTGAGTGCCGTTAAATAACACCAACTTCATCGGAAGCCCTCGAAGTTGCTTCGCACTCGACGGTCGTTCACCAGAAATCTCTCGGCGTTCTCCTCTTGCGTCTGCACGACGCTTGGAGGATGAAGCGAGCAGGTGAGCAAGTGAGTGCTCGCAGACGAAATCATATGTGACATGCGAAAAACACAGAGGGGGCTGGATGAGAAGTAAGACGAGAAGATTCACCGGAGGGGTATATTTAAAATTTCTTTCTTTCGAAAATACAAACTAGAGATATCGAGATATCGTACTCAGCGTCCGGATGTATTGCACCACGAAGACCACACTCCACCTACGGTTCTGCAAAAGGTATCATCGAGCGAACTGTTCTCCTCATCATCGACGGATCCTCCGAGAGACACGAACACGCGTTCTCGCGTGTCCTCGGAGAGAACCATCCGCGAGAGAGAAAGGTTTCGTTCCGCGGAAAGACTACACATGCTGCGTTTATCGTATCTGGACGAAAAAGGAATTCGTACTTCTTCGAGGCCAGCCGGTTATTATTTCACTCGTATTACTTACGCGTCTAAAGTCTATCTGAGAGAAACAAGGATTTGAGCGTTTGTACTATATCTCAAGGAATTTGTATGTCTTTCCGTCGTCGATCGATCGCCCGTTTACGTGTCCCGTCGAGAACTCGGTTGTGTAAGTCGCACGCACGCACGCACGCACGCACGCATGCGAGCGACAAGGCGGCGCGATTAGACAAGCCAAAACGACTAAACGATAGTCCGCTGGAGATTCTCCGTTCTACCTACTTTTGTCATTCTCTTTACTTCCCTCCTTCCTCTCTTCCTGCCCTTAAACGCACACACTGGCGACGCGCGTTGGTTCATGCAAAATCTCGCACGTCCTGCGATCGCTCACGCTGCTATATGCTATAAAAAATCATATCCCACGCCACGGAGGATCTACGAACGGGACGAAGACGAACGGAGGGGCGAGGGAACGAGCAAGGTACGAGGAGACGAAGATACGAGGAGGAATAATAACGCGCGCGGGCGCGCGACGTTCCTCTCGGTTTTGCATGAACCAATTATCGGTATACATAATTACACTTTGCATTCGAGGTATCGCTTCGCGTGTCTTGCGACGAGACGTCGATCGAATTCGCTTCCTCCTTCGTGTGCTCATATGTGGTTTGAGTAATTGTGCGGTATAGGGGATGCAGCTTCAATGACTTTGACCTTGACGAATGTTGTCAAGGTCATCGCTCTGGATTATGCGCAAAAGCTCTTACGTAGCGCTCGTTTGTTCGTCGAAGAGCTATTAACAAAAGAAGTTTCATTGATCGAGCGTAATTTCTCGACACTGTGTACATTTAGGTATGGTAAACTTTACTTTATGTGCGAGCAGAGAGAAGAGGCTCAATCGCATAATTATTATGAAAGTACAAAACAAGTTTCATAAATACGATCGCTCGCTTTGCTGAATTAATGAGTCTAATTGCCCCCTTAAGTGCAAACCTCGCGTAGGGGGTGTCCTTGCTATTCTTTTCAGAATCTGTTTACTTTTTAGCATATCGCGTAGACTCATTAATTTAGTAAGGCGAAAGATTTATTTGCCAAACGTAGACGCCTCGCGTAGAGACCTTTGCTAATCATCTCGGAATCGACAATTTTATTATAACCTCATCAACTTGGAAAGGCGAGGAAGATTCAAGTGCCAAAACTTATGTATATAAAAACGAACGTACTGACAATTCGTTCTGATGCTTCTGAGTAGCATTCAAAGTTTAAATTGGCGGTTATTGTTTATCACATACGGTGAATACAAATTACGTTCATTTTGTTGAACTTCTTTTGTCGACAACTTTTTAACAAACAACGAGCGTTGCCTGAAACCTTTCGCACGTTACTCAGGGTGATGACCTTGACGATCTTGATATGTCGAGACCAAAGTCATTGGAGGTGCATCCCCTGTACTGCGTAATTACCGTGGTTTGATACAAAGAATTAGAAGTTTCGACACACTGCATAGAAAAATATGGTTCTTCATTCAGCCGTTCCTGCTCTCTCCTGAGGGACTCGCGCGCACTCGCGAGTCGCACGTCGAGGTCTCGTGTACTCTTTTTTTTTTTTTTAGATTTTTGTTCTCCGCTACCCTCGTCGAGTAACCGTTTTCACGTTTCCGATGACTAACTTAGAAGAAAAAAAAATCGCCCTCACGCACACACACACACGCTGTCCACTCTTCTCAACGGCACACACATTCGATGCCCGGAACAAACGAATCGACTGAAGAAGAAAGTATTAAAATCATCCGTTTGACGGAGAAGTAGGAAAGAAAGAAAGAAAGAGAAGGAGAGAGACAACGGAAAAATGCGTCATATTGCGTACGGTTGTCTTCGTTTCGAGCAACGATTACAGAGAACCAAGAGAAACAGAGATCTTACAACACTCAAAGGCGGTATATACGCATCATAAAGCGACGAACAATGTCAAGTACAATTGTATGAGAGAACGCAAGGGATATCGAAATACGTTTACGCATATCTTGATGATGTGTCGTCGAAATGAAAATCGTTACCAACTCGAGAAGTCGCTCTCTTTTTTTCTCTCTCTCTCTCTCTCTCTCTCTCTCTCTCTCTCTCTCTCTCTCTCACGGCTTTCCGGGGTTTCGCATAAGAACTATTAAGCGCGTCGCAAGAGAATCTCGGATCTTGTTTTTTCTCCGTTTATATGTTATTATTTATCGCTAATCCTCTTACTATTTTATCATTATTGTTATTAATATTATTATATTTTTTTTCGGTATTACTAATAATTATTATATTATTATTGTTTTTGTTGTTATCCATATTACTATTATGATTATTGTTGTTATTATTATTATTATTAATTATCATTATTATTATAGTACATCTTCTATAAAATCCATATTCATAATTAACCGCATTCTCTTCTAATCGAGATGAAGGAGAATCAAGTCCAACCGATATCTCCAATTTGATCGAAACTGAACGAGCGCGCCCAACCGCAGATATTTTTCTACGTACAAGTGTGTAACGACCTCTTTCGCTCCCCCCCCTCCCCACCCTTCCTCCTCCTCCTCCTCCTCCTCCCGGTCAACCCTGATTTCTTTTTCTCGCGACATTCGAAGTCGGTAAGTTCGCCAAGTGGCACACTCCAATTGAATCTCTCGAAAGCAAGGCGTTTAAGAACCGACGAATAATATATTGGAAATGTTGGTCGAATGCGACGTCGTACGCGTGACGAATTCTATGATTTCCTTAATCTCCCGAGTCTCAGTCTTTCCTCGTTCTGCCGGAGAAAAAGGGAAGAGTTCATCGGAAACATCCTGCGCGGGCAGGAGAGGTACGTTACATTGTGTTAAGAGAGAAAAAAAAAGAAAAAAAAACAACGGAAGGAAAAGTCTATCGAGATCCGTTCCGCGTGAATCCCCGACGATCGCACGCAAAAGGACGAAAAATCGACAAAACCGACGGCTGCTCGAACAACGCGGAGGCGGACAAAGTATACACGCTGTTCCGAAAACAGAGAGGCACGACGCGCCGTTTTTCTCTCTCTTTCTCTTCCCCCCCTCCCTCTTTTTTTCTCTCTTTTTAGATCTTAGATCTCACGACGGTGAATTCTATATGGGTGCGGAAAATCCAGCGCAATACAAAGGCACCGGAAAAGTATTTCCCTTCTTTAGAAACGCATCAACTATTATTCCTCCTTCGTCACTACAGGAACGTTACTACAACTATATAGCTCGACGAGACGGTCGGTTGTACAGCTACGGAAGGATCAACTGTCCGCCTCGTCGAGGGTGGAAATAGGTTCTTTTTAGCTACCCTTCAAAATAGACCTTCTTGAGCCACTCATTTTGTTTGAACAGTCGAAGACGTATGTCGAACTTTGGAAATATCTGCTCTTTTTCTCCCCTCCTCCCCCGTTTTCTCCCTCTTGCCATCTCTCTTTCTCTCTCTCTCCCTCTCTCTCTCCCTCTCCCTCTCTCTCTCTCTCTCTCTCTCTCTCTCTCTCTCTCTCTCTCTCTCTCTCTTTTGTAAATCGTAAAGCTATTCCTCATTACATCTTTGCATAGTCCACTTACCACTGTAAAAAACAAATTACTTTCCTCAAAAGATTTATATATCGCTCGCGCGTTTGCTCTCGCTTGCTCATGAAGGTGCATGAGAATTCGCGCACTTTCTCACCCACAATTGCAGACTCTTCTTGGCTCTCGTGTTAATTTCTCTGTGACGAAAGTGTCACTTTACGAAATCTCTCGGACCGTCAAGCTTCGACGACTTATTATCTGAGCCTCTTGGGAATCAGAAGAGTACTCGAAGCATCTTCGTTCAGTGCGTCCAAAGATGTCTGCTGTCGCTTGAAATCTTGAAGAGAAAACAAGCCTGGGCCTCTCTCTCTCTCTCTCTCTCTTTCTCTCTCTCTCTGTCATCTGCATATCGAGGAAAAAGTGCGCAGCATCCGATGCACCCTGATGTACAACGCTCTTCTTTGCTTCTCTTCCTCTCTGCTTACGATACAATTATATTTTGTGTACAAACTTACTCGCTAACGTACAATCTAAGACATACTCTCTGCCTTGATGGTTACAAGTACATGGCAATGAATCTTCAATACAATTCGATCTCTTACACACGACTTTTAGTACGTATGTGTATATATATATACATATGTGTGTGTGTGTATATATATATATACCATGTATATGCAATAATTTTAGCATATCATTATACTTGAGGTCTGACGAAACCTGAATCTTCTGTGTTACTTGCCGAGACGTCTTACGCTAGAGACACGATGCGACGGGAGGTAAATGGCGAGAGACAAACACATCCAGACGGAAGAAGAATGCCAATTGTGCAACGATTATCTTGAAAATCGCATGAACGAATGCGAGCTCAGCTGCGCGCGATTTTAATCGGGAATGTAAAATGTGTGTGACACAACGGTGCGTTTCTTTCTTTCTGCCCGATCGACTCGATTTATGTGTGCAAATTAAAAATCTAACGAAAATTAAGTCACGAGATGTCGTAACGTCGATTATCAGCAAGCGACAAAAAAATCTCAACGAACGGATATACACAATTGCGAGCCGAGCGCCTACTTCTGCAACGCAGAAGGTCCCATCATATCTCTAACATCCTACGTCGCAGTATATGTATGTTTATACAATACATACAGACATGTTCGACGTCATTTTTACGATAATATTTATACGGATATATATGTATATATATTAAAAGATAAATAATAATTACGATAACAATAATGATAAATGAAACATAAGTAGATCGCTCGTTGATCAAAGAGTCACATGTAAGAATGCTCGCCGCAGACTTTTGAGCCAGCCATGCGCACACAAACGGCGGAACGACGAGTAATACAAAATCACAGAATCGTCAAAGTTTGCCTCTTGAAACCATTTTTTATTTGATTCATATTCACCGCCCTCTCAGCTGTGTGATGTCTCAAACATGTCGCGCGAGTGCTCCTACATGTGACTTAATAATAATAACATATAATAATAATAATAATGATAATAATAATGACACTAATGACGATAAACTGAAAAAGTGATAATCGTTATTTAGCGACGACGATGAGAGTAATAATAATAGAAAAAATATATAGTCATTTTTATGTATACGACGTTGACTTATAAAACATCTGTGTAAATGTATGGCAAGAAAAGGAAAAAAGTGAGTCGAAAAAGTAGCTTTAAAAACGATGGCACGGACATTAATACTAAAAATGAAGCCAGAGTTTGTATGTAAACTTAAAGGCAGTCTGACGATTACAGCAGATATATCTTCTCTGTTCGGAAACAATCACAGTCTGTGAAGATTTGCGATGCGTGGATAAATATAAACGTTAAAAACTAGCTAGAGGAAAACCATAGTATACTCCGAAGTGTATCTACGAGATAGAACTTACTTATTATAATCAGTACTCAACGTGTATAACGAATACAAGACCAACGAAAATTATGTATAAAAACAATGTATATATAAAAAAAAAGAAAAAAAAAAGATAATGTAAAAATTACAAAGACTAATTAAGCTTCCAAAATGTTCGGTACGATAAGTATCGCAAAGGAAAGTGACGACGGATTCGCCAGAGTTCACCTGGGCGAATACGCTCGTACACGTATATAGTGTCTCATACATACACATACGTATGAGAAATATGTATATATATAAAAATATATACAATAAGTAAAGAATTTCGAATTATATCGTAAAATATAAAATACTGTCAACTTTATATATAAAAGGAACAAAAAGTTTTAATGAAACGAAATAAAATTTTTTCACCGACTGTGCGAAATACTGCTACGCTTTTGTCGCTTTTCTTTTTTCTTCCTTCCGCGTCGGGAGGGGGGGCATAGTCCTATCTAAAAATTGTACGATAAATATACATTGTCCTTTAGATGCGCGCTAAAATTCTCAAGTAAGCAAGTGTCCGTTTTCGGAAAAGAAACGAGAAACGACGACTCCTAATCGGTGGGTTGACTCGTCTACGTTCGTATCTATTAGGAATACCGCTATGCACAAATTTCTATTCCCTTTACATTATTTGCACTTACACTCGTCATATCGTCCAACTAGGAATATAAAAACAAATTACAACCACCGCGGAAATGATGAGAATTAACGCTTCAACGCGACGATGCGGGAATCAATAAAGAGTAAAAAAAAGAAAAAAAAAGAAAAGTAAAAAAGAAAAAAGAAAAAGAAAACGAAGAGAAACGAGTATCATCATTTTCTCTTTCTCTCATTCTCTCACTCTCTCCCTTCCTTTCTCTCTATCTCTATCTCTATCTCTCTCTCTCTCTCTCTCTCTCTTTCTCTCTCTCTCTCTCATCGATCAGCTTAGTTTCTACTACATTAACACCGATCTTTCATAAAAATATCTTTTTCTTCATCGTACACGACGTGTATGGCAAGAATCTTTGACTTACAGTCAAACTTCTATTCTAGAATTTCCGTGGAAAATTAGTATTCTCTCCCACATGTGTACTTTTTGTTTGTGCTATAAGGAGCGTACAGCTTCTATGTCTCTGCTTGATTCTTTACGCGCATTACGTGTAACTCTGTCTGCGGAAAGTATATACTGGCATAGAATGAAAGTCGCGCGAATGGGACGATTGTAACGAGAACTCGTCGGATGCAACAGTGAAGACGGTCGAAAAAGGAATGGCATGGCTCACCGTAGTGAGTTGACGAGACAAGACATAGGAAGCTTCATCCGGAGCACACACGACGCACATACAATGCGAATACGTTTTATATAAAAGTCACTAGATCCGAATGAGATGAGTCAGTCGTAGCTACCTATCGACAACGACAACGACGATCGGTTAGCGTGTTGGTGTTACCTCTTCGCCGAGGTCCTCTCCTCGTCTCAGAAATCTTTAACATGTCCCAAAAAGCTAAGCTCGTGCGACTGATAGTGACTGGGTGTAGCGAGCGGCGTGACGGTCGACTGATGCGCCACGTTGACTGCCGTTAAATGATGATGGTGTAACGAATGATGAGAAGTATGCGTGTGAAGAATATTGTTCGGATGGGGAACCTGGAAGTTCCCTGGTGGCGGGGCTCAGGACAGGAGAGGACCTGGATGCCCACCCGGAAGAACGGACGACGCCGACACGGTTGTCGTTTGCATACTCGAGACGTTATTCTGCTGCTGATTCTGCTGCGTACCTGCGGACACACAGTGAGAAGCGGGATTGGTAGGATCACACGGCCGCTGAAGGAGAAGGCCGCTGAAGAGGACCTATCGCAAACTTACGTTAATCGTGTCGCGATATCAAATCATGTCGCAGATTTCTTACCAGCGTTCTGACTCAGTTCCGCCTTCACTCTTCTCGCGATGTGACTTCTGGTGTGCTTCCGCAAATGATCCTTCCGATAGAAGCCCTTACCGCACTCCGTGCACACATGCCGCTTCTCGCCGGAATGTATTACAAAGTGCAACGTCAGCTGCTCCTTTCTCTTAAAAGCCTTCAAGCAGACGGTGCAAACGTAAGGCCGCTCAGGATTGTGGCTCTGTTTGTGACGCGTGAGGTGGTCTTTCCGCTTTAAGCCGGCACCGCATATGTCACAAACGAATCTTCTCTCCAGGGTATGGCCCAACAGGTGCTGCTCCAGCAGTTCCCGCTCCGGATACGCCATGTGACACTCTGGGCAGCAGTACAACGTCGAGCCGTCCAACGCCGTGGTCAGGCGAATCTCGCCGGGCTTCGGACGTGGCTTCTTCTCCTTCGGCGTCTTCTTCTTTTTCTTTTTCTTATTGTTCGGCGACATCATTATATTGGGCGTCGTTGTGGTGGCCACGGCCACCGAGGTCGTCTGCGCCATTTCGGACTCCTTCTTGATACTTTCGGCGGAATATTTGAGAAAGTGGTGTAAACTCAACGGTAAAGTGCTGGCTGGCAAATGACTGAGATAGTCAGCTACGGTGGATCCGGGAGTGGCGAGCGATTGCCATGTAGCGGGCATAGTAGCCGGCGTCTGGGTGTGAGCGTGCTGCTGATGGTGCTGGTGCATCGTGTAATCCTGTTGAGCACCGTTTGTGGCAGTTGTCTCACCGTTGCGTTGCTGCTCCTCCGCTTTCTTCTCCTTGTTCTTGTCCTTGTCTTGAAGGAGATTGCAAACATCTTGTTGATTTATCGTTTCCGTGGATTGCTGCGACAGAAGAACAGGTGGTGCATTATATCCTTTCTCTCTCTTTTCTGGTAATCGAGTAGTCAGATACATGTCTGGTACTGCCTGTTGGCAGTATCGCTTTGTTTCAGTACAGTCTACATCAATATACATGTATCGGGGAAGTTGTGCAAGGTAAGAATCATCTTGCGGTTTCTCTAGGACGTTGAAAACGACAATGACTACAAAATGTATCCAAAGTTATGCCGGAAATGGTTTATGGACAATAACTAAAAATAATCCATAACCAAGTACGAGTAAACCTTGCTGTGAGAGAGAGAGAGAGAGAGAAAGAGGGAGAGAGAGAGAGAAAGAGGGAGAGAGAGAGAGAAAGAGGGAGAGAGAGAGAGAAAGAGGGAGAGAGAGAGAGTAGCTGGCATGAAGAACTGTCTTACCTGATGATACGAACGCTTCTCCTGCATTCCAGGCGAGTTGGTGGGCCGTTGTTGAACAGATTGGGCCTGAGAGTACGGCACGTTTGGATAATGGTGAACATTACTGTTGGGATAGCTGGCTTTATTGTTCATCATCACTTGCGACTGTGCGGATTGTACGGCGTTGTTCTCAGGACGGTACTTTCCCATCACCGGCACTCCGATCGGAGGCTGGTTGGGAAAATGATTGGCGTAGCGCGCACCCGCACCGCTGGAACTGTCGGTCGCGAATTGATGGATACTCGGTATGGTAGTTGGGAAGTGGCCTCCAAACGGCGAGAAATTCATTGCAGACTGTCAGTAGAACTCATATACCTGCGGGTGAAGAAAACAAACGTTCGTTTTCAGCGGAGATTCAAGTTCGGTCTCGCGGGACTTACTCGCGAGGTTACTTCGGCAGATATACGTTCCGCGCGACAAGGACAACGAACGCACGCCGACGACGACGAGCGACTACTGATCGGTCGGTCCTGCCGACTTTTACGAGCGAGTCGAGCGAGCGAGGCTCGATTGAAAAACGACACCGTCGCCGTCGTCGTCGGCGTCGTCGGCGATGCGACGGCGGCATCTTGCCTCGACCAGGAGCCGACACGATGCTCGCTACGACGCGACTACGTCGAGCCGCGCCGACGACGTCGCGTAGACCGCGAGAGAGTATTTACTCACAACGATGTCCCTCTCCCCATGTTTCCACGCCGTAGCGGATCCTTTCCTCGGAGGGGGATCCCCGTAACACACGAGAGTGCGAGTGCGGGGGCAGATTTTTCTCGCGCACTCGGCAGGACAGCAGAGAGAGATACGCACTCGGAGAGAGGGAGACAGACAGAGACAGAAAGAGAGAGAGAAAGAGCGAGCGAGCGAGAAAGAGAGAGAGAGAGACAGAAGCGCGCCGGTAGTGGACAGACACGCACCACGCACGCATGCACGCACACTCTCGCGAGCAGCGTCTGTCACACAATGAGTACGCGCGACTGGATACACAGAAGATACGCTTCCTTTGTAGCGCCGCTCACACGTCGCCGTCGACGTTTGACACTCGCTCGAGCCCGACGACCGCTCGTCGCCGGCGGCCCCACGCGGCCAAGGACGCGCCACGGACACGGGGAAAGAGAGAGAAAGAGACAGAGGGAGAGTGAGAGAGAGAGAGACAGAGAGACGCGACTTGCAGCCCCTTCTATGATATTCACGCGGCCACGACACGATATGTGTGTGTGTCTCTCTCTCTCTCTCCGGTCTCGAGAGACGTGCTGAGAAAGTACGGCGGAAAAAAGGACGAATAAAAAAAACGCTCGGCCGAGAGACGAAGACAGAGAGGTACGCGACGGCGGTGCGCGACGCGCGGAGGGGAGGCCGATTGCCGAAGGGGGACGGGGCGGGGCAGGGGGTGTACGACGCCAAGGGACGCAAACGCCACCCTTCTTTCCTCTCCCCCCACCGAGAGCGCGCGCCCCGTCTCCGATACTTAGTCGATACCGCGGCGCGCGGAGCCGTATCTCTCCGCACTCGGGCGAACTCTCGCCGCCGACGGAGAGAGAGAAGAAAATGGCCGTGCGTGTGTGTTTCGTACGGTCTCTCGCGCGCACCGCGTCGCGCCGCGCTCCCGAGGTTGACGCGCGCGCGAGCGAACGAGCGAGTGAGCGGGCGACCTCGTCGTCGTCGTCGTCGCCGCCGCCGCCGCCGTCGTCGTCGTCGTCGTCGTCGTCGTCGTCGGCGCTCGTTACTTACCACTCGGTAACTCGCAACCCGCGCTCCAGCTCGCCTGGATTGTTTTCTCGCGCAGCCGACCGTCACCGGGAGGAATCCCCCGTTGTTCGTATATCGTTGACACCTGTCCCTCAAGCCGGCGTCCCCATCCCACCCATCCGCCCTCTACTGTGCCAGCCTCTTAACTATTTTTTCTCTCTCCCGGGTCTCCCGACTCCCGACGCAGCGCGCCGCACCGCGCCGCGCCGCCCGTCACGTCGCGCCACCCCGCGACGCCCCGCTCTGCTCCCCGCGCGCCGAAAATGCCCGAATCGCCCGTCGGATTTTTCATTCCGAATTCTTCCCGCCCGACCGGCCGGCCGCGACATCCGACTCGACATCCCCGTCCGCCGACGTGAGAGAGAGAGAGAGAGAAAGAGAGAGAATGTAGTTTTGTATTAAATGTATTTATTTTAGTTTTTTTTTTCCTGCAGTATTAATGTAAGTAACAATGAAAATGACTTACGTACTAGTCGTCTAACTACGATAATTATAGTACTATAGTATTATGATAATAAAATAATAATATTTCTTGTACAATTATACCCATTGCCTTTAATTGCGATACTGTAAGAATTTCCTGTTGTATACACATATGCCTTTTTATCAAGGAGCCATTTTTTTTTGTCAGATGAATCACGATCGGTCGATTTGGTTGATTATCGTGTTTTTTCGTTACTCAGCGCTCCTCCCGCGTTACATACACGGTGATAGATATGCACGCACCCCCCCTCCCCCTCTCAATCGTCATTTCATCTCATGAACCAACCGAATGAAAAAAAAAATCTCTCGACTGACCTCGCTGGATCGTGAAATAATTACCATATTCGTGGACTTTTTTTTTGTTTTTAATTTTAATAGTTTACGATTTAGATATAACGTAAATGCACAGATTTCCATACATAGTACATTTCCATTTGTTTATATTTAAAAAGATCATGATTCTCTCTCGCCGGTTGTGTATGTCTAACATGTTATACCGAAGCGAGCGGGTTATGCCGCGTCACGTGACAAGCGTGGCAGTAAACGTGTTAAACGCGGTACTCTTGCTTCTTTCCGGTGTGTGTGTGTGTGTGTGTGTGTGTGTGTGTGATTATCCCACGATCTTATGTCCTTCAACAAATGTCCGATAGAATTCGTTTGATGAGCTTCGCCGCTCGAACCAAACCACCGATTACTTTGGTGTCTTCGAAAGGAGCACAGGGTGTTTCCGTAGTAGGTGGCCAAATCTCAGGGAGATGTTCTATGTCCATGGAATCCAATCGCGCGCAATCGCGCGTTACTTATCACGTTGTTGTTTCGTCGAATGTCAGTTTTGCGACAACCCCAATTGTCCCCTCTCTCTCTCTCTCTCTCTCTCTCTCTCTCTCTCTCTCTCTCTCTCTCTCTCTCTCTCTCTCTCTCTCTCTCCACTCTCTTGCAACAACAAACAGAATATGCATCCGGCTCTGACCATCTATCGCTGAACCACCCTGCATTAAAAACGTTGCACAATGATTGAAATCATAGATTCAAAGATTCAAGAAGCATGCGTCGATATAATCTTAAAAAAAAAAAAAGAAAAAAAAAGAAGATCCTTAAGACACTGAACATGATGATTCACCGATGAATTTTCTCATTTGGGTCACAATCGTGTGTTGTACAAGAGAAATAAATAATATATTCACCCTGCGCTAGTACTCATTACGACAAAATGTTCTACCCTCGTCAGGGGGTGAAAAGCCGCGCCCCGTATTTACAACTCTCCCCTTGTCCTGTTTTTTTTTCCTTTTCCATAGTTCCCCGTTATCTTTCCTTTCCTTTCTTCCTCGTTTTACGTATTTTACTATAGTAGAAGCGAATTATTTTCAGCCCAAAACTCGATTCCCTCCTCACCTCCGGGCGAATCCAGTCCGCGCTTTCAAAAATATATTTTTGTATTTATATTTATATATATATATATATATTTATATAAACTTTTTCATTTATGTCTAACTTGCGTCATGGAACTGGATTAGCGACGAAAACGTTATGTCCGAGGCGAGCGGATGATGCTGTCGCTTCTTTTTCCACGTACGCTACAACGTGTACGTCAAAGAGAAACTCGTATTATGTATACGAACGAATTTCATCGGTACAGCTCAGAGTGCGCTTTTACGAAGTAATTATCAAACACGCGAGTGTCGCGAGCTGTGTTTCTTTCACTAAGAAAATTTCACAAGCCGACACGGCGCGCATGTGAACGCGCAGGTTCGAAAATTCCTACCGGCTTGCGAATCGACGAATAAGGGACGACGTGTTTACTTCATCAAAAAGGAACGGAGGGCGTTTTTCAAACGGAGAGACTTTGCAGAATCATCAACCGGGCAATAATGATGATGAACCAAGTTTGCGTTAACATCAATTTGCCTATTGCATGAGAACAACTCAATCAACGAGTACACCATGTTTTGCACGACCTCTAGCTTGTTGATGATTGAAACGAAAGTACCGCCCGAGCTGATTCGGGGCGGTATGCTGTTGCTAATGCTGTTGCTGTTGCGACTGCTGCTGCTGTTGCTGCTGCTGCTGCTGTTGTTGCTGCTGCTGCTGCTGCTGCTGTTGATGATGAAGCATAGTCATAGCTCCGGTTTCGGCGGCTGTAGGCAGCACCACAGTGGACTGCTCGCTGACGGAGATCTGGTGAATCTGCGCTTGAGATCCTTGTCCCACTTGTATCTGGATTTGCTGCAACTCGGGCACCGACGACTGTTGTTGCAATTGCTCCACTTGCTGCTGTTGGTCCGCCTGTTGATTCTGCGTGGTGTCGTTCGTGTTCAACGGATCCTCCTTGGCGCGCTTGGCGAGATGCGATCTCGCGTGCTTCCTCAGGTGATCTTTGCGGTAAAACGCTTTCCCGCATTCGGTGCAGACCTCGGTTTTTTGTCCAGAATGTATGACGAAATGAAGATTCAAGTGTTCTTTCCGCTTGAAACCCTTCATGCAAACGGAACAGATGAAGGGTCTGTCGGGATTGTGGCCCAACTTGTGCCGCTCCAGATGCTCCTTCCGCTTAAGACCAGCGCCGCAGATGTCGCAGATGAATCGCCTCTCGATTTTATGTCCAATCAAATGCTGCTCCAGACTCTCCTTCTCCGGGTACGCCATGTTGCATTGAGGACAACAAAACAGAGTCGTACCATCAAGAGCCGTGACTATGCTCACCTGTCCTGGTTTTGGTTTCTTCGGCTTTGGAGGTTTCTTCTTATACTTCTTCTTCCGTTTCGGCTTCGTTCCCGGCTCTTGCTCTTCCACAACATCAGGAATGATCGCAGTTTCGCCCCCAGCAACTGTAATCTGTACCGCCTGCTCCCCCGAGGTTGCACCGCCAGAAGTGTCTAAACCGTCCGCCCCGAGCGGACTAGATTCAATAGTAGCTTCTCGTTTTATAGTCTCCGCGGAGAACTTGAGAAAATGTTGCAAACTAATGGGCAAGGTACTGGTAGGCAGTCGAGACAGATAGTCCGCGACTTGAGCAGAACCCGCAGCGAGACTCTGCCAGCTAGCGGGCATGGAGGTAATGAATTCTTCTCCGCTCTGATTACCTTGACTCTTGACGCTACCTCGTTTAATCAGGGCTACCGGTGTCGTGCCTTCCTTCACGTCCTCCTTGGACTCCTCTATGCTCTCTCGCAGTATCAAATCTTGCGGAATCTGAGCGACCACGGTTAAGCCCTCAGGTGCTCCTGGCAGTTGCACAGTTTGTTGGATAGTCTGCTGGGAAGTAGTTGTCACAGCAGTAGACGTACTCTGTGTCGTTTGATCGGACCTGCAAAGATGGACGAAAGCGATCAAGTGAGTGTAGCAACTTGGATGAAAATATCAATTGTATCGTGCATACGCAAAACCTTTGAATAAACACGTCGGGTTCTTACGTTTGCGTAGTCGCTACGGTGTTTTGCGGTTGTACTTGAATTTGAACTCCATCCGCACCCTGCTGACTGTAGGCAACGGTGAGAACGGTAGCTGCCCCTTGCGGGAACTGTCCCAGCGATATCGGCGCCAAATGATACTTGGGTTGATCACCGCTGTTTCCACTCTGCGATACGCTGGGGTTGACGACTTGTATCTGAACCGTCTGCTGTTGCTGCGTGCCATCTTTCCCCGGCACGGTGATGGGCAGCGTGATGATCTGCTGTTGCTGATTGTTGCCACTCTGAGCGACAGCAAAGCCATTTGGGTCTACTGGCCTCAAGTAGTGGACTCCACCTTCACCACCGGATAACACCCCGACAACTTGTCCTCCAGTAGTGAGATTTTGTGCGAATTTCGCCGTAGCAAACTGATGAACAGTGCCCGGTGTCGTGAACCCGGTGAATGGTGTGAAATTCATCTTGCACCGTCAAACCTGCAAGACAAAGAGATTGGTAGTCGCTGCATCCACACCAAGTTTCAGAATTAAATTGTTTCCCAAGCATGACACAAAAATTTCCAGTGACTATGCAGTTCTCTCGAGGCCACACTACCAAGGTGCAAGTCAAAGCTGGAGATGTAACATGGATTTCGTCACAGGAATGCTACTCGACACAAAAAGGAGTGAACAAAAAGTTTCTCGCTCTCTCTTTCTCCCTCAGTACCATTAAAAGAACGGATAAGACCGAGTTGCCAATCCGGAAGCCCAAGAAGTCACCCTAACGAGCCATTTCAAGTACATACAGGTAGACATCTTTGCACTTCTCAACTTTACGTTTCATCGCGTTCATACTGCACGTTTCAGTTCCGCGCCACAAAGTCGTCGTCCACTCCGTTGCGATGCCGTCTGCACAACACAAGAGCCAGACCATGTCTATACCTTGAGCTATATCGGACCTAACCTAGGCCACCCTGATCTAACATAACCTAACTTTCCCTCCCGCCCTCTCCACACGTGTTTTTCGCGAGAGCAACAAAATGAAAATTCTTCACGTCGTTTTTAGCGAGTGTCGGACGAGGCGAGCAACGTGCTCTTGACTCGCGCGGAGCCTTGGTGATACCATTCCGCAAGGGTGGGGTGAGGGCTCCCCCACTTCACCCCCTTCTCCCTACCTGAAAGGGATCCGGGAGCAGGGAGGATAGTCGTCAAAGTGGCCCAGGATCCCACCCCACTCCACGGCGGCGGCGATGGTGCCCCTACGGGCGCCGTAAGGGGTAGGAGCGCGATGAGGGTAGGGGGGGAGGTCCATAGGTGGGAACCTACCGCGAAATAGAGCTCGAGAATCCGCTCCTCTTTCTCCCGCGCTACCTCGACGCGGCGTGTACCGCGAGAATGGAACGAGAAAGAAGGCGAGCGCTGGAAAGGGTAGGGGAACACCAAGAAAGAAGGGAGTCAAACTCGGCACACCGGCAATCCCCGGGGAAGGGGAACGCGAAAACGTCGGGGGCGAAAGCACCCGCGTCGTGGCAGGCGGGTAGACACCGCGCCAGACGAATTGGGACAATGATGATGACGATAACGACGCGCGCGCGACCGAGAGACAGCGCGAGTCGGACGCGTTCCCCGCCCTTGTGCGAGGATCGATGTGTGAGAGCGCGAGCGGGAGAACGGGGGGAAGAGAGAGAGAGAGAAAGAGAGAGAGAGAGTGAGTGAGTGTGAGAGAGAGAGAGAAAGAACGCGGGCGCAAAAGTGAGACAGAGGCAGAGAGTGACAGAGGTAGACAGAGAGAAAGAGAAGACAAAGAGAGGTTAAGATACCGTGCGTCTTACGGGTGTCAAGGGTGCTCGTTCTGCCGTACGAGGCACGATGCCGTTTCCCTACGTAGGGCAACGGGTTCCGCGACACGCGCGCTCGTCTCCCTAAGCTTCACTCGCCGGCACCACGCGACGTGTTTTTCGTCGTACGCGGAATGGCGTACACGACTGATCGGTCAACTCCGCTGTCGGTCGTACTGCCGCTGATCGTGCTGCTCTCGCAAGACGCGCATGTCGTAATGGCGCACCGATTCTCTCCTAAGGTTAGCCTCGACTAAGTCTATCCTTCTCCCACGTGACGCCGCGGCATCTTATTCGCTCGTTCGCTCGCACGTTCGCTCATTCGCTCACTCGCGCTTATTCACTCACTCACTCTCTCACGCACGCACGTATACGCACATTCGCACGCTCTCGCTCGCTTGCTCTCTCTCTCTCTCTTCATCTCACTCGCTCTCTCGCTCGCTCGACTGCACGGCCGCGCCCTCTTTCTCTCTTCCGCTCGGCCGTACTACACACGCGCGACACGTCTCTCGATCTTCCGCGTGTGCACGCTCGCGAATTTTTCATCAAATCCGTCTCGCGCGTTTCCCTCGCGCACACAATCGCGCGCGCGAGGAGAAGCGCGTGCCGCCGCTTTCGATGTCACTGCGCGCGCGGGACGCCGCACGCTCGACGGATCGGCGGCGCGGTGGCTGGCTTCTTGTGCAATGTCGCGTGCATGTCGGGGCCGCTCGCTTCCGCTTCGCGCTGCTAACCCACGCTTTTCGTTGTTCGCGATTCAATAGCATCGCGCTCGAGCCTTCGGGAGAAAGCGAGCGGCCGAGGCGGAAACGCGTCGCTTTCCCCTCGCCCCTCGTCGAGCTCGTCCTCGACGACGACGACGATGACGACGACGAGCGGCCGGCCGACCGTTGTCGTCGTCATCACGTCGTTACGCACAAAGCGTAGGTCGCGCGCGGCCGCCATGATGGAAAAAATCGTCCACGTAGGTGAGACGAGAGAAAACTGCGCGACTTGGCCGATTCTTTTGATCTCGCCCTCCCTTGACTGTCTCTCCCGCTCGGCGCATCGTGGAAACCCCTTCTAACGTGCACGCGGGTATGTTCCGCACACATCGTTTCTCTCTCTCTCTCTCTCTTTCTCTCTCTCTCTATCTCTCCTCTCCTCTCTCTCTCTCTCTGGCTCTCCCTCTACTTTATCCCCCTCGTCTTCTCGCTGGCTGCCGCGTCGCTGGCCGTGAAGCGCGAGCGCCGTGTGCACACGGCCAGGACCGGGAGGACGGAAGTAGGAAAAAGATCGACAACGGCGGCACGCGGCGAAAGACGCATCAGCTGACAGAGAGCAGGGCAGAGGCGAAACGACGGAGGCACACGGGCAGGGCTGTTGTTTACACCCCCACCTCGATGGGTTAGAGGCAGCGAGATGCCACGGAGGGGCCTCCGAGACCTCGACGAACACCCACCACCACGCAATTTCCAACCCCACCAGCCTCTCAACCACTGTCCGCACCTCCAACCACCCCACCAAAGCCAGCTCGAGCCAAGCCGTGAGCCACGACGAGGGCCCCGCGACGATTTTAGTGTCTTGGGGTGGGTGCTCTCTGTGGCCACAGTTTCGCGGTTTCTCGTGCATGGTCTCGTCGTCGTCGAGAGTTGGGAGTGAGAAGCAGCGCGAGCCGTGACGGCACCTTCGCCTCGGCGTCGTCGGCTGGAGCTACTACTACTACTACTACTACTGCTACTACTACTACTACTACTACTACAACACTACTACTACTATTACTACGGCAGCAGTGCGATCGGGATAACAAAAATAAAGGCTCAGCCAGAGGGGAAGAGGGAGCGAGAGAGCGATATATAAAGAGAGAGATAGAAAGAGATAGAGAGAGAGAGAGAGAGAGAGGGAGACACAGACATTGAAGGAAGATACGCATATGGTTGTTGCACGCATCAAAATTGCACACCGTACGATATGCATGCATCTACACACACACACACACACACACACACACATACGCACGCATACGTACACGCGTAACACGAAGAGAGAGCGTGGCTCAGCCGCCGAGAGTACGCGAGAATGCCACGTTATTCGGCGTCGACGGTGTGCCGTTCTACTTACTTGTACGTACGATCGACAGGTGAGACGACGACGACGAACAGGTCAAGAAGCGGCAGCTGCGATCGCGCTCCCCCGTGCGTGCTCGGCTCAGCGTACCGCTGCTACTGTCGCCGCCTTCGTTCTTCTGGTAGCTTCGCTTAGTACGGAAATCGTCCGTCTGGCCCGCGTCGTCGTTCCCAATCCTCAGCGCGGCGGCAGCAACGACTTTCTCATTTCTACGTGCACGACGCTGCTGTGCTGACCGATGTACCCGCCGCGTCTGTCGCCGTCGGTGCATACGTCATACGTGCTGGCGTATGTGGACGAAAGAGAGAAAGAGAGACGCGCGCGCGTTTCCTCTAACGGAAACTCCAAGAGAGCTCGAGAGTGACTCCGCGATAAATTCGCGCTCGTACACCGCCGTCCGTCCTCTTTCTTTCTCGCTCGTTCGCTCTCTCTCTCTCACTCGCTCGCTCGCTCGCTCGCTCGTTTTGCGTACGTATATGTACGTCCGTGCGTGCGTGTCGCGGTCTCGCTCCCTCTTTCGCTCGCGCGCGCAGTGAGTTCTCGTTCAACAGAGGGACGCGCACTGTGTGTTTCCGGGTTTTACGACGGCCGACTGCGCGATCGAATGTAGTAACTCGTTTCTTCTCGGTCGGTAGGTAGGCAAGCGTGGATCTCGCCCAAGCCGGCCAATGAAATGGATTCGAGCTAACGGTACATAACCGCCCGACAGACACCACGGTGGCCACGCGTTGACTCCGCGAGCCTGAACGCCGCTCTCCTGGAAAGTCCAACGGAGTCGCGCCGTCGCGCACCGTTTCACCGTGCGCCGCGTCGCTTGCTTGCTTGCTCGCTCGCTCTCTCTCTCTCTCTTTCTCTCTCTCTCTCTCTCTCTCTCGGCTCCTCCGGCTAACGTCACAGCCGCATCCTCGTCTCGCGATCGCTCCTTTCGATCGAGACTGCGTTCGGCTCGTCGCGAAACGCGTCGCTATTAATATTCTATCGACCGATCATCAACTATGGCGGCGATTACACGTGTGGGGCGCAAGTGTGTTGAAAACGTGTGTGAGAGAGAGAGAGAGGGAGAAAGAGGCAGGGAGGGGAAGAGAAACGGAGGAACGAGCGAGCGCCAACGGATCAAGGATGTGGCGCGTGCGCGCGATCGTCGATTAAACGGCTCACGAGAGACGATGCTGTTGCCTCGTCCGCGGATCGCGCGCGCGATGCAACCGTGGAAACTTTCGCACCGAACTATCCCGCACGATTCAGCTAGAGATAAACAACTGTCCGTCTCCCTCCAAGCCACGGTTACTCCTACGCGACACACACGACTGTGAGAGGACGTCGACTTACACGCACCTAGCGGATACTAGAACGAGGTTAAGTGAGACGACGTCAACCGACGGCCCGCCATCTTTTCCGGTTCGGATGCGCGCGCTTTTATGAAACGCGGCGGAGCGCGCAGTTTCTTCGTCGCTCCCACTTTCGTAAGGTCTCTGTGGTGCGATTCTGTAACTCGTTATTGGAGTTAACGACACTTTCGTTATCGTTGCGCAGCTTTTGTATACCGTAGAAAAGCTGCGCAACGATAACGAAAGTGTCGTTAACTCCAATAACGAGTTACAGAATCGCACCACTGAGCCCTTATTCTCGAAAATTTGTGAAAAATATCGTATATAATGTCTCATCAATGAGACAATTTAATTGGTTGAGAATCGTGATATCTAATAACATTCATGAAATATCGTATGCGATATTTTTTTTCCTCGTTCTCGAAAATTTGTGAAAAATATCGATACGATATACGACATCAACAGGGCGATTCAATTGGCTGAAAATCAAGACATTCATGAAATATTGTATGCAATATTTTTCAAGAATATGGACCCTGTTCTTACTAAAAGAATTTCTGAATTACTGCGGCAAGTTGGGGTATTAGGGAAAATATATCTGTTAACATCTTCAATTTACTGCGCTAATTCAGAAGTTCTTTGAATAAGTACAAATATACTTTAAATTTAAGTGCAGAAAATAAGAGTTTTTTGTCTGGATCATTATTGTCAAATCGATAGAAACGATTCCATATGGTGATGGAGGAAGATATATGATATATTCCACCCGAAAATATTAAAATATTCAAAGACTGATGGCTCTCTTACTTCTATGGCGTCCACAAAAATATACACACTTTGTACAAACTATATTTTATAACTTCTATTTGCTTTATTTCATTATCTTTATATTTCATACATGCAACTTAAGATTTAAGGATCCCAAGTGTCATACGCTTGATTCGTTAAAAGTGTAGCGCAACGAAGCATCGAGAATTTAAATAAATTACTGATAAATTAGTTCTACAAATAGTTCTACAACTATACATTTCACACAATTGCGGAAGTTACTCATACTTTCCCATATACATAAAATTTTATGTGCCGCATATGATATAAATGATCACCTAAAGGCTGTGTGCAACAAGTATTCATCAGCACCACCTTTTTATAAAACAAGTTTAGTACATAGATAGCTAGTACCCCTTTATTATAATCTGTATAATCAATGTGAATGATTGAAGACTGTCAAAATATGTCACATAGAAAAATGGCAAAAAGAGACATGTTTGTCGAATGTTAAGTGGATGCTTTGCAAACATGATGATCGGTAACATGTACTTTCACTAGTAGGGATTTAACCTCCTTTGCATACGTTCCATATATAAGGAGAAGAGTAACTTGTTACTCTCGTAATAAAAAGGATTCGACATGGCATCTAAGTCTGGTCTGTACTCAGTCGTGAAACTGCTTTGGCTGGAGCTACAGGTGTCCCTGGACGGTGAGTTTTGAGAAACCTCTGAGCAACTCGGGGACGGCACGAAATTTTCACTCCCCCAATCGTCAGTCTCCATTCGTTCCATCGCTCTCTCTCGCAGACCAGACAAGCCATTGATGTGAAGATTGTTGATTCGTTTGCTCAACGGCATAAACTCGCTGGATTCCTCTTCCACGTTGCGACCCCTTTTTCTAAACAATCCGTACGTAGGAAAAACAATAGAATCATCACAACTGTGGATAATGCGCGTCACGACGCGTGCCGTACGGGCCTTTACGTACTTTTCTTCGTAAGGTTATGTCATCTTATAAATATGTAAACAAAGACTAACCTGTTGGCTGATGTCATTGTCATGTTCACTGATCTTCCTCGATTAATGTTGGTCATAAAGAGGATACTTCTCGATTAACACATTATCGCCACAATCTTTATTGAAACGGAGAAATCAACCATTCGCGTCAAGATGAGTCGGACTCGATGCATATCAAACGATCACTACGGAATGGCAATAGATAGCTTTGCTCAACGAAGCTAGACCTTCAATCCGCGGATTTGTCGAAACTCGAGATGATGACAAAACGCAATCTAAACTGGAAAATCTTTCCCGGAAATTCCTTAATATGTTATTAAATTTGTTTCTTAGCTGCGTCGAAAGATCGAAAGCATAGAACTCTATTTATGCTGGAATTGGCTGAACCGTCGAGCTGAACCGTTCGAGCAGTAGAAATATTATGGTGCATGTTCCACCGTACGTACCTGCGCATGCGTGAGTTGCATTGGCAACTCGTGTTTCAATGGGTGCTAAACAAACTTGTGTTTTGAACTTTATAAATTTCTTACAAATTATTTTGTAAGATTTATTATTATTTTGTAATTATCTTAATTTATCACTGCATTAAGCATTATATAGAAAATAAAAATGTAAAAAAGTAATAATGAAAATAATACTTAAGCATCAATTGAAAATAATACTTAAGCATCAATTGAAAATAATAATGTATGAATTAAGCATTATTGTATTATGCATTAATAAGCATATTAATGTATGAATTAAGAATTATGTATTATTGATATTATGCATTATAAAGAAGACAAGTATACACATTAATATTATAAAAACTATGATAGAAAATAAATATTAAATAAAACATATATTTATTTTATAAAATATATTTTTGTATTTCGAATTCCATGTGACTGTACCCTTTCAGAAAATAACAGAAAAATATCACAATATTTTAAATTATTCAGACAATAGTATTCGTGTAACGTAAAACGTGCAAAATTATGTATAAAAAAACGAAATAACCTTTTAAATATCGTTAATTTCCTCGAGTAATTAACACTCGTAATGTACAAATATGTAAAAATAACGTGTGTGATTGAAAAATCTTGATGGGTGTGTTCACAAAATACAATAGTCATGTAATTGTTGCAAAAATATATATTCGCTGAACGCATTTGTCATAACGAATTCGGTCGCTTGCATTAGTTAACATTAATTTATATTTATCATTTAATACATGTACCAAGTAATAAATTTCTATTAATATTGATGATTTATATACAAACAATGGTGTATTGATCTGATACAATATATGCATGAAGAAGACAAATCGTACCAATTGGATATCGTCGTTTATATATTAAGGCTCACATTCTGAACTCTCATCACTAAAAGTAACTGCTAAAAGTAACTAAAAGTGGCTTATAGCCAATCAAGACTTATAAGCCACTTTTATAGTCACTTTTAACGATAAAAGAGTTCAGAATATGAACCTGAGAGGTTTGTTTTCTATTGCTGAATTAACTGCACTAACTTGCACTTATTCTCTTTTTCTCTCCCTTTCACTAACTCCTAGATGTATATCTATTTCTTTTTATGTTCCCTGAGTGTACACTAGTTCAGCGATAAAAAACAGCGATAAAAAACAACCTAAGATTATGTATAGAGCCTGTTCTGAAACCGGCTTTGGAAATTTTGGTTTTAGTTCTAAGAGGCCTTCTACAATAAACAATTAGTCATAAGCTATAAACAAATTGACCAATCACAATTGATTATTTCAAAAATAATCAACTGTGGTTGGTCGATTTGGTTACAACTTATGACTAATAACTTATTGTAGAAGGCCCATAAAACTTATGAAGGAAATAGGGGCGGTGGTTACTGTACAGCACTGTACAGCAACTGCTTCCCCTATACCCCTTCCAGCGGGACTGTGCGAGAGAGAACGAACAGTAAAAACAGTGTATCCTTTTCTACGTGAGCCCACTCCTCGAACACGCAGTCCAGGGCTGCGTTCCGATATTCACTGCCAGTACTGAAAATCTATAATATATGTGACATAAAGTATATATTAGGTGTAGTAAAAAGAAATCCATTATTTTTGCATGAAATTGAAGGCTTTAATTACCATAGTTAGAATGATCCGATTTAGGTCAAATATGCGCCGTTTTGTTCGACAACTTGTTGCCATTTTGAAGGTAATTTCATTATGCCTCTCTCATAAAAGCCCTCGTTCCTATTGGCAAAAATTTGAGACAGTCAATTTTCACAAGCCTCTCTTGAAGCGAATTTTTCACCAGCAAAATTGTTCGCCATAGACAGGAACAGATGGTAATCACTTGGTGCTAGGTCCGGACTATAAGGTGGATGCATAAGAACCTCCCAACCAAGCTCCCGGAGCTTCTGGTGAGTCACTATCGATGTGTATGGCCTGGCGTTGTCCTGATGGAACACAATTCCTCTCCTATTGGCCAAAGCTGGCCACTTCTGGGCGATTGCTTCCTTCAGACGGTCCAATTGTTGACAGTACAGTTCCGAGTTAAGAGTTTTGCCGTAGGGGAGCAGCTCATAGTAGATAATTCCTTGCTAATCCCACCAAACACACAGCAAAACCTTCCTGGCCGTAAATCCTGGCTTGGCCACCGTTTCCGCCGGCTCACCGCGATTCGACTACGACCGTTTTCGCTTAACGTTGTCGTAAGTGATCCACTTTTCATCGCCAGTGACCAACCGCTTCAGAAATGGGTCGATTTTGTTGCGATTCAGCAGCGATTCGCAGATGGAAATTCGGTCCATGAGGTCTTTTTTCGTTAACTCGTGTGGCGCCCATACATCGAGCTTCTTTTTGTATCCAGCCTTATTCAAATGGTTTCAAACGGCTTTTTGTGCAATCTTTAGCTCTTGGGCAATCGAAACAGTGCTTACATGACGGTCGGACTCGACAATGTCCATGATTTTATCGATATTTTCGACAATTGGCCTTCCAGTGCGTGGTGCATCTTTGACATCGAAATTACCGGAACAGAATCGACGAAACCAAAATTGCGCGTGATTGGCTGTTACAGTATCAGGACCATAAACACTATTCACCTTTTCAGCCGTCTGGCTTGCGTTTTCGCCTTTATTGGAGAAAAACTGTAAAATATAGCGTATTTTCTCTTTGCTAGTGTCCATCTTTGACGCGCGCTCAAACAAAACTGAGTCAACTAATTACAAAACTGTTAGAAAAGTTTTTTTAGTACGAAATCTCATCTTTCTAACGCCATCTGGTGGAACCCGATCGGACTTATACAACGCGAGATACAGATAACTACTAAAGCCATCTATTGGAAAAATAATGGATTTCTTTTTACTACACCTGATATTTTCAATACTGACAGTGAATATCGGAACGCAGCCTAGATATACTATGGCTGCGTTTCAAAATTCACTGCCAACGCTGAAAAGTTATAGTTTGCGTGATACAAACTATATATTTTCAGTACTGGCAGTGAATTTTGGAACACGGCCCATGTCTATGGCTAAAACCAACGTTTCCGGAACCGATTGCGAAAAAGACCTATAGTCACGGAGTAAGAAGTAAGTAAGCAGTAACAAGTAACAAATAAGTAACAAACGTAAGCGGTAAGAAATAAACCAATCACAATCGATTATGACAAGAATAATCAACCGTGGTTGGTCCATTTCTTACTGTTCACGCTTACTTCTTACCGCTATTGTAAACGGCCCTTTAAGCTAGGTCTACAATGGGTGGTATTAGGCTTTAAGCCGTAAGAAATTGACGAATCACAACTGATTATTCTTCTTATATTCGATTATGGTTGGTCAATTTCTTACGGCTTAAAGCTTGCCATACTTATTCTAGATGCAACCTTAAGCCCATTCTATATTAATTGCAAATTGTTCGTAAGCAAATTGACCAATCACAGTCGACTGTTCTCCTTGGATCGAAGAAGTATCAACTATGCTTGGTCAATTTACTTGCGACTTGTGGTTAATGCAGAAAGGCCCGAATGGCCAAAATGAGTTTTATGCATTATATGAAAATTTATGCTCAGAGGATCTATTTTGTAAGTTTGTAACGTATACGTTATAGCTATTACGTATGCGTTAAAAAGACATAACGGATGTATTTCTTATTCATAGAAATAATGAATGTAGCACGAACATGATATTACCAAACGATAATATTATCAGCAGTGGCTGCGTTCAATAGAACAAAATGATCAGTGAGTGCTTAGTGATTATTGTCTTTGATTGGAGCATTCTTTTAGATTCTTCATAGACCCAGAAGTATTTACCAATCAGGAGCGAGATTCAGTGGAAAATCTAGTAATGTTGTCCAACTGTTGAGTCTGCTGAATGCAGCCATTGCTCTCTTGAACTAGATGTCGATTTAATATAGATTGGACACAAAGTTAATGATTGGTTAGATCTAGTAATTTACTAAAGTAAAGCTTTGCACCAGTTAGTTGTGTCCAATCGTGTTATGTCGAATTGGACAATCCCCTCTGTTCTTTTGTTGTATGGTAAAAATAATTTCGACAAGCGAAAATAATATTTTTAATGCATTTCGGAATACAGCCACCAGGTACGACTCAACGGTGGGTCAGGACTTTTTATTCTCAAGTAGTATACTTCATAGCGGGTCGAACGACATTTTTTATTATTTATTTTTCAGGAGCATTATATATTCCCTAAAAGGAATAGAGTGGACTTCTGTATTTATTTATTGTAAACAGATCGAGGGGCAAGAGATTTCAAGACAAATTAAATTGCGATATAAACATTGTTTAATTTTCTTTTCAATATCTTATTTATTCTTCCTCGCAGCGCTATTTCTAATAAAAGTACTTGAAGATCTGAAAACATATTTAATACACATACTTTTTATACATATTTAATACATTTACTTTTTTATCCTCTTTTACTCTTTCCACCTAATTAAACAGAACGAGATAAAAACTGTTTATCGCTGAAATATTGCTGCTCGAAATGTGTTTGACATTTTAATCCCATCTATTTGCGAATGCTTTACGAACTCGTTTCAGAATTAAAACAATTGATGACACAATAATTTGTATAAAATAATAGCAATTGTTTAATGATGTGTTACATCACGTAAGTCTGAAAAATTTTTTAGAAAAAGCTTTGTCACTCAGATTTCTAGAATCATTTGCACGCTGCGACTAAATCATGCAATACGATTATTATATGTTTATATCTACTCATATTTAGATAATTGTATATATATATATATATATATATATATACACATGCAAGAAGCCCATTCATTAATATATACATGTACTTTATTTATTTGAAATGTAATTGAAACAATCTGGAACATTATATATTGTTTTACATCTCTTCATATATAACAACTCGATCCTGTAAGGACAACCACTTATGCACAATTCATGCACGGGTGTGCATATAAATTTGAGGAAAACTCTCGAATGTCGACATGTCCACCGTTATGAAAGAGTTGAGGACCCATGGAATAATAATCGGAAGAACAATTTAACATTCAAGGAATATAAGGCGCGTCTCGCTGATCAGATTTCATTTAGTTCACCCAACTGTCGTCAGATTTGCACACAGGGCGGACAAAAAAACAAATATCGCGTAAAAGAACGACGGTTTTTCCTAAATGGAAACTGGGAATTATTCTTCCTCGGAGAGGCTAATTTTTTAAATCTTTATTAAATTATTACTGCATTCCGAAATTCATTGCCATTACTGAAAATATATATTCGTACAGCATCCGTACAAAAGTTGCAGCAATATTGCAACGTTGCAGCAATGTTGCTACAACTTTCTGTGCTATATAGATAGTTTATGTTACACGTATTATAGATTTTCAATATTGGCAATGAATATGAAAACACGGCCTATTTTGACGCTGTTTTAGATCTATTTTTCGATGACTAGTCGAATAATTACAGGCAAGTTAACCAACAATACTTGGTTGACAACAGTTGATTGACAAGACGCTTCATTTGGGCCCACCCTGTAGTGATCGTCGAGAATAATTTACGAGATATCAATATATGAGGGTATTAAAAAGATTAAATGCAACGTCATCGCCTCCCGCGTGTCCATAAAATTTGATAAGATCCACATGATAATAACTAAATAAATCGATCTCTTCCGTTATGCAACTCAGGTATTTATTATCGAGAAGTCAGAAATTGCTAACAATATACGCGTGCGCGTTTTTCTAATCAAATTTGCGAGGGGTAGTCAATTTTTACCTGGAATAAGTAGAGGAGGAAAGGTAAGAGGAAGATAAGAAGGAGATCAAATAGTAACGGGAGATAGCGAGGAACGTACGCGAGAATCGCAGGGAAAAACGACAGAATCAAGCCGGATAATCTAATGAAAAACAATAATCAAACGGACGAGAGTAATTTGTCTGAAGTATCGATCGGTCAGTCATTTTCTGCGTGAATATTATCCCGCGATCGCCGCATTAATCAATGTAGTCCCGAATCATATTCCTCATCCCGAATAAGATGTCCCTCGGCTTTTGTTCGGATCCCAGCTTCCTTCGCACTGGTGCTTCGTAATCGTCATGTGGATAGTTGTCCGGACGATTGATATCCTGAAATAAACGGAGTAACGGAAGATAAGCAGAAAAACAATTGAATTATTTAAATTAATCTCAGATGACGATTCTGACGATTCCACTTTTATAAATGTATAAATTATTCATTTTATTTAACTCATAACACACACACTTATCAATTACTTATTGTCCATTTATTATTCATAATTATTGATTATGTGTAAATTCTACTTTCCTACTCGCTAAGTTGATTATTTGTACGACATTGTTATTTTCCAATGATCATATGTTGTTAGATAAATCAAAGAAAATTATAAATTTTCACAGTATAAATCAGTGTATTTGCTTTTCGAACATTTTAATTGAGATACAGTTGCATTTCTTCATTAAAACAAAACTGATTGATATTTGTATCATATATATTTTATATATTCTTGTTTTTTGTATATTTATATCTGATGATAGAAATTACAAAAAAACAATCATCACATACAACAATTAAAGGATTGCTTCCAGAGATCACTAAAAGTAGAAAACATTTAATGAACCGTAATTTGGCGAAAATATTGGAAAATAATGGAAATAATAATAAGTTAAAAAGCGTTTTGATCAGCTTGAGATCTTTAGATTTTAGATATATATTATCGAATAAGAAATTTAATTACCATGCACTTACTACGCATTTTAGAAAAAAATTTTGAGTGTTTCATTTATTTTTTTAACGAATATCGCATATACTGCTTCGTTTACTTTCTATAAGCGAGGCAAAATACAATTTCCGCATTAACATTACACATATATATAGTATATAATCTGTCACACTTACATCACTGAGAAGCGCTAACAAATATTTGATCTTGGATTTGCAATTGCCGGTAGATAAGTCATTATGCGTATCACCGTACATAGAACGCGAACTTGGAAGTTCGTCTGGATTGTACATCCTCTTCATCGTGCCTCGGCACGAAGGATGGTAAGGATATTTTCTGCAATGACAATCATATTTAACACTATTTAAACATATTTAACAATATTTTGCTCAACGATAAAGGAAGAAAAGTGGGTCGAGAAACTTACTCGCAATCCACACACAGGCAAGATTGGAAGCAACACAGGAAAATCGCAATGATGAATACGGCTCGTTGCAGAAACATCTGAAATATAACATATACATTCAGGGATTAAACACTATATGTAAAATTATATTACTATATGTAAAAAATTATGTACATTAAACGGCAGAACAATTTTATGCAATTGAATGAGTGTAAAAATTTTGATAAATATCGTGAAAAATAGAAAAATGTGTGTATATGCGTATATGGACCAAGAAATTTTATTAAAAATATATCCTCTCTCTCTCTCTCTCTCTCTCGTTCTGTCACGCAATTGTATAACATTTAAAAATATAACTTTTCTTCTCAGTTTGATCTGATTAATCTTCACAATTTTTCATTTTCGAAAGATCCTGAACATCTTGTATATATACATTCATATATTTGTATAAATGTTGCCACAAAACTGGATTAGTTACGGAATTTTTGAGAAACTCATCGAAACATTTATATTCCATTAATTATTGTAGATTAAAATTTTATAATTCTATATGTACACATTATTGGTTAATTATTTATTAATTATTCTAAAAAGATGGAAATTATGTGTTTAAACAACAAACTATCACTATGTATGTGTGTGTGTGTGTGTATGCGTGCTAACTTTACTACACTTACTTTACTTACACAACTTTACTTACACTTTACTAATATTTATACTAATATTTAAAGAGACGAATATGTACGATTATAAAATAATACGTAATTATAATAATAATCTAATAACATTATAATGTAATTGCGTATAATTGAATTATGTGTTAGGACTGTTTTGACAATTTAGAACGTGTAGTATAAGTTTTCGAGCTAACATAACTTCAAAGATACTTGCTGCAAATAAGGGAGCAACTATATAAACATCCGTATAATATTATAATTTGTATTATTATATAATTGTAGTATTATATAATTTTTCGATCAACTTAGAAAACATAATTAGTGCAATTAATATAATCGTATATAAGTATATTGTATAAACTGGCTTTTATATGTAATTCAAGTAAGAGGAATCATGGCTACGAGAGAATCACTTGTAGATATTATCGAAAATAATCGTAATCCAAATAATCCTAAATCCCAGAAGGATAATAATATTTGAACGTATAGTGACGCACAAGCCGAATATTTTTTTGGGTTCACGTGTGCGGCAATTCAACCTTTCACGTCAAACTATACACCTTAATTTATTCATAGTAATGAAAAGCAATTAATCAGTCAGTAAATATTGTATAAATATAATAACGTAATTTAAAATGCAAATAATTATGATTATTCGTACTAACATCCGCGATCGGTTTTCATCGCCATGATTTTGCTGTTTCACTTTAATAATATAATAATATTTCGACATTACATAGCGACACGCGTGAATCAGAAAAGAAAATTGAAAAATTATTATCTGACGTGATTTAAGTCAACTCAAATTATATAAAATAATTATATGAAATATGTGTAATTATTCACATAATAATTATTAATTTATTATATAAACTAATAATTTATATATTAATTAAAATTATAAGTAATATTATAAAAATATGTAAAAATTATATAAAAACATACAAATTAATTCAAATTAATTATATTGAAAAATTCAATGTAATGAAGAAATTACATAAAAATTTGACGGCCGCATTACGTTTCTCCTTTTGCTCGAATCATTTCCTTCCTTTATTTTTGCGTATCAACAGTTTCTTTTTTGTTTAGTCGGTTTCGTTTTCTTTTCCCTAAGGAAGTGAACTGGAATATTCACAAAAGATTAGATTGGAAGCGAGTCCTGCGAGTCTACGATAAACGTGGCACCAAGCCAGAAGCCAAATGAAGCATTTCTCTGCATCGCGAAAATTTAAAGTATCAATTTTTAAAGTCAGCGACGCTCGTCACGAAATGTCAAGACAACTTCGCTCCGAAATAAGAATGGTCAAGGATAATCTGCGCAAAGGTGAACCACACGAGGAAAAATTTTCACGAATCCCTAATGAACTTACGCGATGCGAAGTTTGGCGAATCCGAAAGTGTGGCAAAGCCGATTTTAACTAGTTTCGACAAATTAATATTATCGAACGGGGGAAGAAGAAGGACCCAGCGAGACGAGAGGAAGGAAGTAATGATCGGCGGAGAAAATACGAGTTGATCCTTTCCGTGTTGAGAGATGCGGAAGTATCGTCGCGAGACGACCAATAAGGAGCCGAACCGATCACGGGGGCGCTCGTCCTTTCGCTCGAGGATAACAACATACACTCACGCGCGCGAAAGGTCATTTCGTTTGCTAGTGAAGGATCGAAGCAGCGAATATGCTCGTTCGCGCGATTCCACGCTAAATCGATATTCGTATTGCTATTTATTCGCCATTTTGGCGAAGCAACGGCCGGTCTCAGCGCTATTCGAGCTGGCCAATTTGCAGCGTTGTATTATCCTTCTTCTCGGAATGTAATGAAACGCGAGCGGGCGTGCAAAGGAAACGAGGCGTTTCTGGAATTTTGTTCGATTCTTCGCTTTAATTGAGAGCAACTTGAAGGAAGAAGATACCGTACGCATCCGCACGTTACGAGCTGTCTAATTAGTACCGAGAATAAGTCCTATTTGTATGAGTATGATTGAAGATAATATCGTGCAATCATGTTCACAACGCTGAATGCATTCGACGGGTTTACCAGCGCGATAACACGCAAGTTTGAGCGTTATTCCGCAATTAGCAATGTTGGTTTGCCGAGGAAATAGTTAAATCACAGCTAATTAAATCACAACTACAACAAGTTCAAGGTTCAGGACTCAAAGTTCAATATACTCATATCCATTGCCAGACACAATAGCCGTCGTATAACTGTAGATTACGTTATTCTGAACAAAAAAGTCCTTTATCATTTTGCAGATATGCAAATTTTCAAGTTATTAGTTAAAAAAGAGCCTCTAGATGTGGTCACTTTCGATCATTATTAACTTAATAATTGTCGCGATTTTTGCGAAATGGTAAACTTGACTTTTCTTCTCAGCTTGATCTGATTAATCTTCACAATTTTTCGTTTCCAAGAGATCCCGGATACCCTGTATATTATATATGAGTGATTTATAAATAAAATATTTCAATCTAATTCTAAATTTAGACTTGAATATCTTACGTAAGACAATTTTAAATAACGATTATTAATACCGGTCTAAATTTAAATGAGTATCTGATGTGAGGCATACTTCAGTTTCACGACTATGAGATACAACTGTGCAAGTTTGATTTGAAATCTCGTAAGTTCCAAAACGCGAAGCGTCAACTTGGAATTTTTTTTTCCTAAACAAACTGAATCTTTCTTCCAACGCCAGCATACGTATAGCAAAAGCGTTATTTCTAAAAGAAAAAAGAAGTTCAAAAGAATTTCATCATTATCATTATTCTCCTGCGGCCAGTAGAAAACTCGTCTCAAAAATTAAAATAACAATATATAAATATTTTCATCGAAGTATTAGGAAAGACGCTTATTTCGTACACGAGGCATCGAAACTGCCAATCACGCGTTTATTTTAATCCTGTAGTATTTTCGGACTTCCTCGGGTAGCTCTTCGAGCGCTAACGACCAACCTCGAAGAAACAAAGCCACGAGATTCCATAGGAGGGAAAAGACGCGACGGCGATATGAGAATTGTATCTCTTCGTCCGAGCGCGGAGGGGTGAGATTCTTGCGCGCGGTCGCTTTACCGCTTATTTATTTTAATGCGCCTCCTCTCGATCGGTCGAGCGCGCATTATCATCGGTACTTGGAGAAAAAGGCGACGGGATTGAGCGAAGTTGAACGCACCGATCACGTAGAGCACACGTCGTAAACAGGCATCTTCGTAAGGACATTTTAGGAATACGAGAATAATTTCCCTTATTTCGACGGCACCGCTGGCTTATCGGCTTATAAATATATCGCGGACGTCATGTTATTTCCCCGACACCCGTTTATAAAATCGAACAGTGCACAAACGGGCCGTAGTGCGCGAGCGAAAGGCGTCTTAATTCTTCTTGTATAAATCTTCAGATCAGAGGCACGAGAACGTTTACGAGGAATAAGCATCCGACAGAAAGAGATTATGTATGATTACACAGGGTGTTGAAAAATAGGGTACTAGATTTGCAAGGTAGATAATATTCGTTGTACTAATTAAAAAATGCTTGGTGAACATAGGTCGAAAAATCAATTCATCTTTTTAGGGGGATGTGTGCAAAAATTTGTTTTATTTTTCACCTATAAATAAAATGCAAGAATTACATCAGAATGAATTCAAGATGAAGCTGACTAGACTGATAGATGAAAAAGACTAAGAACTTTTGGAAGAGTTCGCAATTCTATAATATAATTCTATAATATAATATAATTTGAAGAGGTCAAACGTAGACATGTAGAATGTAGAAGGAAGATACATGTATATGTGTATGTGTGTGTGAAACACATTCATTGTAATACAAAATAAAATCATATTACAGTAAGATATTTGGTCGTATATACAAAATAAAATTGTTGATAAAGAAATTTATAATATGCTTATATTGTGTATAAGCATATTATAAATATAAGAAATATCATAAATATAAATATATAAGTATAAAAGTTGATATAAAAATATATAAATGAAATATATAAAAATTAATATAAAAATATATTAATTTTTAATAATACAGCACTTTCGTTAAAATCTTAACAATTATAATGTGATTTAAATATAGTTTAGGAGAAATTAAAAATAAAACGTTGATCTCACATCACAAGGAGAACAAGGTATAAAATATAATATAATATAAAAAATGTCTTTTAATGGTAAATACTTCAGCGTCCAAACGGTCAATTTTTTTCTAATTGTACAAACGTGTGTCTATATATGTCAAAGGATGCCTGAAAAAATAGTTTCGCAGACCAATCATTTTCATCGAAAGGGATGATTTATTAAAAATATTGCCAAAAATATTATCAGAAATATTTATATTAATATTAATATTAATATTAATATTAAATATTACTAAATATCAATATTACTCAATTAATATTAGCAAATATTTAATATTAAATATTACCAAAGTATTACCAAAAATATAACATATAAATCGAATTCAAGATGTGCGCTTTTTACTTCGTTTCACTAGCCCTGTATTGGTCATTTGATTTTTTTAAATGCTATTTAATCATACTTTGTATTTAATTAATGCGACAAGACGCGGTAGTATCTTTATGGCGGCAGTCTCTACCGGCGACTGTACTTAATACTATGTAACTAACTAAGTAACTTACTATGTAACTAACTAAGAATACATAGTTAGTTAATATTTAGTTACTCACGGTATTTAATATATCAAGCTTCGCCCACACGACGCTTATTTCGAACGTTCTGTATCCAAAGAGATCGTAATCGAGAGAGGGGTGATGTATAATAATATTCCAATCACACGTTATAATTTTGTAAAAATAATACAAATACAATAAGAGATCCCACTTGATCCCATTACCGCACGAAGAGTTTTATCGTATAATTAGTCCTCGGGCTTCCTTAAACGATAATCCGATGCGCGCGAGATAATATTCATCGTTGTTTTCCTTTATTTTGCACGTAATGAGGAAAATATCGCTCGATTGTAACAGATATAATAACCGTGTTTCGTATGTCGAACTTTTGAATCGCATATGTCCCAAAATAACGTTCATAAAACAAGCACGTTGAAGCAGTCATATAAACAGTGCGCGCACGTAAAACATTCTTGTTGTGCATACAACGCTTATTAAGCACGTGAGCACGAAAATGCAGAAAAAAAGAAATAATTTAAACAACGTAATATAATCTGAATTATACAAAGCTAAATGAATGAAAAACTTTTAGATTCACAATCGGAAAAGTTGAATTGAAAGAGACAAAAAGAGCCAACACGGTAAATAAAACGTTGCAGTAATAATTCATTTTTTAAATTTAGAATTGGATGGGCGCTATACGCTTGTCACAATATGTCGCGTTTATTTGATTTATATTTTAATACATATCACCATTCTGCAATTTATCAAACAACCTTGTGATCTCTAGGAAATGAACCCTTCTAACATGCAAATTACCAAACTGTCACTTCTATGCTCGCGTGCTCTGTCGCTCACCCTATTAAATATGCAGGAACTAATCAGAAAAGAAAACTCGGGAAAGATGAAGTAACAGGACGCTAAATCTGCGATACAAACATGTTTCACAAATATTTTATCGCTTTTTTATTTATGAGAGATTTCGGGGGAAGATTATGAAGGTCTCTCAGACATTATATGTCGATTTACATACAGGGATAATATTTCCACGCAAACCCGTAATAAAAGTGATATATATCGCTCGTTTTGTATTTCGATGCGTCACATCGAGTAGAAATATTATTCGCCGCGAGAAAGAGAGAAAGAGAGAGAGAGAGAGAGAGAGGGGGGGGGGGAGAGGGCGGACACTCAGGTATTAATTCATTAAAGAGTTCACTCTGTGGGAGTAGAGATAGCGACGGAACAAGCATATTAATATCGAACACGGCTAATTTTAGTTAAGTGGTGGCTATCGCAATTGCGAAAATTATGTGAATGATTTCCGACGCATTTGAAGAGGATATTTGCCGGATTGTATCTCCGGATAATAGCGCTGATTGATTCGATCAATCATTCAAATATCTCAATATCTCAAATACTAGAGGCCATGTTGGACGTGTAGCGAACGCCAAAGCCTTTCTTAAGCTGAAGAAACATTATACGTTATACGTTACATGTTAGACGTTTGTACGAGAAAATTGGAAATTTAAATTGTTAGGTCATTAAATATGATTTCGAATCAAAAGTTTGGTTTATTATATCTCAGACTAGAAGTAGTACAATTAACCGAAGTATGCGCCTAAACTATCGACACAGTTTTGCCAGCTTAACGGTAGCTTGTTTATGCCCGCAGCGAAGAAGCCTGAAGAGCGAGTGGCGATGTAATCGCGGAAGGCGTTTTTCACAGCTTGTTGAATGTTGCATTTTTTTCTTTGCAAGAAGTGGTCCAGTGCTTGGAAGAAGTGGTAGTCAGTTGGTGCAAGGTCTGGCGAATACGGTGGGTGACAGAGAGTTTCCAAGTCCAGTTCCAAGTAATTTGAGTAGTCGAGCGTTGTCTTGCAAGAGGATTGGCCTGTCTTTATTAACCAATCTCGGCTGCTTAATCGCAAGTATCTTCATCATTTCGTCCAGTTGGTTAGTAGTAGATATACACTGTAATCGATTGACCAGCTTTCATGAAGCTGTAGTATAGGATAATACCAGCGCTGGGATCATCAAACAGACACCATTAGCTTTTTTGGTAAATATTCGATTTCGGACTACATTTTGGCGCTTCATCTATTTCGACGATATCTCTTCTGATGCTCGTTTAATTCATGCGGAACCCATCTATCCAGCTTCTTTACCTTGCCGATTTGTTTTAAATGGTCCAATATTGTTGGAATAGTTAAACCTTGCTGCTAATTCACGCATTGTTTAAGATGTATCAGCTTATCATTACCCATCTTGATCTCAAGTTGCCCACGTGGCTCATTTTCCAGATTAAAAATTAAAACCTCTTGAGTGTTATTTAGGACGATAACATAGACAACATATTTAACATCACAATTGTGTCTCGTCGTTAAACACAATTTTACCAACATATAAATTTACCAATTTAGTACAATAAACATATATATAATAATAAGTAATTATTACTGGTAATGATAAAATATTCAGAAACGGCTAATAATTAAATAATGAGCAATTTATTATCTAATTTAATGAACAAATAGATTGACTTGTAGCGAGCAAACAGCAACCCACGTTACGGTATTTTCGTAGTTTGGAGTGATGCTAGTTATGGCGCGATCTCTGCAAAACTCGGGACACGTGAGTAGAATTTGCAGTTGGGTAATCGCGATAATTCCGCACGCATGTGCGTGTCGATGTACATCCGAATTATACAAATCGCTCCACCAAACACGAAGCGTGTATTCGCGAACGCACGGACGTGGGTGTTGTCGAACTAAATCAGAATGTGACATTTATCATGGGTCAACATGTTGCTGAAGAACGCGACATCATCAAGGACCCGTGTTTATACGTCCGTACAAATGAAGATTAATATGGATAAAAAACGCGCGGGAGAAAAGGAACAAGAGACGTCGTCGCGATATCCGCGATGCTTCGGCCCGTGTTAATTATTAACCTACATAACGCGCAGGCAACCTAATCAGGCGAATTCGCGTACGTTTTTATGCGCGCCGCGATGTGACCTCGTCTTCGTTAATCCGCTCGTAAAAAAAAAAAAGACACGTTTTCTCCGTTCTGCTCTTACCGTCTTTTCGTCTATTTCGGACTGTTTGTGAGCACAGTTAAGCTCACTTCGTTTTCACTTCGTTTCGGGAAGCATTTCGCAGTCGCGCGTGGAATCGCGCGCAATGGATCCGTGCGTGACGTTCGTTTGCAACGCCGTTACCGTTGTAAATTACTTCTTTTCGCTAATGATTAGGTAACAGCGTTATTTCTCAACGTTGGTGATGACAACGATGACGTAATTACATTTTTTCTTTTTTTTTTTGAGAAACAATAACGAATATTACCGTTACTTTGTGCATGTGAGATACATGCACTTGGGATGGACGGTGCCGAATTATAAGAGAAAGATTCTCGAAAAAAACCTGGTAAAAAAGGAACAGAATGACTCGTTGCGTTTTGTATAACACAATGACACCGGATTATTTTTCAAAATGGATAACGGTGACGCGATAATTACTGTTAAGACGTAACTTCTTCATATCTGGCGTGTCCTTTATCAAAAGTCACGAGACGCATATGAACATGATGGATAAATGTCATCTAATTATAAACTAGTAATTTATATTATCTATATATGTGCAACGGTTACAACCACGAAATGGTTGAAATGTGATCGTAAACCAGACATAATATTAGTGATATAATTACCATGTGAAAGCAATGTTCACTGTTGATATCAATGCTGCACTGTGTGTTACAGTTTCATAAAAAATAATATCGATAATTCTGCATGTGCATCAATAACTACGAATTGACTTCTTATAATTTGTTTCATTCCTCTAATTGCTGTAATCGGTCGATATAACGTGATAACATCGTTTTTACGTCTGAGTTGTATCCCCGTTTTGTAACGCAACACGCTCATTTTTAAGCAATGATCCACTCCTTTTATTTAACCGCTCATGTATCTAGAAAAGTTCCATGTAAATTCAGTCTGTGCCTTCCTGTCTATTAATTAAAAACTGTCATTTAATTAAATACAAAACAACCTGATTAACTACAGAGCAAACAATACTGTAAATCGAAACGCATGCATAATTCCCGAGAAATGTAAATAACTTCCCACATATTGCCACGTATTGCCACGTATTTGGCAATGTATTTGGTAATGTATTTGGCAATTATTCTCAACGTGAATAATAAACTGAAAATTTTCAACAATATGAATTGTAAAAGAAATAATAAGATTGATGATAAGAAAATGAATTTAAATTCGAGATTTTAATTCGTATTTTAATTTTCTTAAATCGTTTATTAGTCAAGTCATTTAGCTATTCAAGTGTTTCAACTTGTTAATAGAAGAAAATTTAATACAAAAAGAATTTTAAGAGAAATGCTACAATTTTAAAAATTATGATAAAATTTTGTAACCGGAAACATCGACTGTCGCCTCAATTATTTTCCACGTATTTTTTTATATATTACACATCTTTCTATGTGTATTATATTTTTTATATTTTAGAAATTGAAAATTAGTTTTTTTTTAATTTATTATGTTCCATAACTAGATAAACTCTGCTGACAGCGTATTTCTGCACTACTAGGAAACATGACGAAATCGAAATGAATTTATACGGATTTATACAAAGGTTTATATAAAGGTTACACGTAACAATATTTCCGTTTATTTACATTCCACAATTTACAGTGATGTATAGTATATAGCATGTATATAGCAGTATGTAGAGTATATAGCAATTTATATAAATAAAAGTTAAATATAATATTCTTTCCGTTTACAGCCTACGGCAGTAGCTCAAGGAATTTCTCTAAATATATATACACAGGGTGTCCGAGATCTTTTGAAAATGAAAAATTGTGAAAATTAATCAGATCAAACTGAAAAGAAAAGTCACGTATCATTTTGCAAAAATCGTAATAGTTGTTGAGTTATTAATGATTGAAAATGACTACATTTACTCTTTTAATTGATAACTTGAAAATTTGCGTACTTATTTGCAAAATGGTAAAGGACTTTTTTGTTCTGATTCAGATTCAGATTTTTGTTCAGAAAATTCAGGATTCAAAGTTCAATATACTCATATCTATCGCTAGGCACAATAGTCATATATGTAATTGTAGATTAGATCATTCTGAACAAAAAAGTCCTTTATTATTTTGCAAATTACTTTTTGTCTCCTACTGTTCTTTACAATCTATCACAATCAAGGATATTCAGTAAAAATTTTGATTTGGAACTATGACTTGCTAGATGAATATCCATCGATACCCCCAGTGAGTTTTCCTTATCATAGTCTGGTCTAGTTAAGGGGGATTTTCCATTTAAGTCCGCGCTTCCTAGGCTTATTGGTCATGAAGTGGTTAGCTAGATTATTAGGATGTTCCGATATTCTATCTTTATAGGATTTGGTTAAGCACGCAATTTCCTCTTTGATGAAAGGTATGCTTAAGTCATGATGGAGACTTTCGTTGGTAACAAACCAAAGTGCATCAGTGATAATACGAAGAGTCTTGGACTAGAATCTTTGAGTTATCTTCCCCACAACTGAATCCCGTATGTCCATATGGGTTTATTTATAGATTCGTATACCAAGACTTTATTTGTTAGATTTAATTGTGACTTCCGGTCTAGTATTTAATATATTTTCCTTAGTTGTAATCCAAGTTGCTTCCTTCTGGTGAATATATGAGTTTTCCACGTCGTCTATCGAGATGCATTCTAAAGTACCTCACACACTTAGCCTGCGGCGCAATAAGTATACAAATTTTCAAGTCATTTCAAATCATCAAGTTTTCAAGTTATCAATTAAAAGAGCTCCCAGATATGATCAATCATCAGTAACTTAGTAACTACCGCGATTTTTGCAAAATGATACTTGATTTTTCTTCTCAATTTGATTTGATTACATCTTAATTAATCTACACAATTTTTCATCTCCAAAAGATCTCGGACACCCTATATATATTTATATTCTTTTACATTTTTATAATTACAACTATTTGCATATATTTATACCTTATTTCTTTGAAGAAGGAACTTCCAAATAATCACTTTCTTTCTCAATGATTTTACGCCGGATACGCCAATACCCAATTTCCGACGTTTCACTATTCACGCGTAAACACGAATCAACGAAACAGTCAATTTCAATCGATGTTTATGCATTATCGAAGCGCGTCAATTTCCAATCTCCGTTAGTCTGAAGAGACGCGCTACAGGCCGCAAGTTTTTACACGCTGCTGTTTTTGTTGGCCCTCATATTGTTTCTCCAGGATATCAATTACCAAGATCGATACATCGACGCGCGTCGCCAGTCCTCGGGGCGCTCGTTATTTTCGAGGGAACTTTATCCACTGTTTGTGCATGCTAATGGTGGAGCACCGCGACATCCCCGCGAAAGTGGCTTTATAAAAACGAACGCGCCATGCGAAGGCGCGGGAATTGATGCAATTTCGCGCGGCGTTCGGACTCACCCGGCGATTAACGTCCGCGGCGACGACGTGCGCCCGCGCTCGTGTGTTGAAGAGGAAGATACTACTGTGATCAAAAAGTATCCGAACTTTATTTTTAAAAATCAAAATTACAATTCAATCATGAAAATTCTTATAGTCTCCTTCAAAGTAGTCCCCATTGCTCGCAACGCACATATGCCAGCGTTCAGTCCTGGAAACATCGTTCAGACGCGGCAGACGGTACGGCCTTCAATTCACGCAGCGATTTTTCTTTCATGTCCTCAACCGATTCGAAAGCTGCTGTCCGCGAAGTGGTTTTTTCACAGGGGAACAGGAAAAAGTCGCAGGGGGCCATGTCTGGTGAATACGGTGCGTGCTTGCGGAGCGACATTCGTTGAGTTTTTGGAGAAAAGTTTGGAGAAAATTCAGGTTTTTCGGAATCAAGCGCGATGCGACCCGTTTCATGTCCGTTACATTGGACAAAGTGTGCTGGCACGATCCAAATGATATTCCAACTTCATCTGCTATCTCTCGCACAGTCAATCGACGATTTTGGAGCACCGATTCTTTCACTTTCTCAATGTGAGCGTCATCCGTTGACGTTGATGGTCTTCCAGAGCGTGGTGGGTCGTCTTCAACGGATTCTCGTTCTTCTTGAAACTTCTTAAACTTGTTTTCGATAAACAATCATCGACATAAGCTTCTTGCAACATTTCGAATGCGTTTGTGAACGAAATTTCGCTCGCGACACAAAATTTCAAACAAATTCTTTGCTCCATATTTTTTCGACATCGTAAGAATCGCCGTGCACAACAATCTTCACTGGCATAAACAACTGCCACCTTCAACTGCGGCTTGAAGGAACGCCATGATTTTTTCACCAAATGTGAAGGACATGTGTAGCAATTTAAGAAAGCAAACGGATTTGATTTACAGTTTACCAGCGATTTTTAGAAAAACTAAGTTCGGATACTTTTTGATCACAGTAATATAACTCGCGCGTCAAATAGATTCGATTATTCGATTATCCCGCGTCGCGGCATAAGCCGGAATCATTCCGTTCCGCGTCGTAATTCGCGACGCTGTTATTCCGACCTTCCGCTTTTCCTTCCGTCGCGTCCGGGCGGAATGTTATTTCTCCGAGGGTGTGTTACGCGCGTACGGGAGAAATAAATTCTTCCCTTTGCGTTACACGCCGGGAAACAACATTCTCCTCTTCTCTCGAGTGCGTTTCATCGTTTCGTAAACGTTCGCACGCGCGTACGCTAACAAATTAATATTTCCTATCTCGGAGCGCGTAATTGCACTCCGCGCATGCGTGAAATACGATCTATCGGTTCTGATAAGCCGCGCGGTTGCGATGATACAACGCAGATGGTTACGATATCACTATAACCCGTGGCAATCCGTGAAAGAGAGGCTACGCCTGATGTTACATCGCGCGCAAAATACGCGGCATGAAAAATATACTTGAGGCTTCTCTCGGAGGATTGTCAAATTTAACCTCTCAAAGTTACCGTCAAAGGAAGAATCACGTTAATGCTGTTGTGAAATTTCATCCCGGTATATGCAGGACACTCTGTATATTCCCTTATTTTAGAAATAAAAAAGTCAAACGAATGCAATTAAATATTTTATTATTATTGAATATTAGATGAGAGGTAGAGAAGTTATTGTTTGTAGCGGCTAATTTAAACGAATTTAAATTTCATTTAATAAGGACGAAACAAACAAAAATTCCATAGGGTGAAATTTCACCCGTAGTGGCCTGTAAGGGCTGATTTCATTTCCGCGCTGCGTGCGGATAAAAGAACGCGATGACAATAAAACTTCTTGCGCGCCGCGTCTGCATTCGCTTTATCGAAGAGTCGAAGTGCGCTTCTCAGGAGATGCGATGAGAAGGACAGAAAATCCGGGAAACAATCGATGGCGGGAGAAAAAGGGGCATTAACTTAACTGAGGAGTCCGTTTCATGCGGAACGTGTTCGAGATGTCCATCCGCGATTTATGCTTTCGGTCAATTCGGGCCATCCCGCGCGTACGCGGGATCTAAAAGCTGAAGAGAGCCGATATATCGTCCCGTCACGGATCCCTTTTACAGCGAGATTCGCGGTGAATGCGGTAGAACGAAGAAAAAAGCGCGCGATTCGTCTGACATTTTGCGTATCACGTTGCTTGTAAAAAGGCACATTCGAAAGAGACGCACTCAGAAGAGACAATGCGGCGATCGAATCACACGAAGCGTAACGGGTAGCCTTCCCTCGCCGCTATTTCGGCGCTTGCGATCACTCGCCCGTGCGGAAGAGGGAGGTTCGCGCAACACCGATTTCCAACAGCTGATTAACGATCGGACTCGACATAATCGCGATAGACTCGCGTCGGTCCCGTTCAAACGATTCGTACATTCGTAGGCGTTCGGAACACGAGCCGCGAGCGGGGGTGAGACGGTGAAATTGCGTGAAGCTGAAAAGACAGAGAGAGAGAGAGAGAGAGAGAAAGCGAGATCGGGAAGGGGTCGTCGGGGGTTCGTGGCGGAGGCGGGCGAGTCGGTGTGCGAAACACCCCACATCCGGAGGAAGCGAGAAGAGAGGGCAGTAGATCGCGCGGCTACGCTCTCGTCTCGGATGTGGGACGTCCTGGCGTCTCTCCGTCTGCTGGCATACAAAAAGCGTCGCCACGTTTCTCTCCTACGTTTCTTCTCCTTCTTCGTTGTCGTCATCGTGATCGTCTCTTCTATTCTGCTTTCCCTCTCTCTCTCTCTCTTCCCCTTTTATTTTCCTCCCTTCCCCTTTCCTTTCTCTCTCACTTTCTCTCTCTCTCTCTCTCTCTCTCTCTCTCTCTCTCTCTCTCTCTCTCTCTCGTTCTCCCCTCCTTCCATCTTGATTTGTTAAGTTCATCTCTACATCAAGTTCATTAAAACTATTAAATTGTGTTTCATTTCAGTTAAATTCTGTCTAATTTGAGAACTTGTCCTTTTGGCGAATTCGGTTAATTGCGGTCGAAGAATGTTTACGAGTGCACGATATAAACCTTGTTGGTTTTTTTTTCTTTAATTTTTTATGATAAATAAAATAATGCAAGTGGAAGTCAGAAAATTTCTAATTGGATAATTTTTCTCTTTTCATGTTTTTCCTCTGTTCTCTCCGGATCGCTTTTCCTTTCCATTGTTATCCAGTGCACTACTCCTCGCATATGTGCTGATTGTTATTTAACGGGGCCTTTTCTCCCAGAGCGCATAATAAATAATGTATTCTCTCTCTTATTTTTTCAATCCTTTTGTCTCTTCCTCTCTTCCTCTTTCTTTATATATCTCTAGTTGGTAAGTAGTTTCTAAGTATTTTCTCGATCCGCCGATTCATTATATCTCATTTTATACAAGCTTCTAATCCATTAATTATCGAGCGATATGTCCCCCCTGCGTCCCTTTCCCATCTTCTGCGTTTTGCTTGGAGACACGATTGTAGGTCACGATAAAGGGTTACCGCGACGTCCATTATCCTTTGACGGGAAAGAGAGGGATTCCGTAGACGCAGATTATCGTCGAGCTTTTACCGGAGACTATGGTAGAACTATTTCGAGAGAGAAGGATTTTCCTACTGGTCTAAGGTCCTCGATATATGTGGGATTGTTTTTCCTTAAAAGTCGGTCAACTGGACCGTCGTGGTCGGTATTTTCCTAAGTATCTTTAACCTTTCTGAAAGCTCCTCCTTTCTTCGTGCTAACTAAGAATATATTTTGTCGCTCCCGACGGATGTCATTAGGATACACCTTTTTTGAAAATAACGATAAGAAGGTCTCTTCACAGTGAGTTGCGTGAGATCCGAGTTTTTCAAATGAAAGAATGGATGTCGCGTAAGTATGAAACGCGAAGTATGAAAGCTCAGAAATTGATTTCTTACTGACAGTAAAATTACTTTTCGTCTAATTAGTTTTCGATCATTCACGGAACATTGCTTGTTACAAATTATTTCTCAGGGTCGACTCGAGATACTCGCGAGATCGCGTCGAGCGAAATCGTGCTGAAGGATTTTAAATTTCATCTGGTGCAAGCAACTAAAACATAGTTTACGATTACGGAGAATTGTTTTATTGATTTATCATTCGTCGATTATTCGAAAGATTGAAGAAACGCAACCCTGTCGACGCAATACATTTGTCACAGTGGCAGCTTTCACCTTTTGTGTGGCACAATTTTTTTACTCGATGGATTTTTGTGAAATCTTGCAGTTCGGGAAAATGTCTTTTGGGTCACTGATTACAAATCTGAGGTCAGATTTCAAACTGTCAAAATGGCTGCCACATAGAATTGCAACTTTAGTGCAAGTCTGAATGAGCCCAAATCAGATACACGATATAAAAATCTCTCAGACCGTTAATTACAAATTAACATGTTAAATTTACAAAACTCACTCAAGTAATTTGTTTATGAGAAAAAATTTAGCGTGTGAAAAATTCTGAAAAAAATATATATCATGTTTTGACGTATGAAGAATATTAATGTGAAGAATCTTGAATACACTTCCCAAAGAATTAAAATTTTTTTAAACGTTTCTTTCACCCTTTACTTATAAATAATTATTTATAAATAATTTATATATAAATGATTAAAAATGGACAATTGGATATAAACACCACGGGAAACATATAAAGTAAGTATCAATATATGAGAAAAAAAATATGAGGTGTCGTACTTGTGTATCTTCATTAAACTGTAAACAATAGATCGTAAAAACGTAAGAGAAGAAGGTGGTAAGCAGACTTATCACCGCCATATAAAGGGTTAATGTCTAGGAAGGAATTCGTATTCGATTAGAAAATACCAGCAACCTTGTACCGAATGTTAAGGTTATTATGCCGCTCTGTGTACGTCTAACTGGCATCGCGTGAAGAAACTTTATGCATTCTCTGGCGACTGCCCCGGACTAGACGTAACGTCTCCAGCATCCGCAACGGTTACATTTGCCCTTTGATACGCGTATGCGGTCCGTCTCTGTCAGCGAGCATGCGATATTGTGCAAAACTAACTTGCGGTATTGCGATGCACAATCGGAAAGTAACGGAGAACGGCAAAAATCGCGGCGGTCCCTCGCTCGATCGCGGAGAGAATGCTCGGAGAATAGCAGCATTTCGACGAAAGCAAAAGCACGAACGACCGGTTGTCCCGGGAAGTATTCGCTGGAAATTCTTGGCTGTATCTCAGCATTGCCAGCCGAATGCGATGGAATGTTATTTTACGATTTTACTCGATACAATTCGATTCGAAATTATAAATTTCCTTCGGAAGTTACGATCGAGCGTAGCTCTCGCTTATACATTCGCTCTTTCGCAGTATTGAAAAGCTTTTAGCAAAATTTTTTAGCAAAAAGACTTTAGCAAAAAGGTCTGATTGACCGACGAGACGTCTCTCTATTTTCCTGAACTTTTCACGTTCGCTACAAGTGCGCGACAAGATAGTCCATGAAATGTGACGTTCGCAGCTCGCGTAGAAAGCATCGCCACAGCAGCGATATGATACGTCAAGTCCGTGGCGCATTCGCCAAACTGTTGCTGCGGACGCGATGACACGTATTGTCAGAGGTCTTGTCCAATTAACATCCATATTTCACGTCGCTTTTCCCCTTCAGCGCGTCGCAGTTCGAGGAGCGTCCAGAAGACCCAAAAGCCATTTTAATACGCCGTGCTTTTCAGGAGAAAAAAATAGTTCCGTGGAGGAACACGCAGGAGATGTTGAAGCGAACGAAACGCTCAAGGCTCTTGCCGTGCAGTGAAACGATCTCAAACAAATTTCAACTCGCGCGCGGAAGATATGTTCTCGCTGCTGTCAACTGAATTATCTTGTGAAAATATTGATTCGTCACGACATTCTCGTTTTCTCGCATTCTTGCTCGTTTCTGCCGCAGATATGAACGAGCACCCAAAATGACGACTTGGTTGTCGCGGAGGATTCACTTCGGGATCTGAAGAGCGCAAACGCGCTGCGCGTGTCACCCTCGCGGTGTCATAAAACGCAGCGGCTTTTCTCGCTAAAGTAATTTCGAGTGCTATCGATCTGCACCTCGCCTCTGTCCGGTGCACGATATATGTAATTCGGAAATTTCGCGGTCACGAGAAGGCCCCTCGTCGCATCGCGTTGCGAGCAGAGAGTAACGTTATGTTACAACTTGTCGTTACCGTCGCGCAAGTTATTAGCTCTCTTTCAGCAATGACTGAACAACAACGTTATTTTTGCTTATTAGCAGCGAATATATATAATCGTCGCTTTTATCATCTTCTTAGGAGCGAACCCTAAACACATCTTCGAAACTTTGTGAAAAAATAACAGAAGTTGTAGCAACGAGGTTCGTTACTTTTTCCTCGCGATAATACCTTCTAACGGTAATGAGCTAATTTTTCATCGACTCGCGCGAATCCTGAGAAATCAAAATCTCGAGACTCGGAAACTGATATTCCTCGAAAAGTCGCAACACCAACATCCGAATATCGAGATAATATTCCGAGGAGTAATTTTTCCGAAGCATAGAATTATGTTTCGCCGAAGAATTATTACCGAAATTACGCGAAAGCAATACCCACAGGTATATTCGGATTACTAGAATACACCTTTGCTGTACTCACATGATAGATACTAATGCAACAGGCTGTACGAGAAGATATTCCAATGTTTCGGTAAAATTATACAATATTTCGCGAAATTACATCTCTCGGTACTCGAATTTCAATATTAAGATTTTTCATAAAAAGAATTTCCCTACTTTTTAAATCCTGCTACATTCTTTTCGGAACATTGCATTCTTGAAATTATCTCACTTTCTAAACTTCAGTACATTTTTTTTCGGAACATCGCGTGTAAAATTATGCATTTAAAATATAAATGTCTTTAAAATTGTTCCACTTTCTAAATTCTGCTGTATTTTTTTCGGAACATTGCACGCAAAATTATATATTATCTTTGAAATTGTCCCACTTTTTAAATTCTGGTATATTTATTTCGAAATATTGCGTGTGTAAAGTTATATAACATCTTCGAAATTGTCCCACTTTGTAAACTCTAATACATTTTCTTTCGGAATATTGCATGCAAAATTATACATTATCTTTGAAATTGTTCCACTTTTTAAATTTTGGCACATTTTCCGGAGGACATTGCGGTAAAAGCATATTTTGAAAGACAATAATTTGAAAGACTGTCTCAGCACTCGGATTTCGGTGTCACGACTTTTTAGGAGGGATTTTTTAATGTCCGGTACATTTTTTTCGGGACGTGCCCACCAATGGGACAAATGGATAACCGTGACGCGTTACTTTCCGAAAGTAACTTTTCCAACCCCGGTGCATCAGCGGAACGAGGCACTTTCCCGCCTTCGGACTCGAATTACTCCGCCGCAGAACCGCAAAACTGACCGGAACGGAAACGCAGGACGGCAAACTCGGGGTGGCCATGCAATATATCGTGCAATTCGCACCGATCGCCGTACTAATCTTCCATAAACACGCCGCTCACTTTACCGCTCGCATGTTGTCAATCCTCTCCGCTGACCTTTTATGGCGCCGAGATATGTTTACGTCCCGCTAGCGCGTTGAACGGTATCGATGGTATTTAAATAAATACTTTGGTACGCATATCAGCCGTGCAACGTTTCATATGTTGGATTCGGTGAGAGTGCTTCGTCGAAAATTGCAAAGCGGAAGAATGCGGAAGATCCTTTCGCCTCCGTTATCGATATATTTCTTCCGTCACCGTTTCACTCCATTTTTCGCTTTACGGAAGTTGCTTTTATTCTGCCATAGTTACCAGGATATTTCTGCTTGCTTCGTCCCGGAAAGGGAATAATTCAACAATTGCGTTTGCGTCCGCAACGGACTTCAGCGTGAATGTGAATACGAGAAACGCTAAGCATCTCCGCGTTATCCCTTTTTATTTTACAAATTCGGTCTTCGTTGTTTTTCATTGGAGACAAAAAGACAAAAAGAGCGCACCACACGTGCAAAAAGGACGCGCATGGCAAGGCAAAAGCCTTAACACCATAATTGCCGTAATAATGACTTTGGTTGATCGTAAAGAAAGAGAAATTAAGAGAAGAGCTTAACTGGGAATTGAATTATACAGAGTCCGCTAACCAAAACTTTCCACTCCTATGGAAGTAAGTACGGAGTAAACAATTTACCTTACTTCCGAACCATCTTTCGATCGATTTGAAAGTGACTTTCGCTGTTGGCGAAACAATTACAACCCTGCTGCTAAAATCCTTTTTTCCAAATTTGCAAATGTGATTTCGCAAAAAATATTCATTCAAATTTAAAATAGATACCGTTGTAAAAAGAATTAAAATATTTAAAAAATATTTAATATAATTTAATATAATTTTATAATATAAGAATATTCATCATATAAGATTTAAAATATTTAAAAATTGTAAGAACGATATATTATTTGATCTCTATTTCTATTTAAGATTTTTTGGAAGATGGTTACCCCAATTTTAAGGGGATGAAGTGATATGGTTAAATTCATCACAATCAGCCCTCTTGAAAACAATATCGACGTATATCGGCATTTTTGATGAAAAATCAATTAGTTACGGAATAATCAGGGGGGAAACCCCGTTCGTTGGTTCGTTTCGTTGGCGGACCCTGTAATTTAGAAACTGAAATATGTGTTATTATAAAATTCACTACGTTTCTTAACGAGGTAAATTAAAATCAGTTTCATTCATAATCCTTGCTGATTCACGTTTCTGATTTAATTGCTTGTATTATTCATTTTGTTATGTGATAAACTATAACTGACCTGGATCTATCTGAAAGACAAAGACAGTTTTCGAGTGGGACAATGCATCAGGTTTACGTCAAAGATTTGTCGTTTCTCGGTTTATTTCTGGACTACCAGAAACATGGCGAAACTGAATAGATTTTCATATGAGTAAAGTCATAATATTCTCTTCGCGCGTACATGACATAACCTTTCCACGGATGAATTTATCAAAATTTGAAGAGATTGAATTTTTAAGTGACATCTGTCTGATATCATGTGATGAGATTTCTCTTCCCCTCGTAGAATTTTGTAGCGAACGTTTACTTACCGTAATATTTATCATATTTTTGCCGACACAACATTCGAATTAGATAAAAAAAAAAAAACTTGAACGAACATGCACATATGTGTCGATCATGGGTATCTCAAAAGAGACTGATAAGGACTCAGCAGTATCAAAATATCGTCACAGGCGACCAACCGTTAAGGCGCTCAACATGTGTCAACCTTGACGGTAACACCAAGTACTTCCCGGACGCATTGGTGTAATTTCCCCTCAAAATTATGCGTGACAAGTACGTTGAATAAATAAAGCAGAGAACAATAATTACAACTTGTGACAAGTGATCGAGCAAATTTTAAATCAACTTTCTCATAGCACGTTGCGTGTTATTCAAGTACATAGAATTGCCGTTAGAATTAAACGAATCAGACTCGTCGTTGGATCATCTCTTCGTCTTCTCGTCTGCGGATAATGCGATACTCACCATCGTCATGGTCGTCGTCGACAAGGGGGAATTCCACGGTTCTCACGTCCTTCGTCGCTCTGCACACAGGTGTAAGGCCGGTGCCCTCAAAGAGTGCCTTCCTGTATCGGGCTGATCCGATGAGGGCCTCGCTGCCGGTACTCGGTACCGCTTCTGCGGTCTCTCTCCACGAGGTGGTTGTGAGACGCGGGTTTCGTCACGAGTGACGAAAACTCAAAGCGCACGCGATGCGTACGGCTATCGGCGAGCGAAGGGTAGGAGGAAGAGCTGGTGGCGGAAGAGGAGGTGGACGAAGAGTAGCGGGGATGATACGGTGGTCTAGCTGGGGTTCGGTACCACAAGAGCGGACACACTCACACACACACACAGGCGCGGAAAGAGGAAGAGAGAAAGAGGATAGCTTGGAGAGTTTCGAGGTCAGAGGGCGAATGATTGGTGGAACTTGCGCGGGCTACATTTATATGCGCGGAGGCTTTCTCTCTCTCTCTCTCTCTCTCTCTCTCTTCCTCTCTCTCTCTCCCTCCCTCCCTCTTTCACCCCCGCTTTGTCGCTCTACCCCACTATTCTACGCAGGGAGAATTTTTCGTTCATAAGAGAGCAAGAGGATACTCCCCGTGGGCGCCACGTCCACCACCACCACCGCCGTCCCGCCGCCGTCGGCATCATCATCGTCGCCTATCGGCACCGTCGTCATCGGCTTGGTGAACGCTTGCTTCCTCCTCCACTCTGTTGGTCATGCTGCCGTTCGTCTGACGTATCGTCCTGCGCGCGTATTTCGATGCGTATTCTTATTGCGTCATTGGTCGCGGTCTCCAGGACGATGAGATCATAAAGGAATCGAGGGGATGCAGGAAGACGCGAGGAGACAGGAGGGGAGGGGGAGACGGGGGTTAAATTCATGCTGTGAAGCCAAACGAGAAGTCGCGGCTGTAGAAATGCAACCGCGGCCGCTGCGAGGGCGGACATACTCGCTGCAAATAGCTCGTAAATAAACGTCCTTAAGGAGCACGAGGGGATTTTCATTATCGTATCTCGATGGTCCACAAGCGTATATCAGCATGACAAGTGCGGCAGGATATAGACGGTCTTAATTCCGGATTATTTGGGTTTAGAGAAGAACTTCCGTTGATTTCTGTAAATTTCTCGGTCACACACACACACACACACATACACACACGTTAAAAGAAATCGTTAATCCTGATATAAGCAACAAACATCGTAGTTTCGAAGCAAAATTATCAGAGAGACTTTGAAGTAATTGATTCTAGATAAAAATGATAATCAGGGACGTTTATATGCGCGTAATTCTTAATTAATTCTTAATTAATTAAGATAATTCTTAATTAAAGATCAGCAAATTACTTCGCGTCTTCGTAAGAATTACGCGATGTTCAGTTCTAGGTCAATAAAAAAAGCTACATGCTAAGTTTATCACAAACAAGATTGTTTAAAGGATATGGGTATTTTAACCGTAGGAAGTAATTTTCTATCAAGTGAAATATGCTGTGGGTAACAAAAATATTTTCTATATATTTTTTTCAATATTAACTAAATTAATTTAATTAAATTACTTTGATACTAACTAAATTAAATTATTCTTTTTCAAATATTAACAATGTTTGTGAATGTAAGCTTGAAATAGAATAATTGTGAAAGAAATAAAGATATAAGAAGAATTTGGTCCATGTTTTCATTATATTTTTAACCAAATTTGATTCGAAATTGGGATTTGCATTAAAAATGGGATTTTTATCTCTGAAATATGTGACGAAACGCTCGCGATAGAAGTTCGAGCACGGAAAAGCGAGATTACTCATTTTCCAAGAGTGGTTAGATACTTTGGCTATCATTTAGCATTGGTGGATATTTGCTCGTAATTGAGTTCGCGGGGCATCTTACAAGATTAATTTCCTTGTGTGATTCTTCCTAGTGGGGGACACAAAAGACGTAATTACAACTTCATTTCATTGATGCATTTGGGTCCTCAGTTGCATTTATAAACATATTGCAGTTATTGTGAAATAATTTTGGAAGAAATTTTCTCCCCCCTCGTCGCTCTCTCTCTCTCTCTCTCTCTCTCTCTCTCTCTCTCTCACACACAGTATGAACATTTTTTATAAAATATTAGAAAAAGCGAGAAACTTTCCGGCTTTTTTAATCACTCTTGAAGATATGGCTAAATTTTCTAGCTTCCATATCTGAGAAAATTTTCTAACAAAAATTACAATTATTTCGGAAACTCTTAACGCAAGTTAAGTTCTCTTTTGATGTCAACATTAAATTCATTTTATCGTCGTAGTTACATTAACGAAATTCAATCATGGTAGTGAAGGACGAAGACTATGATCGGCCGGCGGTCCGTTAAAGATACGAGATACATAAACTGCACATGGCATTGTCAAGTCGTGTGTAACAGCCGCGTATTGGTGCAATTAAAGCGTTACGAAGAATACACTCCCACATATGCAACAGAACGTTCCACATATTGACGGAGAATTCGCGAAGCGCGGAAGGTTACTCTTCCGAACAGCAATCTCTTCTGACGAGAAATCACCGTCGCTTATGCTTATGGATTTGATACAAGTGAGCCTTGATTTCACAATACACGTCACACACAGGCACAATCCATTGCGATGCATAAAATGCGTAGGAGCAAAAATGCAAATACTCTCAGGACTGTCCTGAATCCTTCTCGAGGTCGCGTGAGCGCGACGTCGAACGATCGAGATCACGAAATATTTCGTAATTTAATCGAGTGAAAAAAATAGCCCACCGATATGTATAAATACTTGATAAAAATAAATAAATAATAAATAGCCCGCCGATATGTATAAATACTCGATAAAAATAAATAAATAATAAACTTGTCATTTACGGAATTAATTAACAAATACCTAATATAGATTCCGATTTCTCCGATCCGCTCACGAAGCAGATCAGCATTGACAGCGGGAAGAATTTAAAATATCCAGCTAGTCGGGAAATTAATTCACAATGTTTGCGTGGGTTTCGTTAAAAAAAAAAAAAAAAGCGTAGGCGAGCTTTAACGAGAGCCAGCACAACATGCGGAAAAATCACTTTATTTCCGTATTCCTCCTCTCGTTTTCTCCTCTCATGTTCTCCTCGTCTTCACTTCGTACACGAAGTGATATGAATAAGTGTACGCGCCGACAGGTGGCCGTGTACGATGTACTCTGCACCGAACTCCTTGCGAAGAATTGTGATGGTACACAATTTATATGTCGAGAATCTTTATCTTAAAAAATTCCTTTATTGATAATATTACATTACAAACATTTTGTAATTCTTATAAACTGATCAACGATGATTATGAAATTGATCATTTATGACTTTAGAATTATTGATAATATTATCGAGGAACATTTTGCAATCGAGACTGCATGAATAATGTGAATTATGTACGTAATTCTGATTATTCATTATTATGCAGATTGTTCATCACTAACAAGATTGTAAAATAAAAAACGAATGACCCGGAATTGCAAGCACTTGATCGCACGATTTGCAACGTTTGAAATATCGAAAAATTTAATTCGGTTATATATAATTTTTTATGTACATATATTTGTTTTTTAATTCGACTAGCATGATAAAATCGTTATTTAAATATTTAACAATCTGTCTACATCGTTTGAGATACATCATCTGTCATTGCTGTATAATCGACTCGGCAATTTATTCACACGATTGAGTTAGCACATATTTTCTTCAGGTAGAGACCACGATGAATTAATTAAGATAAGCTGACAATCTCTGAAGATTGTGTTTGACTTTTTAATCGAATTCTTGACAAACGTGACAGCTCGCTGTTATATATGGCAAATTCGTGATAGAAATCGATTAGTTTAATCAATCAACCGACATTGCACACCGTTAATAAAAAGCACTATAAAATATATCGCCAATTGGAAATGTAGGATAATTCATATCTATGAAAAAAATTAAAATCGCGCCAGCGAATAGCGCGTAAAAATATAATAGTTCTCCCGTCTCGTTGAATACCGAGTTTTTTTTTATGGTCTTTATCAGGCAATTCTAATTCTCGCTTTTGATTCAACTTATTGCATTGCCGATAAGAAGATCTTATTATTCGCGTTAACGCCACTTGTGTGACTAATCAATGTGTACTAATAATGTTTGTATTTTATAATTAATATAAACATGAGATTTTTACCGCGCAAAAATACCGATTCTAACAGTTGTAAAATTTATCCTGCAAAAAGTGGGGAAAGATAAAGTTGGGAAATAAAGCTGGGAGAAAAAAAATAAAGTTTGCGCAATACTTTAATTTTCCTGTAATCACTTTTGTTCTTAACTCTTTAAATATAGTTATGCTCGTTAGATTTTTACGTTTATCTTATCCTTCTCTCATAATTAGATCATTATCGTCCAATTAGCATAATTTTTTTAATAATAGACTTTCGTTTCCTCTTATTTACTTATAAAATGCACTTGGTATATTCATACAAATGCTATCAACGTTTGTTATCAGCATTAATTATCGGCGAATAATCACTATCATATATGAAAATTTACAAGAAATATAAAGTAATAAATTTAAGTAATTATTAAGGAGCGTATAATAAAAAGTCAAGCACAGAAAGATTTAATGTTCGATTTATGATTATTATTACATGCGAGACAATTTTTTTAGAAAATAACTTTATAGTTTCAAATAGTAATTTCAGTCAGTAAACATAAATAGAACATTGTTGAGTGACGATATCATCAGATTTCCCCTTTTTGATATGAATCGTTTCCTCAGAAATTTGCGAGAATGTATAAATAATTCTGATAAAAGCTAGGCAAGCGGCTTTTTTATTAGCAGATAGTAAACATTAATTCCGGGATGCTTCGGTGATTGTAATCGGAATAAGGACGTAAAGGATACGATCGGATTGGGAAGACATCGTAGTCATCGTCGCGACGATAAGTGTCCTTACGTAACGATCCTGATGACGATGGCGATAAATACCGAATTATGCAGGTCCTTCGACACACAAAGAACGATGGCGCCGAGTCTTCCGGTCGTTTCTTGTCGTTGCACACATAATCTGCCATCAATAATCGTATTTATACGTTATTCATCTTTTAATGAAATCAGGAGGATGAAAAGTAGTACAGACAATTTAAACAATAAGGATAGATGAATGGCTGCAGGCCTCTCCATATATAATGGCATATTATGCAGCGACTTTAATTAATAAACTCTAAATTATCGTGAGAGTAACTATTTTTTTTACTTTTACTAACTATAATAAAATAGGCTGCAAAAATAAATTAATAAAGAGCCAATCAGTTATTATAATGCAATAAAATAAAATATAATCGCTCTTCCAGTTACCCAAAATATTTGGGATGTACAGTTTGAATATATAGATTGAGTAATGCATTATACACCTATATTATCTTTACTGTTATAAATAATAAAAGAAATAAAGCTTATTTTACAGCTTTAAGAGGCACGCCGAACAGTAGAAGTATTTTTGTGGATAAAAAAGCGAAAAAGAGATTTTTATTTTATTTTTATCAATGGTATATCTATTTTTTATGTTATAATTCTATAAAGCTATAAATTTTCTAAAAAAAAGTTTTTGGTTACATATGTTCTAAAACTAATATTTCTAAAAAGTTATCTATAAAACATATAACTTTATTGCAAAACATTTTAATTGTAAATATAATAATTTATTTATACATTTTAATCAAATGGTCGCAATGCAAATGGACCGGATTTTTAAATTTCTTCAAATATGAAGTAAATTGTAGTAAATCGTTTCTTATTCATTTTTTTAAAAAGTCGACTTACAGTATTGCTTTGATAAAAATTATTTCACAAAAGCAACCAATAATTTTAATTGTCTACGAGGAAAAGTGATTGTAATTAATAATGATTAAGATGAATTCTGGAATAATTCGACATTTTTACCATCAAATTAAAAAAATGTTATTAAAATTATATATTTTTTACGTAGCTGTACATATATATTCATTGCGTGTCATTATACGAAGCTTGATACCGTAGATAATCATTTTATAATATTAAAATGATAGTCAATTTTTATAAAATAATATTATGTATAATAATAAATTATTATAAATTAACTTTTCTCATCATAAAAACCTAATCTACCTAACAACCAATTTTTACCATAAAACATACGAATAATTCTTTTTTTGGTGTGTGAGGGGTGTGAAGGTTGATTAATAAATTTTTAAGAGTGCGAAATACAAAAAAGGTTGGGAAACCCTGCTCTAGAGTATCATAGAGAAAATTCTGACTCTAAATCGAAACTTAAAAATATAGTTAGTGTATGAGTAAAATTTTCGATAGTACAATTTCGATTTTGGCCTTAATGAGTCAGCCCGAGCGGAAGTCGCGCCCGTGGTAATAACTTCAACGTGAGAATAATCTTCATAACGCGCGCGTGCGGACTTCCACAGCTTCTTAATTAACAAGCGCATTGTGCGCGTACACGCGTTTCCAGATTGTCGTTGAAATTCGCGACTTTCTTGCGAAATACGCACGCACCCCAATCTGGCCGTCGATCTAATTGTAAGTACAATCTTATGCAACTCCGCAGCTGGTTATAGCTAGCAATCGAGTATTGATTGAACGATTGTCGATTACGGCGATAGAATCGTATCGATCGCGCAACTTGGCCGCTCTAGCTTTCCACCCTTCGTCGCTGGCAAGCCGCGCAATTTAACTCGCCATTATCAACTAGGACAATTATGTAACATCGCGTAACACGGGTCCTCCGCTGAAGCAGCACGCCGGCGACGAAGCTCCTCTGCAATTTTCCGGGAAACGTTCTAGTCCATTTCATTCCTCTCAATCGGACTCTTTTTATTTTCTTCCTCTTTTTCTTCTTTCTCGAAGATAAGTGCTCGTATTTGAACTGAAGGTCATCAGCATGCGAATGACAAGATCGGTTGCCTCGGGTGAAGTTACGTTTGGTGAATTTAAAGAACGAACGCGCTTTCAATGACGGACGAAAACGAGGAAGAGTAGAAGAGTAACATTTTTTTCTTGATTCGTTAGCGTTAAACTCATCATCATTAACATTGGTCAGCAAATTTGAAAAATAACTCGTTACTATTATTGTTACCCAAGAAGCAACGAGTCGTAGCGATTTCCGTTACTTTCCTCAAGTTTTGAAAATCTATCCGTTTCACTGTCGTTCATTCTTCATGTAGATTACAGCATAATTATTAAGCGTATATATTGGCCACGTTTAGCGGGGAAAAAGCTACTTAGTGATTAACTAGATCAAATTTGTCTTCGGTCGCTAATGTTGCAAATGTTCATAATCGCGGTCACGAAGTTGGAGAAGTTACCTTTCAAAGGTAACTCATTAGCGTTACCATTAGTTATATATTGAAAAAAGCAATTTGTTACTACTACACTTGCCTACTTTGAAAAATAACTCATTATTCTGTTGATGTTACTCAAGAATTAACCAACGAGTTGTTTTCCTTTCATCACCTCTTACTTTTTTCATCAAGTTTGGAAAGAAAAGAGGTTATGGAAATGTAAGTATATTTTACAAAGCGCAAAGTAATGATAAAAATAACGATTGTAATCGTTATCGTTACAAAATGTAACTGCGTTACGGTTATCATCAGTGACGATGAGAGATAAGGTTATTACTAAATTGCCACTAGAAACAAGAAAACTTTTAACGGTAACTGCGTTATAAGACGCACATTACTACGTAATTAGGATTGGATGAAAGATAACCTGCGAGAACGTCGCGCGGCTTGATTCATTAATTTTTATTATTGATTAATTATTTTTGATTGATTAATTAATTTTTCCGAAGCTACAAAATCTCAATTAGCGGGCGATGCCGATCCGAGCGAAGCGATGTCAATCTCGAATAGTCAATTTATACGGCGACGTTAATTGCTAGAGCAGTTTATCGTTTTGGCTAAGGAAACCTTCAGTTTTACGGCATTCCAGGAACGCGGGGCGTGTTTCAGTTCGCTTTTACTCGATCCTTCGCTCCGCGTGTCTTGATTTCCGCTTTTATTCCGTATGTACATACCGCGTTTGCCCTTTCGTAACCAATTTATGCCGATGCGACTACGGCGGAGCGAAGAAATTCCCTTCTCGCGGTGCTGTTGTCCCTCCATCTTTCTTACTTGAGCAAATGCAAAGATTGCGGAAAGATGAGAACGATTTCTAATGGAACGTGACTGATCGGCGGTTAATCTATATCGGTAATCGTGAACTCGTGAACTCGTGGTTAGTAGTGTGTGCACGTGTGTGCGCGTTTATGTGTCTGTGATGTGTGCTTTTGCGTAAAGTGTTGGCGCCCATCATGCGCTTCGTGAGTTCATTGCTTTATTGACTATCGGAGTAGGGATGCCGATTTTTTTTCAAACAGATCGATTTAAGGATCAATTCGAATCACGAAGAAAAGTCGATCTTTAAAAAGTCGGTCTGTAAAGAATAGATTTCAGAAAATCGATTTGAATCGTCGGTATGCATGTAAAGTGAACCACTCATGAAAGTATACTATCTGTCAAATTTCTACACTCTAAAGTAGACCTCGTGTAATTCATATAAAGTTTAATATGAATTGAAGAAATTAAGCAGATGGTACTCTTTTGGTTGTGTTGTGTGTGGTCACAACAAGATAGAAAAAGATCTTTAAATCTTTATGCTAAGGATTTAATTAGGTTGATTAAACATCAATCAAGGGTATTTAAATGTTATTAAATAAGAAATCACGTTTACTATTACATGCATATACATATATATGTAATATATACTATTATATGGAGTGGCTGTGATTGGTTCGCGCGTTCCGTTCCGCTGAGAATTTTCGCCCATGGGACATTCGCCTAAAGGCAACATAATGTGCATCGTGCAGTCATTAAGTGAGTTCAAATGTTACAACTAAAAGGAATTAAAAAAAACTATATTATTAGTAGAAACTGAAAAAATCGTGTTGGCGATTTTCAGAACTTACAGATCGATCCTTGAATCGATTCAGTTCCAGAAAATCAATTTGAAATCGATCTTTTAGGCTCCGATTAATCGATCTTCGATTAAATCAATTTAAAATCGGCATCCCCATATCAGAGTCGACGTCGATCTGTGCTGCCGCGATCTGCAAAAAAATGACGAAGTTTTAAAAATCAATGTTGCGGCACGTAGCACCATGTAATGTAGACTGATGATACTTATAACCATCACTAACGATCGGTTTCGCGACATTTACAATGCGTTACATTGTGTTAGAATTTCGTTCGAAGAAGTCGAAAAATAGTGCGGAGACACGAGAATTATTAAATTAATGTTCCGATAATTCTTGCGTTTTGCTACTTTCTCGGCTTTACCGTCCTCAAAGATCTCGCGAACTTTTTAATTAAACCTTCTTTAAATCAACTTTAATTAATCCTTTTTTAATTAACCTTAATTAACCTTCCAATTAATTTTTACCTTAATCTTTTCTATATTTTTTTCATGCTGTCATTATTGGCTGAAATTTCATTTTAACCAGAAAGAGTAAACGAATTTGACACCTAACTCTACCAATAACATACTTTTATATGCATGAATAACATCATATCTCTCTCTCTCTCTCTCTCTCTCTCTCTCTCTCTCTCTCTCTCTCTACACACACACACACACACACACACACACATATATGTTATAATAAAAATGCTTCCTCCCAAATTTATTAAATTACTTGTTACAGGTTGTAATCATTATTTTCTTTTATGTTTCACTTTTAACTTGGTTTCCAAACATAAATTTGAGTAAGAGAGACTATATCAACATGTCAAGGAGGCACCTGATGTTACTTTCAGGCTTAAAAACTATGTTCAAATCACTTATGTAAAATAATTATATATGATGATGCACGAGATGTGCAACATTCACGCAAGTAATCGTAAACACACAGTTTGAGGAGACACGGACATAGAAAAAATTTTCTTCTTAATTGTTACAGTTAAATAATTAAAGACTGCAACACTTTTATCTCGATAAGTTTCGCAACGTATCCAATAGAAAAGTATACTTCCTAAAAAACGAACTCTTCTATTGGACACTCCTATTGGGGTGCATTCTGAAACTCAACGAGATAAAGTATTATAATCTTTGATCATCGGACTGCGCTTTCACCACCACAGAATTGATAAATGGCTTCGAATAAACCTCGTACTTCAAAGTCATTTCACGACGGCCAACTTCCGACATTCAATCACGTAAGAAGATACACCGTTGCAAATACATGTGAGTGCGTGCAGCTCGAATTACTCCGATCGTCTCGCCCACACCGTTGAGAGAGCGCACCAGACGGCGGCGCGGCTCTCCGTCTTGACTTATGCGTTATTTATCTTTTCGCCCGGGTCTCGGTCTGTCTTTGGAAATCACAGTCTAGTCTACAGTAAACTAGCCGACCGGACCGGCTCGTTCTTGGAGGGCGAAGTACGCGTCTGAAATACGATTGCTCGCGGCGCGACGCCGGACGCATATAAAATACTCGGACGGACCGTATCCGTCTTAACGCCCCTTGAAAATTTCTCAAAATGTTACAGTGAAAAAATCACATTTTTCTTGTGACATAATATTCCTAACGTCGCCACACAACACGTTCGCTATCAGTGTAACACAATGTGCGACGCGCCAATCCAGATAGAACAAAAAGTTACGATGACGTTAAAATGAAAAAAAATAGAAAACATAAGTTATGGCGACATCAAAATGACGAAAAAATGACCGAATCGTAATGAAAAAATAAATTTTCCTCATCATTTTGACATCATTTTGACGTCATCATGATTTTCTGTTCTATTCTGGACACTTTTTATTCCATTTTATACGAAAACAAATTGAAAGAAATATATATAAAAAGAGAAAAGAAAGAGTCTTACCTATGGATCAATCCAATAAGCACAATTTATCTTTCATATTGAGTACTGAGATAGACAAATAGACAAGTTAATATAGATTTCCGGAGGGTGATAAACAAAACAATATGCGGAAAGTACAACGAATTTTTTTTACGAAATGTTGAAAGAAAAACACCAATAACGTAACGTGGTGCCACCTATCTACGAGTCCTAGATTTTCTTCTTTCCTGGAACAGATGTTTTTTTGCATATGGTGATGGTAACGGTAATTAGTGGGGCTATTTCTTTTCGAAGAATCTTGAACATCTTTGAACAGGTGCACACTAGTAAGATAAGTTAGAATGAGAAAAAATATATCTATTTCACTTCAACTTATCGTACTAATTCAAAAATCTTTCGGAAAAGAACATAGACATAATACATCTAGACCGCGTGTTCGAGAAATGGGGATAGAACTTATATAGAAAAGGATGCACTTTGTTTCCGTGTGTTCTCTGTCGTACACGCGAAGGAAAGGGAATAAGGGAATGCAGGTGCTGACCTGTTGTAGTCATCCCTTATTCTCCTTCTCTCGCGTGTGCGGGGGAGAACGTACAGACACAAAACCATAAAACATAGACATAATACATAGACTGCGCGTTCTCTCATTTCTGTTTCAAGAGTAGGAGCAGAAGTCACGTAGAAAAAGATACACCTGTTTTGTCTACTGTCATAGAACAGACTTAGTATAATAAGTGCACATGGGAAGCGATATTATGAGTGCAAAAATCTGATGGAGTAGAATATAAGAAAAATATAAGCAGATACAAGTTAACATTGATATAATATGTACTGTGTTTATAATATATTCAATTATAATTTAATATCAACTCTTAGTGATATTTAATACATATAACTATAAAAGATTACTAAAATATATTATATACATACTATATAGTATATAGTTATATAATTAATATATTTTCTGACACATATAATATATGTTTATAATATAATTTCTCGTAATGATATTCGTGCATAGACATACATTATGATACATCGCATATTTTGTATTGATTTTTAAAACATTAGACAATTGTATATGATCAATTAGACGTATCTGGTATTGCACACATTGCGATCATTTTAAACTTATGAAGCGATACACGCTCAAAATTTGTGCAAATAAAAAAAGATATCTATAAAATAGTCGTAAAAAGTCAACGTAACGTGTGGCTAATTTCATAACGATACTATAATTTCATTACGTTAGTTTTATGATTATCTCAATGTATTTTGCAAGAATTTGAAGCATTTTCTGACTTATGATGTCATTCGTGAAGGTGGCTCTGTGACGAGAAGGTAAAAACTTTAAAAAAATTCGTGTAGTCAATTAATGATGCCTCTTTTTATAAGTGCTAGATACTTCACTGATATCGCGCATGCGTGAAAGTCTCGGCCCGCATAATAATACTGCCCCCGAAAGTTCTTGATAAAAATCAACGTGAGGGCAAGGAAAACGAGACACATATATAAGTGTTTCTGCCGCTCAAGGGTTATCTCGTGGAAAACGACACAACAAATTTGTCGAGGTCATTGAAACAAAGAGAACGACTAAGACGGGAGAAAGAGACAAAGTGAGGTATTCGTTCGTGAAAGCGGTGACGAGGAACTCCTCAGGAATTGGCTACTTATTGACGCTACGTCGAGCTGTTTCTCTCCTTCAAGTCTGAAAGGTAATTTTGTCACTTTTGCGATTTAACTAAAGTTCCACGCTTGGTGAAACGTCCGCGTGTATAGTTTATATTTGATTTGCCAAACAGATAAATATTGCACAATAATTGAAAATAGTGTAACAAAAGATCGATATATGTAATATTATGGGGACAATTATTATACATTTGATTTCAGAACAAGAATTTGAACGCTTTCTTGATGTAGTTTGGAACGCAGCCGATGGTTCGATGAGAGAATTTATTTTCTGGGAATTGATAAAAACGTTCTTGAATTGATAAAAGCTCTCTTATTGGCTACATTCCAAACTTTGCTTTGACAAGCAGAAAATTAGTCTCTTTGAAACCAAATATACTCGCTCACTGTATGCTAATAGATGAGTATTACTTCATTAGATTATATATATTCACATAACCTTGATTTTTGTATGTACAGATGCCTAACATAAAGCTGCAGAGTTCCGATGGTGAAGTCTTTGAGGTTGACGTTGAGATTGCAAAATGCTCTGTCACTATTAAGACTATGTTAGAAGATCTTGGTATGGATGAAGATGAAGAAGAAGTTGTGCCACTGCCAAATGTCAATTCGGCAATTCTTAGGAAGGTTATACAATGGGCCACGTATCATAAGGATGATCCACCTCCACCAGAAGATGATGAGAACAAAGAGAAGCGTACTGATGACATTAGCTCTTGGGATGCTGATTTCTTGAAGGTATAAAACACTGTATTTAACCCTTTAACTGCTATGGTCGAGATAACTCAAGTGTGGGAAAAAATGGCGGCTTTGCTACGATCGAGTTTACTGGATTTGGACCTTCAATATGTAATACCCATTTAATTTAGTTTGTAAAAAGCATTTGAATTGAGCGGGCATATAGTGCCATCTCTTATCATTATAAAATATTTTATAATTGTAAAAATAACTCAACAAAGAGGGTCATACTGGTCATTTAATATCTCAGCAGTTAAAGGGTTAATGGATAAAATATTATAATAGATATATTATGAAAAATGTTGAACTCTATTATATTTGAAATATCAATGTATCTGTTTCCTAGGTGGATCAAGGAACTCTCTTTGAACTGATCTTAGCAGCTAATTATCTCGATATTAAAGGACTTTTGGATGTGACCTGCAAAACTGTTGCTAATATGATCAAGGGTAAGACACCTGAAGAAATTCGCAAGACATTCAACATTAAAAATGATTTTACTGCTTCGGAGGAAGAGCAAGTACGTAAGGAGAACGAATGGTGCGAGGAGAAGTAGATCTGGATCTTGCATATTTATGAAAATGCTCAAGAATTTGACCTTGAATTATTAGGCTCCAAAATTATCCTTTCTCTTTGATGAGATTCTTTCAGGAAATAATTTCTTTTCAATGAGATCTGCTAAGTTGCTCTCGCTAAAATTAACTTGTATTAAGTGAGCAACTTGTATCTCCTATAGCTCTTCTGTATCATTTATTGCATATAGCTTGAAGTTGTTATTTATTTCAAATAAAGATAGAATAATAATCATGAATTAAGGCTCCTGTTTTCTAGCAGCGACCATATTGGTTAATGACATTAAAAATGAGAAAGTGAGTACGTGATAATAAAAAGATCGATAAAATGACATTTGTGTAATCAATTGAGCAAATTTGTAAAATAGTACAGAGAAATTTCCTTTGTTCCAATGACTAATAAGTATCCACATCACATATGACATAATAAGTATCACATCACATATGGCATTAAAATTATATAATGTAATTAAAAAGCTAAATAGATTTAATTCGATAGCTACTTAGTATAGCATCATATTTATCTTATAATTATATATTCGGTAAAGCAAAATGAAAATGTTTGGTGTATTTCACAAAACTACTTAAACGATCATAAATATTATTTTATGTATATGTATGGACATATATATTTTTATTTTAATCTTCTATATAAGTACTTTAAACGTATATTTTCTTACTTTTGGTATCAGTCAAGGTGACCGCGGCGAAAAATCAAGAGTCGTAATTTATTATATGTGTTTATGCACTTTATATCTGAAAATCTAATACAATGTGAAATTTTTCAATATTATCGAAAATTTGCTATAGATGTGCCTTTATTCTAAATTGTCTTACTAAGAAATGCTTCTAGCGCACTTACACGCAATGTTAGATAACAGTTGCAATTTTACATAGAGTGAAATATAACAAATGTATATTTAAGAATATTAAGAATATTGTATACACATTTGAAATTGAAATTAAACGTAAAACGTAAGAAACTATTCTTATGTGTTGTGTATATTGCATCGTTGACGTGATTTTATATAAGGAAAAGTTATGTTTAAATAATTAAAGGTATATCATGTTGTATAGTAGTGATGTGGCTTCAAATAAACAAAATGGTATAATAATATATAAAATTACACTATTTTAGAGTTTTCCATGAGATCTCTATAAAGGTATAAGTTTATATATTAAAGCTATTATACTGATTTACAAAACGGCATGGAAAACGCCGTTTGCCATTTTGTTAGAAAGTATACAACTTAAGATACAGTATCACGGATTATATTTTTCGTGTAATCAGAGTCTCAGAGACGTTTTGCGTTTTCGATTCGTCTTAGGCTGAAATCTCAAGCAGGTGGCAAATAAAAAAATATAAACAGTAAGCAAATTAATTCTAGATGAAATGTAACGTTCTCAACTATGATCGATTTGCTTACTGTTTATGTTATTCTGTGTATTTGCTATATGCCATGTGCTATAACTATTACAATCATTTGTATATACGGGTTTTATAACAATTGTTACACACACATATATATATGGTAAAAATGATCTACATATGATAATGATAATGATATCACTGGTAAAAGTTACAAAATAGGTCAAAATTAAAAGCACGAGAAGCACCGAAAATAATATATAACGGTTTTAAAATAGAATTATATTGCTATTATAAAAAAAAATTAAATAACCTCAATATTAATAACTTACAATAGCAGTTATATACCCGTATTCATGGTCAGGCCTTATATTTGAGACCTCCTTATATCCATCTTTAGATGCTGCACGGATTATTTTATTGGCTACAGTTCATCTGAAGATAAACTCAAGGAAGTCTTAAATATAAGGCCTGACTATGAATATGGGTGATATTATATGTTACTTTCATGTTACATAATAGTGTGTGTGGTGTGTTATATTCTATTCTAGTTTGTTGAGATATTTATGATATCTTTTTAAATGGCATCAAATGAATCTTTCATTGAACATACTAGGTGCGCAACTAAATTTCCGGGTTTTTTTAATCAATGAAAAATGGAAAATTTCAAGAGAAATACAAAAAATGGTTTACTCAAAGTATCGTCCCCAGTTATTTACACATTTTTGCCATTTCTCTGGCAACATATGAATACCGCGACGATAAAACGACGCGTTTTTGGACCAAAACCATTTATCCAACCAATTTTGCACTTCTTCGAAATTGGCCAAGTATTGCCCAGACAAGTCATACGCCATCGACCGGAACAAGTGATAAGTAGAAGGGATCAGGTCTGGCGAATGCGCCGGGTGCGGCAGCATTTCCCGTTCTGATGGTCTCTTGGACGAAGAAACTGCGATAGCATGGATCGTTGTGCTGCAATACCACTGGTTCGTCTCTCGTGTGCCATTCTGGCCGTTTTGTGAGCAATGCATGGTTCAAATCGATCAGATGTTGTCGGTAGCGATGCTTATCGGCAGTTTCGCCCGGTTTCAGCAGCTCATAGTACACGATTCCTTTCTGGTCCCACCAAACGCAGAGCATTGGCTTCTTTCCGAAGCGATTTGACTGTGCCGTCAATGTTGATGCTTCGCCAGATGAAGCTACATTTTGCGTTCGGAATCCTCGAAATATATCCAGCTGTCATCGCCAGTAACAATTAGATGCAGGAAATTCTCTCTTTCATGCCACAAAAGCAACATTTCGGAAATGGCTCTTCGATATTTCATCTGTTTCTTAGTCAACTCAACCCGCTTCCCTATTCCTTTCATTCGAATATCTCCCATGGCAGATAAACGTTTGGAAAAACTTTGGCGAATCATGTTTAATGCCTCTGCACGTTGATCTTGTGTTAGCCTATCATCTTCATCCAATGACGCTTGCAGATCGGCGTCCTGAATTGTTTCTGGTCTTCCGGAGTGCTCCTTGTCCTCAATGTCGAAATCACCATTTTCGAAGCGTTTAAACCAATCTTCACAGGTAGTTTTCGATGGTGCATGTTCGCCGTAGGCCTCCTCAAGCAAACGACGTGCTTTAGCTGCACTTTTTTTCAAATTAAAGCAGAAAAGCAAAGCTTCCCGCAAATGCTGTTCGTTTGGCACAAAACTCGTCATCTTCGTTGTTAGAAAAAATATTTTTGCGTTGCGATATGTGTCGGTATTACGTCTGATTATTGTTAACCGATGCAGTGCTGGGGGATCCAAAGAATTTCCTACGCTTACAGTGCATGCCTGAAGTGACGTAGAGCTACATATATATAAAAAACCACTGACGGTTTAAAACGCATGACAGAGGAGGCATGGAGGGGCCCTGGTAAAATATCTGTGTTTTCCGTTGTTGTTTTCCCGCGTTTCTTCCGCGAGTGCGTGGTTTAGGGTTAAGTTACCCAGTAAACATTAAATATGTTATATTTATGTTATGTTACATCAACATTATATTTTCTTAATATCATTAATTAATGTAATGTAAGTGTTACTTAGTGTTTATATGTAGTATGTAAAAATAGTGATAGTGCAATTATAGTGTTTATTTTTTGTTAAATAAAATATTAAGTGCTAAATAAAATATTAAGTGAAAATGGATGACCAACCTTCAACCAGTGGCATCGAGAAGAGGAAAATTGGAGCACAAAAATTTAGAACAGCGTGATTAGGTATGAACATTTTTAAAGATTAGTTGACATGGCATCAGGTACGTTCAATAACAGTGAAAGTATTGATATTAAACATTTACATATCATTAATGATAGTATTAAATATTGTGTTCAACATTAACATAAGTATTCTTTTTAACGTTTATTTGTTTTGTATAATTTTATTGTAAGAATATTAGTAAGATTTTTCCGCAGTTTCCCTTGTTATTACAACAAATGTTGGTATTCATATATTATTTTTCTGCAGTTATTAAAAAATAAAATTATATATTTATTATTAATTATGAACAGTATTCTGTTTTTTTCACAGACCTTTCTATTCTCCCTACAATTCCTTCATATTTTCTTTCAAACGAGGGATCTTATGCCCGTATTAGACTATAGATTGAAAATTACAGCTGAATCAACTTAAATAACCAAGATTTAGATTACCTGATTTATGCGATTGCAATTTTCAATCCATAGTATCTTACTGGCGATAAAATACCTTTAAATTAATACGGTACTGAGGTTCCCACAGCGTTTGCTCAATGCGCACGCCCGGAAATCTTTGGATCTTCCAGTATTGAACCGATGTCCAAGTTATAAAAAAAACACAACTTCAGACATGTGATATATATGTCGACTACATGTGTCGTTAGCGCCATCCATGTGTGAAACCCGGAAACTTGGTTGCGCACCTAGTATAATGTTGTCTGGTTTATGAACTGCCTGTATCAAATAATGGCTGCGTTCCGAAATTCACTGCCAATACTGAAAATACATAATTTGTGTCACGTATACTATAGAATTTCAGTGCTGACAGTGAATATCGGAACGGAGCCAATATAATGGCATATATACATATAGACGGGTTAGAGACTAAGCAATATTATATTTTTCAAGAGCGATCAAATAGATATCATTTTAGAATGATATTAAGATAATATTTTCAAAGAATCTCTTAAATGAGATATCTCAAAGAGTTCTCTTAATAAATACCTTTAGTAAATGATTTTTAAATATTTCGATATAATCTTCAAGATATATATATATATATATATAAATACTGTCTTTGAAAAAATTTATTTAAAGTTTTCATTCTGGCATAACGTGCTTTGTCATCATGCTTTAATTTGTAATTGCATGTTTTGATAATTTTCTGCTTTCTAGATTATCCTATTTTTTACGAAGATAGATATATTCTGAGCATGAATAATATGAAAATAGCTTAGATAATATGTAACCAATAGGATAACATTATATTTCCTTGCTGGCAAATAGCCAATACCTTTAATTTCATATTCACATTCGCATTTAGCGTTATCTATATAGGTTTTCCTTGCTAAAAATTTATTCGAGTTATTTTATGTAAGTTTCGGAATTCATTTATCTTGTCCAATAGGAATTCTCTTGTTAGAAGACGATATTAAGGCTCGTCTACATTAGCTGTAAGAGTAAGGCTGTAAGGTTGCAAGACACGAAATGAAATATTTTCATTCGCTGACAGCTTACGTTACAGCCTTACAGCCTTACTTTTAAGGCTCGTATACATTAGCTGTAAGATCGACCGATGCAAAAATGACGAGTCACCAGATATAAGCTGTAAAATTATTTGCGATAAGATATTAATCTTGGTTCAAAATAAGGATAATCCGAGCCAACCGTGTCAAAATGCGATTACGCGTTTCGGAGTTAGAAATCACGAAAGATAGAAAAGTGACAGGCTCGGAAATGACTTGTCACGAAATATTAATTATCGAAATATGGGTGATAAGGTTTTAATCTATGCCTAAAATAACTAAGATTCTTGTAAACCGCATCGAGCTGCGATTACGCGTTCCGGAGTTAGGCCCCTTGCACAATGCCAGGCAACAAGCAATAAGAATAAAAATAGACCAATCACAGTCGACTATTACAAGAATAATCTATTGTGATTGGTCTATTTTTATTCTTATTGCCTGTTGCCTGGCATTGTGTAAGGGGCTTTAGAGGCCACGAAATATTGAAAAGTGACAAGTTCGGAAATGACAAGTTATGAAATATTAATTAACGAAATATGAGTGATAAGATTTTAATCTAGACCCAAAATAACCAAGATCTTCATAAATTGCAACAACGTGCGCCTACGCGTTATAGAGAATTTGAAGCCGATATGTCTAGATTCTAGATTGATCGATGCGAAAATGATGGGTTACCAATTATAAATTAATAAATCGTGTGCAATAAGAAGCTAATGTAAATTGGAAATAACAATGATCCGTAGATACCAAATCAGTCCAACGTTACAGAATTATGAAGTCCGAAATATTGAAATTAATATAGAGAAAAATGATGGATTAATATATATATGTCATGGAAATATTTATGCTAATCGAAAGAAATGGTGCTATTTAATTTTAAGGCAGTATGACTAATTTTCCTAAAATCCAGATTAATATAGCTTTTAGGATAGCGTAGAGAGTAAGTAAAAATTTGAGGAAATAAATATGGTTCGTTACGACACGTCCGTCGTCTGGGTAAGCGCGCGGCGGCGTGAGTTCCAGAAATTGACGAGGCATTTACATGGGCAGTGAGTTCTAAGAATCGTAGAGACCTGCGAGCCGACTCGCTGAAAAACTGATGCTTTCGGGTTGAACGTAATATTTCGTTTGCTCATTCAGAATGGGTTAATAAAATGCGATTAAGATGTAAAATATGATGAACTATTAAGAATGGAAATATCAATAAACATTAAATGTATTGTTTCAAAATATTTAGATGAGATTTTTATGTTTCGTTTTACAACCATGTTCAGCTTCATCAATTTTTTCATTGGATAATTTTTTCATTGCAAGATAAAAAACGCAATATCGCGAGACAAGTAACTCCAAATTGTTATAGCGTGATGTACATAAAATAAACTTACCCCTCGATGGTTCCTGATGTCCCTCCTTGCAAAATATATCCTCGGTCACTTAATATTTTTTACAACATAAACACTAAATTTAACTTTGCACAATAACAGGCCAGTTTTTCACAACACTTGATTACAACACAAATTTTAAGCAACAAACGCGCGTAATTTTACTCAGCACTTCCTACGATCCGGTTTCGTTAGTTACTTTCGACTACTTGACGATACTTCGCCATGACAAATGCACGAAATTTGCTTTCGGTGCTCTCGACGAAACAATACATGCCGATATTCGGCTTTGATAATTCAAAATCGTGGAAAATACGCACGGTCGGCTTCTGGAATTCACGTACTAAGCATTGCAATGCACGGTCGCGATTTTCGTATGTGTGCATATGTCGGTGAACACGTATCACTAGCGTGCTAGCCAATCAAAATATTCTGTTAGAAATCGTCCGTTCCGTTTGAAATATTCCAAGAAGTCGGCCATGACCAAAAAATTCCCGAAACTTTACTCGACTCTCCCGATGAACAAAGCACATTTTCAGCGAATATTTAACGAAAGCTATGCCATACCTCGATAATTTAACGATAATTCGGGGCTGGGACTCGGCTGACGAGTCGAAAAGGAAGCTCCGTGACGCGAAAACCGAGCTGCCTTTATGCAGCTGGCGCGCTGAATTTTCCTCGGCATTTATCTCACTTCACTTGGCGCAGCGGAACGAACGTCATTCCACTATAACACACGCGCGAAACTTACTTTCGGCACTCCCGGTAACGATTTATGGCACGAAGACTCAGATACGGCGAGTCAAAATCACGAAAAATCACGAGCGACGATTTCTCGTACACTACACAACCCGTAATCGGCGCCATAACTAAATAGAAATGCAACTGCGAACAGCGCCACAAGCGGAATACTCGGAAAGCTGAGTCGACCAATCGCGACGATTCATTTCTTTCCCTAGTGGAACTATTTATCTGCATAAAGTGTACGAGGTGCGGATGAAAGCAATCGATGATAGATCGATTTAATTCGGAGCTACACGCAGTGTAAAGCCCGTATCAGACTACAAATTGGGATTGAGTATTACTTTGATATTTAACCAATCGGGGCTAAGTTTACAACGCACATGTATGTGTTTGTTCATAACTGAATATGAAAATTATAAAATTGAATATAAAAATTATAAAAATGGCCACCCCCGTTAGCGTCATTTCGTATCATTGCTAGAAGTTGTCCGCGCGGTCTCGAAATATTTCTTCCCGAATTGCAAGTAGTGCGTTGCGTGGAAGATGAGAAAAGATGAAGGGGCAAGACGAGAAAGATTCTAGTTTAGCGATAAGATTTGCCGCTGACTCGCCTAGTGCCTCCTCTTGCCGCGCGTACGATCACTGCGACAAAGATAGAGAGCGATTGATCGTCTATGCTTTTCTATCTTACTATCTTCCCTAAGGAAGTAGAGTGAACAGGAACCGTGCACGTTTTGCCGTTATCGTCATGACGGGCGTAGTGTGCACACATTTTCTCAGGGGGCGCATCAGAAAAAGAGTCCCGGCGTAACCGGCCCGCTCTTAGGTTTCTCTCTGCTAGCACGAAGACCGCGTTTAACAGAAAAAGTTGCTTGCTAAAGGCCATCACAAACGAACTTAAGCAGTAAGACGTAAGCAGTAACCAAATCGATCAATCACAATCGAAATTTAAGGACGCCATTTTAAAACTTACGAGAATAATTGATTGTGATTGGTCAGTTTCTTTACTGCTTATGTCTTACTGCTTACGTTCATTTGTGTGTGATGGCCTTAAAGTCCATTTTACATTATTCGCCAGCTGCTAGGTCGCGAGCAAATTGACCAATCACGGTTGACTATTCTCCTTATAACTGAAAAATAGTCAACTGTGATTGGTCAATTTGTTTGCGACCTTGAGACTTGTGACTAATGTAGAATGAGCTTATGCGTTTAGTGACTCATCACCATTACGATCATTCTTCATTAGTTTCTTCTTCTGGATCCGTTAAAGATCTAAAAGAATACTTTCTGATGCCTCAAAGGCTGCATTCGGGGAGACGCTATTTAGCGCTAAAAGCTCTATCCTTGTTCATCTTGCAATAAGTAACAAAGATAGAGCACGCTTATAGCGCTAAATAGCGTATCCCCGAACGCAGCCGAAATGGTGCCTCAACCGTGTTTTGATTTATGATTGGCCAACGTAACGCGTACTATTGATATACTAGAGATGCGATCCACTAGACGCTGCAAATACTTTGAAGCGCCCAAGGCAAAGCCGTGATTGGTCCGCAGGGCACTTCGAAGCGTTTGCAGCGTGTAATGGATCGTGCCCTAGGATCATGTCCCGATATTCGTCGTGTCAGCATTGAAAATATACAGTTCATGTGACGTATACTGTAGATTTTCAATACTGGCAATATACATCAGAACACAGCTTTGTGCACGCAATCAGCACCGTGTTTGTAGACCGCTGCCGTGCCGAAACTCGTCTTGTTCTGCGTAATCGTGAGAACTCATACATCGTGGCGTGACTTATGCGGTAGTGATTTCTCACGACTAATTGTGATAATTTCTTGGTTAATTAGATCCTATGAGATCGCAATACCACGTCGGTGGAAGCAGCCTATTTCGTAGAAACACAAATCAGTTTGTTTAAAGCGTCACTTGCTCAAAGACTGAGTCGCGTCCATAACGTCATAGGTTATAAAGAAGTGCAAGATAATCTAATTAAGCGCGTTCCATCGCGATTCCTTTGCACTTTTCTCACCAGTCGCTATTTTCTAACTCGCGGTATAATCGCGACTGTAGAATAAAATAAACGAGAATCTTCGCGAGTAGCATCGCAATAAGTATAGAAGGAGAATCTGCCTGGCCCCGAGATTGATGCATCGGTTCATACGCATATAGTCATTATTTTTATGACGCAATCGCTCACGATCGAATAGGTCGTGATTGCACGTATATGTGCCGCTCTACGTACGTGTGATTGTGCATCGCATCACATTTCTACGCGACGCAACGCAACAACACGACTCGAGTCACCTCGCTGCCGTGAGATGCGTCGCATTGCTGGCGATCGAGAGGCGACCGCATGAGGAACACTCTTATTGTGACACAAGTGCAGTTGCATATTATATGCACCGCGATCGCGACGCTCGAAACGCATAAATGCGCCTGAAATCGGAGTGCGGAGCGACGCGTAAAGACATTTCCAAGTGTGGTAAGTTGGCTGTGCTGCTTCATGTGTCCCTCCTGTTATTGCTGCTTTCACGCGACACCGCGATATATCAAAGTGAATTTCTCATGCGATATATATCCGATTGAGATTCCGCCGAACAGAGAGAGAGAGAGAGAGAGAGAAAGAGAGACGCGACGAAAAAGTCGCGCGGCGAATAGTGAAGTAACAACCGGAGAATGACGCGAAACAACGTTCTGGCGACGAACGTCGGGATCGGAAACACACAGGGGTCTGTCGTCGACGAAGCGTGCAAACTGACGTGAAAATTGTCGCGTCGAATGCCGCGAACGGTGCTCATTAGCATTTACCATTTGTTCGGCGAATAGAGGCTGCGACGACGTTTCCGTCGCGCGCGGCGCGCACTTGAAACGCAGGCATGTAAAACGACCTTGCGGCGAAACAAAATACGTAAGGCGGCAAGAAGTGACGATCGCAAACACGAGACGCCTTTCGCGTTATGGCCTTTCGTTGAACGATCTGTTCGCCAGTAATAAGAACCGTACATTTCCCTCGTCATTCTCACCGTCCGACAGGCCGCCGGAGGTACTCGCGGAAGGAGCGATCTTGCGATGTTCGCGGTCCCCTTTTGGGAGGCTGTTCCAAGGTACATTATTCCGATGGACTCTCCTCTCGAGAAGAGACGGGGAGGATTCGCCGATTTTGCGTGTATCGTGTGAGGAGCGAGGTAAATTTCCGAGAAACGCGCGAAGCACCAAGTTTACGACCAATCTGACGACAGTGCATCTATTTTGCACGGTAAATTTATTTCTGACAATCGTCCACTTCCCGAAGTATCACAAGGATAAACGTATCGTATTCTTGGCTCGGTTTTATGAGACACGTGCGAACTATTAGCGTTTCGTATCGGTGTATATGTGTGTGTGTGTGTACGTGCACACAGCTGATCCGTAACAGCGTTTTCGCATTTCCCGACCCCCAATTAGACGGCGCTCGAATGGCGGCCGATCGATCTTTTTTTGCCCGAGAACTTGCACGGAACACAAGTGCCGCGCGCGCGCGCGCGTCTACGTGTTGCGTGTTCTGCGTGTTCTGCAAAAGCGGCCGATCGTCGCGTTAAAGCTCATTTATCGCACTTATCGCCAGCGCCGTTGTGAAAACGAAGCCTCGTTGCAGAAGTGTCAATTCTACCTGTAAATTGTTCGACGTATGCCGAACAATTTTTGCGCAAAACGCACATCAGAATTCCCGACTTGCCCGACTTACATAATTTTTTTTAACACACAATTACGGATTACATTACGATTAAGTTGGTACTTTAGGCTTCAGCGGTGCAGGGAAATGCTTGATCTCATCTAGCGGCTTGGTATCGTGTCAGTTTTCTGTACCAGCTTGATACCGTTCAAAGAGTTCATTTCTTCAAAGATATGTTTTCTGAACAACTTGAAACCGATGGTCTGTTCTTTTTAGCTGCTAAACTGGTGCAATAAGTTAGAATGAGGAAGAATAGAATTATCTCACTCTAACTTATTGCACCAGTTCAGCAATGTAGCTAAAAGGTTTTGTTCAGAAACCTTCTCCTTGAGGAGGTGAACTGAGAATGTTCACGAAACGTCGGGGCCAAATCCACGATGGACACGATACCGAACCAGAAACCGAATCAAGCGACATAATTATGTTACTGATCCTCCGTGTGATTCACTGTTTTCAGCTAACGCGATTGTGGTTCATTTGTGCTCCCATAATTTGTTCCTAGTTTTCTTCCTATGTACGAATAAACAAATAGGGAAAAATTTACTCATTTGAAATCTCTAGTTTCTAAGTTACCGACCCTCCGTGTGATTCGCTGTTTTCAGCTAACGCGATTGTAGTTCATTGGTGCTCCTATGATTTATTCCTAATTTTCTTCCCATGTATGAATAAGAAAATCCTCTGAACAACTTGAAACCGATGGTTTGTTCTTTTCAGCTGCACTGCTGAACTGGTGCAATAAGTTAGAGCAAGAAAGAATATAATTGTTTCTAACTTATTGCACCAGTTCAGCGGTGCAGCTAAAAAGGACAGAAATCTTGTTCAGAAACCTTCTCCTTGAAGAGGTGAACTGGATCTTCTTCAAGACATTGTTCAACTCGGTTGATTGTATTTTCTATTATCTTTAACAGAACTTTAGGAGAAATAATTTTTTCTAGCTTTAGAGAAAAATTTATAATTTTTCGACGCGTTGAAAGGAAAAAATCCGCTTAGAATCATATTCGTAAGAGACGATTCTTCACCAGAAAATTACTTTTGCGTGCTAAAAGTATAATTACTTTGGCAAGTGAAAATTATCATTTTCCAGGTATCGAATTTCATTTTTATTGGAAAAATTCTTTGTTTTATGCAGGATGTGCATGAAATGTAATAATGGTAAATAAAATGTTACAAAGTGTAGCAAACAAATTACACTTGGTCAGCGACCATGACAAAGTTGTATACGCAAGTTCCTACAATATAGTAAATAACCATAATAATAATAAATGATTAAATAATCGTTATTACGTTATATTGCGCTCACAGAAAGAAAGAAAACAGGAACGTTACCTTTCATAAACTCCGGATCCTCTCATATAATTCACGGATCGTTTAAGGCCCTTCTACAATGGCTGCAAGGATAAGACTGTAACCGTAAGCGGTAAGAAATAAACCAATCACAGTCGATTATGACAAGAATAATCAACCGTGGTTGGTCCATTTCTTACTGTTCACACTTACGGTCTTATTCTACTAGCAACTGTTGTAGAACGGCCATTAGGTCGAACCTTAGGTCGTTTAAAGAACACGACTTTGTTTACTCGCAGTTTTACAGTGAACCAACGAAATCAGCTGTGCCCTTGTCACCACCTAGTTTTTTTTTAGGTGGGTATCCCCAGGTCTAGTCATGCATTTAAATCTACTAGACAATCCGCATTTCTGCTATTTTCCATATAATCCACGAACCACATGGCGCTAGTGAAAAACAATATATTACCGTATATATATTTTTCTACAACTATGGATATCTATCTATGGATATTTCTTTTCGTACGAACGGAGGGTTTTGGTATTTCCTTTTTCCATCTTCTATTATTACTGTTCTCTGATCATACACATTTGTTTCCGAGTACTGGCGTAAAATCATCACAATCGTTTGATACAGTTCAGTACTTCGACATATCGTTTTTGCTTTTCTGGATAATCATCGAATGACATAGTGCATACGATTAGAAACCCGGGAGAAAAAACGATTATATGTGATTATATCAAATTATATATGATTATGTATAAATAACACGTAAATTTTGTCTATATGGTCACATATCACGGGGTATATAAAAAATATCAGGACAGCGAAATATTTCAAGAACTAAGCATTTTAGAAAAAAAAAGTAGTGCAAGAAGTGACTTTTGCCGCAAATTACGTTACAATTTCGAGCTTAGAATAAAATACTAACCGAGCAAGATCTTTCTCTCTCGTTCCTTGCAACATACTTTTATATTATCGTTACAAGTTACATTTTTTTCAGTAGAGACTTTATAGAACGACGTTATTTTTTTTCTTATTAGCAACGTTGACGCAAGTATATTTTTTGGGCAATTGTAACAAATGTAACCGTTATTGGGGAGTTTTTGCAATACCGAATCTCTCAGATACGGTAAACGTAAATCGTGAACGTGATTCGCTCGGAAATAACGTGACAATGTATGCGACCAGTAGCATTCACGATTTACGTTTACCGTATCTGAGACACGGTATTGCAAAAACCCACCATTTTCGCCAGTTGTTGCTTCGCGTCTATAGAATATACGTGTGTAGAATGGGCAGAAGCGAGCGAAAACTCAAGCTTCCAAACTTGATGAAGAAAAAAAGAACGATCACTTATTTCTCGAATAATGACGATAGGATATTTTTTTAACAGGATACTTATTTTTTTTCATGGATAACGAGAGCAATGGTAGCACACGTTACTTTCCAAAAGTAAACTTTCCCAACCCCGAGCTCCACACTGGAGCTCGCCGAAAGAAATCCCTGCGCTCTGGAAAGATATTATAACTTTACGCGTGACAATTTCACCGGGCCGAACACAATCGCGTCTCCTCGTTGGGTGGACGACCCCATTTCACCGTGACTGAGCGCGCTTCTCTCATGCTCGTGGAGCGCGATCGTAAGGTCATAAAATTAATCGACGTGCCGTTTGCCGAGAGTCTGAATCGATCACTCGCCCCCCATCGATCGCTCTCCCCGTACGCGCGATATTACCCTTCCCTATAATATCGCCGTCGCGTATCGCGTAGTGCGCGTGTGCGCCCGTCGCTTCCCTTCGCTCGCAGCGGTGGAGGGAAAAAAAGAAAAACAAGAAAAAGGAAAACGGAAAAAAAGAAGGAAAGCTGGGCAAGAAAAGTCGGTGGAGCGCGCACTCTCGCGCGCTCACCGAGATCGCCGCACGTAAACACGATGCGGCGCGGGGATTCGGTCGGACCTGCGCCCTGTACCGCGCCGCGCGTCGCGCACACGACGATCCGTCACGCGCGCAGCAGCTGCGGCCGTTCGCGGGGCCGCCGCGTAGTGGGGTAGCGTGCCGCTGCGAGAGGGTGTCGCGCGCGAGGCAGGTCAGGGCTGGGCTCAGTCAGTGTGTTCGCGCGCGCAGTGTGTTGCGGTTTCGTCACCGCGGTTCCCCGTCACCCCTTCTCTCTCGCTCTCTCTCTCTCTCTCTCTCTCTAACTCGCTCGTGTCGCACGTTTAGCACACCCACACAACCGAGCCACGCGCGTGCGTGCGTGCGTGCTGCTGTCGTTGCCGCCGCCGCTGCCGCTGTCATCGCTCCCACGCGTGCTGCATTGCCGCTGCGTCGCCGTCGCTCCTCTCCCCGCTCGCCCCGCTCGCGACTGTTGAACGAGTCGTGCGCTACGCTGCCGCTGTCGCCGTCGCCGCGCGCTCGCGCTGCGCGACCGCCCGACCGATCAACCGACAGACCGACCGACCAATCAACGAACCGAGCAACCGGCTGACCGACCGACTAACCGACCGACCGACCGACCAACCGACCAACCGACCGAGGAGGGGAGGAGGAAGAGGATAGAGCGTGGCTACGCGAGAGTTCGGCATAGTGCGAAGCGCGAGTGCGAGAACGTCGTGCAGGAGGCTCGCCCGCTCGCTCGTTCGCGCTGCCAGTGCGGGACGACGCGCGATGCTGACAATACGCGTGCTTATATAATTACCCGTGGCAGTCGTCGGTGTGTGCATTAGCGGCGCGTGACGGGTGACGCGCGCGACGCGAGTGAGCGAACGAGTAGTGCGTCCCACGGCGACTGCGGCGAATCGTCGTGCGCTCTCGCGCTGCTCGTCGTCGTCGGGCTCTCTCAGGCTTCTGCGTGTACGCTCGCTTCGGGGTACGTATGCGAAACGGCGGAATAATCGTGTTTACACGTACGCACACATACACACGCATCGTGCACAACTCCCTTCTTTCATCCCATCGCTCTCTTTCGCGCGCGCGGCATATATCGCGTCTTCTCTCTTCAACGCGCGTTCCCGCTCCTCGCGCGCTCCTTCCTCTCGTAGCGCGCGCGCGATGTGGTGCGGAGCGCCCGAGACTCTGCTCTCTCTCTTTCTCTCTCTCTCTCTCTCTCTCTCTCTCTCTCGCTCTCTCGCTCGCTCGCCCCAGCTTGCCCCACACTCTGACAAGTTGGTCGATTCACCAATTCGCCGGGCCGCTTACACTTCCCCGAGCCTGTTCAAAATAAGGTCAAAAGGTTACGTTGCTCGCGCAAACTTGGAAAATTTCTCATCCGCTCTCTCTCTCTCGTACTCTCGTATTCTCACTTTTGCGTTTTGTCCGTTCTTGTTTTGTTTTTGTTGCTCTCTCTCTCTCTCTCTCTCTCTCTCTCTCTCTCTCTCTCTCTCTCTCTCTCTCTCTCTCTCTCTCTCTCTCTCGCTCTCTCTCTCTCTCTCTCTCTCTCTCTCTCTCTCTCTCTCTCTCTTTCTTTCTCGTCGCCGATAGTGGAATAATTAGGAACGATCAAGAACACCATGTCGCGTTATTTAAACGCGTCGACGATGACTGAGTGCGGCGTCTCAGTGGCGTGAACATTGGCGAACACACAGCATTTTTTTTTCGTCCCTTCCTGAGCGCGCCAGTTTGCTGCTCGGCCGAAAGCGCCTGCGAACTCCTCGTGTGAATGAACTGAACGCATAACTCGGTCCCTCGCATTGACACATGAATTCTCGCGCGGCTCCGCTCGAGCCGACATGTGAATTCTCGCAGCGACGCTCAATGAAATTCGATATTTCTCGGTGTCATTGCACGGCACGGCCGGCGAGAGTATTATTCACAACACACGCTAGCCGTGTTGTATATTCGCCGCATTACTCCCGATACGTTTGTCGACGCGCGCGATCCTATTATTGTTTACTCTTCGAACTCGACCTTTCGTAACTTACGCCGATCGCGCGATGCGTTCGGCGAAATGCTAATCTCGAGTGTATGCGAGACGCTAAAAAATTAAATTTTCTCGTCACTCGAACTCGCAATTGTTGTACGTATCTGCGATAATCGTGTGCGTTGGAGAGTTGCTCCGTTCTACATCGTGCGTATGCAAAATTTGTAGTTGATTGTTGTTCATCGCAAAACGCATTTTGCTTGATATATTTTTTTCCTTTGATTTTTGCCCGCCCTCCCCCCTCCCCCCCTTCATTCTCTCTCTGATTCTGTTTTGTCCTTACTTGCGTTTGTTTGTTTGTTTCTCACACACAGGTCTGGCATCATACATAAAAATATGCACATTTATTTTCTATTTATTTTAAAACCGCTTAAAGAAAAGATGATGAAAGCATTCGAAAGTGCAGGCTGGCCTACGAGCGTGGCATTACACGGGGAAGACGTAGTAATGAATTTGTTTATATTTTTTGTATTTGCCGACCCCGTCGATGGTTCCGTTGGAACGTACCAGTTGGAGTATACAACAGCAACAGCGACAGTGACAGCGACCGCAACCTCAGCTATTGGTGGTGGACTCGTTGGTCGTGCAGCAACCTCAACAGCAACAGCAACGAAATTGCCGGATCGTCGCCTCGAGTCAGGCGTCGTCAGCATCGGGTGACTCGCAACAGTGCAACCGAGACAAAATGACCGACCAGCGAGAGCAGCAGCAGCAACAGCCGCAGCCGCAGCAACAACAGCAGCAGACCAAAAGCAATGAGGAACCAAGGACGAATCTGATTATTAATTATCTTCCACAAAATATGAACGAGAAGGAGCTATACAGTCTGTTCGTGACTATCGGTCCGGTAGAGTCCTGCCGAGTCATGAAGGATTATAAGGTAAATCGCACGCGCGTGTTTGTCGTTCAATCTTCGATTGAGGCACACGTTTGTGCGGCCACGTTTGTGAGCGATATTAATCTTACGCCTGTGTGTGTGTGTGTCTACAGACTGGTTACAGTTACGGCTTCGGTTTTGTAAACTACGCGAAGGCCGAGGATGCCGCAACGGCGATAAGCACGCTGAATGGACTGCAGGTGCAAAATAAACGTTTGAAGGTGTCGTTTGCACGACCTTCCGGGGAGGAAATTAAAGAAACGAATCTTTATGTTACGAACTTACCAAGGTAGATAATGACGATCGTTTCCCCCTAGGGACTCGCTAAAACGACCCGACGAGCGCGACGGTTGTACTGAAGGATCGTTGTTTGTTTCTCTTTTCCAGAAATATCACGGAAAGTCAAATCGATGAGATTTTCAGTAAATATGGCAACATTGTGCAGAAGAATATACTGAAGGATAAACTTACCGGCTTACCGAGAGGGGTAGCATTCGTACGGTGAGCGGATTATTATTACTACTAACGTTGATAGCAGCGAGCTCGACTTAAACGACCTGCGAATCGCTGCGGAGTGTGAGACGTGTGAATTTGTAACTTTGTATTTTGTAATTTTATTCGTGATATTTTGTGCGTCATGTATGTTCGTACGCGTTGAAAGTCCACGTAACGTTGATCTTTGAACGTCTTCTTTTGGGTGGAACCGTCCCTCGAATGAGATCGCTCAAGATCTTTGCTTCACCTCGTCCAAGATTATACCTTTACATGCTCTTGTCGAGTGCGTACACGTATAAATAACGCGCTACTTGAAATTGGAACATTTTCCAAACAGCTGTTTGCAGCGATCTTACTATATCGTTGCACAACGCAGCCGTGCATGCACCGTGCGCATATTTACTTTGCGAAAGTTTCTTGCCAAAGTATTTTTGTACCGCCTCTGGTTTCGATATTGCATAATTATAGATGCGCTCTCTTTACTTTATCCTAAATACCCGCGAGACGTTCGGCCAAACTGCTGGAGTATATCGGCGCTGTGGAAAATATAGGTCACTCCAAACAATTATTTATTTACATTAGATATATTATTTGAGTGGCGTTACAGGAGGGTATCTCCTGTAACCGTATGAGATGTAAGACTCGAAGAGGCTTTTATCGCGTAAAATTGGAACATTTCTTGTTCCCCAACTTCCTCCGCAGTTTCTCATTTAAAATTATCATCTGGTGCAAGTAGATGATAAAACTGCATTTTGATGAAAACTACATACACAGCATTTTTGTCTAAAAATTTGACAGCTTACCTGCAACGCATACGAGAAACTGATCTCACCTTTTCTGATCGCCACGATTTGATTTCAGGTTCGATAAACGGGAAGAAGCACAGGAGGCGATCGCGCGACTTCATGGTACAATACCAGAGGGTGGATCAGAGCCGCTCAGTGTAAAAATTGCCGAGGAACACGGTAAACAAAAAGCGGCATATTACGCAGGGTGGCAAGCTGGGTACAATCAAAGTCGCGGTAAGTGATTTTATACGGAGATTAATAGATCTTATCTCACGACTTGGCAGTAGTAATCGACAGATCAGGCGCGTTCGTTCCGTGTGGATTGTTCCCGTCTAAAGATATTCTCGACGAGCTATTCGAATGGAAAGAAAAAACGAGAAATTACCGCTGCCAGGTGGAATTTGCATTTTGGCTTCCAACGATTCTATGCTGAAGTATAGTTAAATTATTTGCATTTCTATTACAATTAACTCTGTTGTTTCGTGTTGTTTGAGATACCTAGATATAATTAGTTTATTCTCTCAAATTGCTTGTGACACAGTTTTCCGGTCAGATGCGATTCTTTAATTTGCGTATTTTCTAGTCCTCGTACATGAATATTTTCGGATTGGTAGTGTAGATTTATTATCTTTACGATGCAATGCCTCTGTGTCGCAATTATTGTTGTATTTGCGCGTATTTTACAACGTATTGCGCGCATGCACACGCGCGCGCGCGCATTTATACACACACACACACATACACACATACATATGCGCGCGTGCGTGCGTACAGCATTTTTCCTCCAAATAAAATATCTCGAAAAGTTCTTCAATTTCATTGTACCTGTAAACAGAGTAGACGAATGATTGAGATGGCATAAATTGCCACTCATAGATGTACGTATTGTATGTTTTACAACGCGTTTTTCTTTTTTTTTCTTTTTTCTCTTTACTGTTTGTCTAACGTTGTAATGTTTTATCAGATAAGATGGCTGCATCTAAATCAGACTGCAACGACTTAACGCACTAAAAAGCACACCTTTTGTGTACACAGAGAATCGAAAAGGTGTTTACATTTTAACGCGTTAATACAAACGCATTAAAACGCAGAGAGATCTTTGCGACCGACCGATTGTGTATGGAGACACATTTCTCGCGCTTCTTTGCGCGCTTCTTGTTTATTTTTTTTTTCCTCTACTTTTCCGAAGTTGTGCGTCGTTATTTTGATGTGTATGAAGAAGAGATGAGCGGAGATTGCGCGGAAAATGAAAAGAAAGAAAAAAGATATGATCAAACAGTGTTGTGACAGAAGAATATCGTGTGTGATTTGTGATGATGCATACACGCAATGCACTAATATTATATGCATTATATGCTAGTCTCTGGAACGATACGGCGCTTGTGATAAGCGAGGACTCGTATGAGAAAAATCGCAGAAGAAAAATGCCGTTTATACAACTTTCAGTTTGGATGCGCTGGCTAGCTGGACGATTACTTATGACACGCCCTCCTTATCCTTTTCTTTCCCCATCTACCCTTTCTTTCCGTTCTATCGTCTCTTTCCTCCCCCTCCCCCTTTCCGTTTCTCTTACTCTTGTATTTTCTTAGTATCAGTGTTTTCGTCCGTTCTTTCGCTTTGATACTTTTGTTAAATACTACTCTTGCTCATACGTTAACGAGCGCACAGAAGCTTTCACGTTCGCCGATACAATATCATATTCCATGGCTGATACTGTTTTGTGCTTTATTGCGTTTCGCAAGCGTTTTGTATTATTAGTTTTGTACTACACATAAAAATATATATGTATATATGAATGTCTGGATATATATATATATATATATGTATATATATATATGTATATATATATATATCCCGTATAAGAAATATATCATTTATTTTTAAAAACTTTGAGATTGTTGTGTATTTCCTATTCATAACTCTTCCAGTACTATTTTTTGTTTTTTTTTATAGTTAAAAGAAAAACAAACTTGGGGCTCCAAAGTCTCACATTGTGCTAAACATTTTGTAAATGATCAATTATTGAACAACACATCTCCATTCGATTACGTTCCAATTGTTAAGAAAAGGAAATACTGATACGTTCGTAGAACATATTAAATTAATACCATAAGATTTTACGTTTTTAATTTTCTGATTTATTTTTATACATAAGGATGACAAAAATGAATAGATGCAACTCGGAGAGACAAGTTCTTTCATATAGTAATATATTTCATAAAGTACGAAATACATTTGAAAGAATGAAAATATGTATCTAATTGACAAGATTTGTCTATTCATTCAAGTGTCATTCTAGTGTGTAGTATAGACATTTTCAAATCAAGAATATGAAGGCTCACTCGTGAAAGAGCATATGCGCAAGCAATGTTTCTAGTGACATGGCTGTGATTAATCGCGTCTTTGCTTTAGTGAGGAAACTAAGTGCATGATATTACGTACACCCTCTTGTCGAGTCGTAAAGACGCCATTGCAAAATTATATTACGCGGGACAGAGTCCTAATTACGAACGTTTTCATTTCTATGCTTACCTGACTCGTGAAGGAGAGCGTCTATATCCGACGAGGAATAAATATCAGCGCTATGCTCATTACCTTTACTAAAAGGCGAACAACGTCGTTGTCGTCGTTGTCATCGACATCGTCATCGTCATCGATATCGATATCCTCATCGTCATCGTTATCGCCATCAACGTGTTATCCTCGTCGTCGTCCTCTTCATCGTCTTCGTCGTCGTCCTCTTTATCTTCTTCGTCTTTGTTAATGTTGTCATCATTGTCGTCATCTTTCTCGTCGTTGTCATTGTCATTATCATTATCGTTATCATTATCATTATCATTATCATTATCATTGTTATTCTCATCTTCATCCTTATTCTCATCTTCGTCGTCATCCTCATCCTCGTTGTCGTTGTCATTATCGTCGTTATCGTTGTCGTAATGATTGTTAGCGTCATTCTTGTTATCACTGTCACCGTCGTAATCATCATAGTATCGTCGTCGTCGTCGTCGTCGTCATCGTCATCGTCATCGTCATCATCATCATCATCATCATCATCATCATCATCATCATCATCATCATCATCATCATCATCATCATCATCGTCATCACTATCACCATTACTAGTGCCATTGTTGTTTTTGTCATAGTCGTAGTCATAGTTGTAGCAGTCCTCTCAGTCATTGTATTCGTCGTTCTCATCATTATCGCCGTTGCTATTGCTGTCGTCGTCGCAACTGTTATTCTTGCTGCCGCCTTTGTTGTTGTCGTCGGTCGTCGGTCGTCGTCGTCCGTCGTCGTCGGTCTGTCGTTCGTCGTCGTCCGTCGTTCGTCGTCGTCGTCGTCGTCGTCGTCGTCGTCGTCGTCGTCGTCGTCGTCGTCGTCGTCGTCGTCGTCGTCGTCGTCGGTCGTCGTCGTCGTCGTCGTCGTCGTCGTCGTCGTCGTCGTCGTCCGTCGTCGTCGTCGTCGTCGTCGTCGTCGTCGTCGTCGTCGTCGTCGTCGTCGTCGTCGTCGTCGTCGTCGTCGTCGTCGTCGTCGTCGTCGTCGTCGTCGTCGTCGTCGTCGTCGTCGTCGTCGTCCGTCGTCGTCGTCGTCGTCGTCGTCGTCGTCGTCGTCGTCGTCGTCGTCGTCGTCGTCGTCGTCGTCGTCCGTCGTCGTCGTCGTCGTCGTCGTCGTCGTCGTCGTCGTCGTCGTCGTCGTCGTCGTCGTCGTCGTCGTCGTCGTCGTCGTCGTCGTCGTCGTCATCACTGTTATTGTTATCATTATTGTTAGTGTTAGTCATATTCATCGTCGTCGTCGTCGTCATTGCTATTATCGTCGTAATCGTTGTTACTCTGTTGTTAAACGTTCTGCGTGTATATTTCCATATTTAGATGAAATTTTTGTGTATCATACTTGCACACGATTACCCTTATTGTGACATGTAACGACAAAGATTTTACGTTAAGTTATAATTCGTAGAATGGCGATTACAATTGTGTACTTGCAATTTAACTCACTGATATAAAGTTGAAGGCAATTGCGCAAAGAACGTTTAACCCTCGGCAGTTCGCGTTATAGCGGAGGTTTCTTAAATAACAAATTGTTTGATTTATCGAATCGTTAATCTCGTTTTAATTGAATATCAAATCGAAGTAACATAATGTTATTTTCTCGTTACTACAACCGAAATTTCCGAAATTAATCTCGATTCTAAGTCTTTGATATTCATTAATGTTAGATAAATTCAATTGAAATGTAATATCTAAATTTATATGCGAGAGTTGACGCTAAAGAATGAAATGTAAAGAGTGATACAATTGGTTTTCCGATGTCTTGAATTATTTGTTGATCTTATAGTATATAAATTATACTTATATCAGAAACACGTATTTAATATTCTATCTAAAACTCTTCTATAAAATTCTGTTGACTCTTGTTTAATACTCTATAAAAAACATTTTCTAAATTCAATTTTAACCAACGAACTTAACGTTTATATTTATAAAATGACAGGTTCGCAATGAGATGTTTCTTGTTATTCCGAAGCTTGGATATAAGAGTCAGTTAACAGTTTACAAGTGATTATATATCGAATGTTATATCGTGTATCGAATATTGCATTACAATTTTTATTCAACTATTGTAAACCACCCGTGTTTACTAAACGTGAGTTTATATATATTTTACAGTTTATATATATATATATATATATATTAAGTATCCCAAAATTACCATACAATATTTTAGCAAGCAAACAACTTTGTTTTGCGTGTTAATCACCGGTAACTCACGAAACTTGAATTTTCCTGTTCAGGCTGTTTGACATTTTCACCCTGTAACGAAGCATAATTTCGAGATACTCTTATATAATACCGTATATGAGAGGCGTGTTATTTAACAAATGTAATATAACAAGGGTGGATTACCGATGAGACACGTTGCATAAATGCCAGATTACATTAAATTATTTTAATACAAAACATTATATACCGCATTAATAGCGCATTTGGGGGCTTGCTTCAAGAATCAAAGAGATCAATGCGAAAATGTCCAGGGCACAATACTTATTGACTCGTGAATGATAAACATTTGTCAATAATATCGTACAGTCGAGACGCTTAATTACGCGTACTTACACGACACTTGTCGTGTACTAATTTGTCATCAGTTAATGATCTCTGCAAGTCAGCGGATATCGATCTTCACAAATCAGCTGATTTTGTCTTCGGATTCTTAAGGATTCCATGATGTATATTGCAGCAATCTGGTATTGACGATGATTTTTAATTCTTAATTGTCACGAAATCAGCTGGGTTTTGAAAATATTTTAAACAATTGATAATATATGACAGATGAATACACAATGCGTATTTATGGGTCTGAGCATACGAAAGGCTATAAGCCAATGAGAATATACAGCTACAGAAGAAGAAGCGCATGAAAGTTTGACTGTGTATACAACTCAACAACAAATCAGCTTGCCGTGCCCTTGATATTTTCGTATTAAGATTTTCGGTTCTAATCAAGCTCCAGAATGTCAAACTATCGTGGTGTAGTGATTTTATCGAAGTATTTGTATGAATATGTTAAAGTTTAGTTAATGTTTAGTAATGATTTTGGGCTACTTCGCGTATATGCGCGCGCGCACGCAGACACGCACGTGTCTGCTTTGTAATTTTAGACTTTTATTATTTTTATTGTTACCTTGCGCACGTGCGCATACGTGCGCATTATATAGAGAAGCGTGTATCACAGAAGTTGACGTGATTAACAATGTGCAACACACAGAAATCGGTATGTTTCTGTTGGGAATCCGTTCTGGATTAAAGATACGTCGGATCCTTTGTAAGCTGCTAAGCAAATGTAACTGAATGATATCGACTCGGTGAAATTGATTTCGATAATCTCGAGAATAGGGTGCCCTGTCTTCAAGCGGACTTCACTGTCTGCTACGTAAGTGGCATTAATTCTCAACTTGTGAAACGTACTCCACGTAAGTGACATTTAATGTGCGGCAGATCTTGTTAGTAGTCACGTAGCCGCTACAGACTCTTTATAAGAGTCTTATATCCAGAACTTCAAGACATATTTAATAAACATCTTCGTCTCTCTTAGTAAGGATCGAAACCTTTTGAAACTTATTCAGTAGTGTCGAAGAAAATACCGCAATAGATACCGTTGCTCCTTAAAATGCTTAAAAATGCGAATCGGGCGATGCTCTCGGTGGTATTGTTGAACAAAAAGTGGCGGGAATGCGTAATCAGTGTGCGATCAGGTGCATACCTTGACACTTGCCAAAGAGCTCACTACTTATAATATCGATGTTTCTTGTTTGTCGGAGGTGTGAAAAGAGGTTGCATTGTGTATTAATATGTCTGTTTAACACATTTAAGGCAATGTGACGGTCGATTTAGCTACGTATTGGAATGTTATATCTCAAGTTCTGCAAGTGCGCGTAGTATCTCGACACTTAATTTAATTTAATTTAAATACATATAAATATATATATATATAAATTTAATTTAAATGTAAAATATAATATCATAAGAGAAACACAGCCTATGCTCTAAGAAAAAGTTTTATTTTTAATCGTGCGTTTCAAGTGTTAATATAACAGATTTTCGCAGATTATTTTTTAATATGTTATCGTTTTGCAATATGTATGATCGCTTGTAAGTTCAGAAATCATAATATTCCGTAGTGAAATTTCTTTTTTTAAGTTTCATTTTTGCAAAAGTAATAGATATATCGAGCCGTGATATAAATATATTAAGGACTCCGATTTTTAGTTCCAGCTTATCGCGACCTTAAAAAATAAAAAAGTTATCACACGAACCTTTCTCCTCGCAGTCTGTACGAGTGTCGTATATGCTTTGAGAATAATTGTGTTTGCATTAACTGACATTAACACATCTGAATCACTTTAGATTTTCTGAATTTCCGAATAATTTCTCTCCTTTCTTTCTTTCATTTAAGTGTCTGTGCACATTATGCAATTCTCGTCGAAGATTTCAAACTTCACATACGTTATCAACGTCGTGAATTATTTTCTGAATAACTTTCAAAAGATTTTACCGGCGTACATTATTTATGAAAGGGAACGTTAATAAAAAAACGTTTAATAAAAAAAAAGAAAAAGATTTTGTGACACACAAATATACACATTGAGAAAGTGGTTGGATTCGATAACTTGAACATCACCAAATGAATGTGAAATTTACATTGTTTCTGAGTTCAGGCATATATCATCTTCAAGATTACTTGTATTTTTATCTGTGAATATTTATTGCTATATTTCTTTATATTGAAGCAAAGAGTTGTCCGTCCCATGCCGGCCAGTGTTTTCCACGCAAAATGGGTTCTGTAGCTCGTTTCAATTCCAAGTTACAGGTTGATCCTCTTCTTGAAGAAGTAAACTGAAACGTTCACAAAACATTGGAAACGAAGGACGCGGCAGCAAGCCGGAAGCTAAATCGAGCAAGCCTTTGTAGTTGTACGATGTCAAGAGTATGAAAGCTTTTTGTGTAAAAAGCGAGGGCTTGCCGCAGCACACTGGCTAATGCTTTCTACGCAAAACGAAGTGTAGAATTTTCAGAGACTTGCCTCGTGTGAAAAGAATTAAATCTTTGACAACATACAATGGAGAACCTCATTTCGTGTGGAAAACACAGGCTGACGTGGAGTAAATCTCGCTTTGTTTAAATATAAAGGTAAGTATAGATAGATAAGTATTTACAAATAAATGTTTAGAATTATCTTGAAAGTGATATATGTCTAGACATGAAAATAATGTGGACTCAATGACAGGCTTAAAGTTTGATGGAAACGAAATTATTGAATCCTACGCGTCTGTTTATGCGTGCATACTTTTCTGTTAATGACACTTTTATTATCAGTATCACGAGCGTCGGCTATGATCTCTTGAGGGTTGCTCAGAATCATGACATCGACAGCGCATGGGAAAATTCAGATGATCGGCGAGAGGCGTCCTCGATAATTATCCTCATTCTTACGAAAAACAAATGATGACTCTCGCTTTTAACGTGAGAAGCCAGCAGTGGCGCTACGCTAGCGGAGCAAAGACTTTATTACTGTTAAAAAATTGTAAATAGTTAAATCGACTTTTACAGCACATCGACTGCGCGCTTGTTAGCTGCACGTATCGCGGCACTACCAGGATATGAGAGTGGATAGAGCGCACCTTCCGTTTGTTCGAATACTCGTTGTTCGAAACCTGCGACGCGCCACAAAGAATACCACCGACTGCATGGGCGATACTAGTAGCTAACTATTAGTTATGATAAATGTATTGAGACACGGCTCGAGATTCTCCTAGAATAGAACTTCGTCCCGGAAGTGTATCTCTCTCTCTCTCTCTCTCTCTCTCTCTCTCTCTCTCTCTCTCTCTCTCTCTCTCTCTCTCTCTCTCTCTCTCTCTCTCTCTCTCTCTCTCTCTCTCTCTCTCTCTCTCTCTCTCTCTCTCTCTCTCTCTCTCTCTCTCTCTCTCTCTCTCTCTCTCTCTCTCTCTCTCTCTCTCTCTCTCTCTCTCTCTCTCTCTCTCCTCTCTCTCTCTCTCTCTCTCTCTCTCTCTCTCTCTTCTCTCTCTCTCTCTCTCTCTCTCTCTCTCTCTCTCTCTCTCTCTCTCTCTCTCTCTCTCTCTCTCTCTCTCTCTCTCTCTCTCTCTCTCTCCTCTCTCTCTCTCTCTCTCTCTCTCTCTCTCTCTCTCTCTCTCTCTCTCTCTCTCTCTCTCTCTCTCTCTCTCTCTCCTCTCTCTCTCTCTCTCTCTCTCTCTCTCTCTCTCTCTCTCTCTCTCTCTCTCTCTCTCTCTCTCTCTCTCTCTCTCTCTCTCTCTCTCTCTCTCTCTCTCTCTCTCTCTCTCTCTCTCTCTCTCTCTCTCCTCTCTCTCTCTCTCTCTCTCTCTCTCTCTCTCTCTCTCTCTCTCTCTCTCTCTCTCTCTCTCTCTCTCTCCTCTCTCCTCTCTCCTCTCTCTCTCTCTCTCTCTCTTTTTCCCTCTCTCTCTCTCTCTCTCTCTCTTTTTCTCTCTCTCTCTCTCTCTCTCTCGCCCCGAGCAACGATTCTCGTTGTTAGACAACTTCCGTCTTTTCGAATCTTTAACAGTTAATGGCCGATCCAGTTATTCTAGAAAGAGCCAGAGAGAGGTGGATCCCGAAAGATTTTATAGGAAGTAATGCATTGTTCTCGACCTTGACAATCGTCCATCCGTCGTGGATTTATTGTACTTCGTCATTACGAGCAATAGGAGAAAGTCGGGCGTCCGAGACGTATTTCGTGTTTTCGTCCTGTTGTCGTAACTCGAGCGAGATAATACCCCTCGGTTCCTAATTTTCCTTAATTACTAAGACCCTGTATACTTCGATCTCGTCGTCTTCTAGCTGTTACACGATTCGATTCAATACCTTTGTTATATTAGCGCGTTACACGTTGTTATTACAAAACAACGTTCTGTTAATACAAAACAATATACTCGGATGGCGGCTATAAAAATAGTTAGAAAGCACCGTTTCGTACAAGTTAGCACCGTCGAGCCAACCCTTATCAGCCGTACCGCTTGTTATGTTAATTTCGCAACAGCGCGTCGTACCTGATTGTGCTCCACTTTCTTCTATCTTGTCGTAGATCGTGTTTACGAGAGGAGGAAGGTCGTCCGTTTTCGCATCTAATCGGTGCTTGCCCTTGACGCGGATACTTTGTACGCACGATAATTATGTAATTAATTATACAACAATTGCGGAATAATAAGATGTGACGCGTCATGAGTGATTTTTCTAACGGTTCTATAATTTTCGAAGACACTTGAGAAACGCGTAAGATGTTTCGCAGCTCATTGATTGATTGATTGATTGATATACACCGATGTGAATGTTAATTAGAGAGTCGAACGAAGAAAACGTATAAAAGGGCTCGAAGGTTGCGAGTAACATCATTAGTTAAGGATGGAGGTCACCCAATCACGTGGCGCGATCGAGTACCCGATCCACCTTGCTCAACGTAAGATATCTATTAGACGCTTTGTAAGGATGAAACTCGCGACAACAGATGTCGGGATTTTTAGGAGTTCGATATTGTAAAATACTCCGATATTTGATCCGCCTCGATTGTCGACCGATCAGTAGTGGGAGAGGCTGTGGTGTGAATATCACACTTTTATCAATATTTCCGATTGTCGGTATCTCTTTGACTCGAGAATTGTGCGAATTAAAATGATGATGTTTTTGGCGGTAACTTGAATAATAACGTTATAAGCGCGGATTGATTTGCGGAGTGATAGCAGATAAGAGAAATCAACATTCAAGCAAGAAAATTCATTCGATGCGTGTTGAACGCGCTAAACGTTTAGAAATACACGAGCAATTTAACTAATCTCCTCTAAAGGATATTGATCGGTTCACAACCGTTGCGTAATGCGTTGCACCGAGCACAATCGCCGCTAGATGATAAGATGATTTAATCGTTGGAAACTTGAGCTCAGTAAAGTAGACGAATTAATGTAAGAGGTCTCAAGTATATCTTTCCACGTACAGTTTACATCATGAGAGGAACTCCTGTCGTTTTTTCGTATTTCTAATCGCGAACGCTGTTGATACCAATTAAACGACGCGACGATATTTTACCTCCGGATATTTCCACTGCGAATGTAGAAATATTTGTCTGTCTGTCTGTCTGCCTATAATTGTAAGAGAACGACTCATTTCTGAAGTGTCTCAAATTTATATTAAAAAAAACTAAGGCAGAGATTACATGTGTAATCTGCAGCGATGTAAAACGATGTGAGAAGAACAAATTCTTCGACTTGTAAATTCGGTGTTAATAGAAATTGTGCACTATCCGAGCGCTTCTATGTGATATTAGGAAGACTCGTAGTGCTCTTTATTTGTAAATTCGCGATCTCGGATTTCGGAAATGCGACGTGAGTTCGACCTGGCGTTGTAATTGAAAAAATGCGATTGTAAATAGGTTTAACATTAAGATATTAAGTAGTAAATTGTAAGGTATAACGGATCGAAGAATGTACGAAAAATGGTTAAACCCGAAGTCCAGTAGTGCTAACGATGGCTGTGATAAGGATAAGGAAATATTAAGAAAGAAAAAACAAAAAAAAAGAAGAAACAGAACATACCGACGAAAAAGCAAACTGACGAAATTCGTTTTTTCATTTTTGCTAATTCATTTTTAACATCGACTTGAACCCACGTCGATTACCGCACACATGTGTTTACACACACTTGCCATGTACAATATACCGGAATAATTACTTTAGAGAATACGGCGAACCGTAATGTAATAAGAGAAGCTTCTCCGTAACGTCTTGCCTGTTAGTCGAAACAGTGTTAATTAATCGTTAATGCGTTAAGAAACGCAGTGTACGGGGTGTTTGGAGTTATCACAATTCCCCTTGTTCGCTTCGAATTCTACAGACTACTGAAACAGTGTGGAACAACAATCGCGGCGACAAATGTCCACAAAGCGAACGTGAAACTGTGACAACAAAAAATTTTTTAAACCCCGCTTTCTAGTTTCATGGACGATCACGTGGTAAAATAAGTACGTGGCAATTTGTTTGTTCAGGAAATGTGGTAGCTCGAGATCACTACGTACACTACAGCATACTTGCAAGAGAAGAAATTTGTCTTCTGCGGCCTCGCTTAAGATCTCCTGCGACATTATCTTAATTATATTTGTCCGTCATATATTTTTTCCGTTCGTTCTTTTAAGAAGAAACTGTGTACATATATACACACACACACACACACACACACACACACACATACACCTAACAAGAACGAGTTGTCGTCGTCGTTGGACGAGTCCAACATTAATTGACAGCATACACGCTCACACACTCACACACACACACACACACACACACACACACACACACACACACACACACACACACACACACCCACACACACACACACACACACGTGCGCATGCATACACATATATACACATATGTAGCATCTAGAGAGAGAAACACGCATAATTACGACACATAACACTTAATGATCGATGTGATCGTATCTGGTTGTACGAATATTTGTATTTAAACACGTTGAGCGTTAAATGTGAATTATTGTATCGTCTGCCGCTTTCTGTACTGATGATTTTTTGCGCTGGTGATGTTGATCGACGTCGATGTCGATGTCCGTGACGCGACGCGAAATCAAATCGAGGTCCTGGTGATTAGCCGCAAATTTTCAAACTAGAAAAGAAATCGAAGTCGAGTAAAATTGTCATCTCTCTGTGACACTTTTTTTTATACACGGTTGTTTCCTCCGGGGAAATTCTACCGTAGGAATTACATTTCCCGTTGCGTGCGCTGTGTGTCTGATGAGTATTCTCTTGTTGACCTCGACAGAACTCTCTGCGACCTTGACAATCGAATAAGCGCGAGGAAGCGCGACGAAGTTCTCGTCACTAGAGAGAAAATCATCAGAACAAGAAGTACGTCTCACGCGAGAAACGTTTTGGAAGGAAAAAGAAAGAGATTCATCGCTCACACTGTTCTTGATCTTCCGGAAATCTTCTTAATCGACATCTTACACATTTCCTATTCGCACACGAGGTTCGTTGCGCGACCGTTCGTTAAATTTAATTAAAATGCTAGAAACTGATATCACGTCTAAATTATTCGCATGTCTCTCCTCTGTCTCTTCTCCAAGAATACACTTTTCCTTCGCCCGTGCGATGCTCCTAGGGATACGAGGGTTGAAGCGCAAATGTGCCAGCAGGAAACATGCACGTAGGGAAATTGACTCGAAATTCGGCACACGAACTCACTGTGAAATTATGAGCGATTTCTGACCACTTGCTTCTCAAACGATACACGTAGAAAAATTGATCTCAACTTTGGTGCACGAACTTACTGTGGAGTTGCGAGCGCAGACTCCAGTCATTTAACTCAAACAACACGAGAGTGATAAAAAATAACTACGAATATCCGGGGCGACGATACACAACGGCTGCGTTCAAGTGAAACAAAGAGCTCAATGCACGATCAGTGATCATCGCTTGCGCTTGAAGTATATTTTTAGAGATGCATTATAGATCTAAAAGAATATCTCAATAATATTAAGTATCGCTTGTTCAACAATCATGTTTTTTGAACACAGCCAAAGACCTGATTCTCTTTTTTTTTTTTTCCCAATAAAATCTGCTTGTTAAAAATATTATTAAGCAATAAATATTGCTTGGTAACTTGATCTGACTTAAGTTGTTGAAATTTCATCGGACTGCGGTTACGCATGAAATTTGCGTCGACGCTATAAATATATTCGTCAATTTTCGCAGACTGAAAAATTTTGATTTAATTATTATTTTCCAGACTATTGTCAAAACACGAGCATTAAATTTTACCTTAAAACCGATAAAAGTGCAGTTAGTAACATTTGATGTACCAAATATATGTCCATTTTCTATACAAATATTTCGTTGGTTCGCGCGGTTCAAAGATGTAGTTGGGAAGATTTGGAAAACGATGAAAGGTCAGAACATCTCATCTCGGCCAGCAACAAAGAACTTCTTGAACTTAACTCATCGTGAAAGAACGAGAGCAAAAGGTCGATTATGAGTCTTTTCTGTAACGTAAAATTATGAAAAGCGAAAATCTTCTAGCTAGGAGGCGCGTTTGGAAGTTCTTACTTTTTACGGGTTCATACCGAAGGAAAATATTCATGATTGACTTCGAGATAAGGATTAACCATTGTGTGACCTTGTGTACGATGGCAGATGATTTCTGTGTCGATAAGAGAGAGAGAGAGAGAGAGAGAGAGAGAGAGAGAGAGAGAGAGAGAGAGAGAGAGAGAGAGAGAGAGAGAGAGAGAGAGAGAGAGAGGGAGGGAGGGAGAAGGTAATCCTTAAGAGATTTTTTAATCGAGCATTTGGACAGAAAAGAAAAAAAAAAGTATTGCACATGCTTAATCACACACATACACACACACTTTGTCGGACGTTTAACGATGCGATTGCATTCAGCACGCTGAAAACGCTGATAAAGACTTCCCGAGAGAAAATTCTCAAAATCCTCGGAATCGATTAAGAGGTGAAATGCAATGTGTTTACAATATTACGCCGAAATAAAGCGAACATGCTGAATGGAAACCGACGAACTTAGCAGAAGCTGCTCGCAAAAATTGCAGTCCCAAAAATTAGGACTGTTGATTTTATTTTTACTGCAGCATCCGTCGTGAATTCGTCGTGAAATAGCGTGAACGTTACTGGCCGTTTTAGAACGTTGTGGAAGCGGACTAATCGCTTAAGGCCTGAATATCGCGAGCCAGGCAGGTGGTGGTGCTTCTTGCTGTACAACAATACACCGGTTCCAGACGGTTGCCGTGCTGAGATTTTTAGCTCGAAAGCAAGCCGAACGTGCTTACCCGCTCATTATATTCTCCTTATTTGGCGTAGTGCGGCAATTCTTTTGTTTCCGCAACTGAAGTTGCCGCCAAGGGCGAGATATTTCGCCAAGACATCAGAGTTACTCAGAACTCCCGAACACTCACACTCTCTTTGCGATCAGCAGCGTCCAAGGAAGAGATCTTTACAGGTTGTTTCAGCTGTTGCTTGATAATGACACACTCATATCAAGGCGCTGAGTGTGTATCCCGAATAAAACAAATTAATTTGAAACGTGACAGTTATACAGTTTCTTTTTCTTTTTCTTTGTTATATACATATATATATATATATATGTATATATATATATATATGAAATGTCTTGTTGTATATTTGATCATCAGACTGCGCATTTTGCTTGATTGAATTTGTGAACAATTTTCGCGCTGATACACGCGCGATCACGAGGGAGCGTTGTCTGAAAAGCATCCTCCTAAGCGAGAGCTAAATATCATCTGCCATCGTCTCAGGATTGTACAATTTTCCAGGAGGGAGCGGACTCGGGGTTGGCGGGGGACGAGCCCGGGGCATCGGGGGGCCACCGGGGATGGGCATGGGCATCGGCAGCGGTGGTGGCGGCGGCGGCGGCGGCGGCGGCGGCGGCGGCGGCGGCAGCGGTGGCGGCGGCGGCGGCGGCGGCGGCGGCGGTCCGGGCATGCTGGGTCGTGCGGGTGGGTTTGGACCGCGCGGTGGTGGCGGGCCTCATGGCGGCGGCGGCGGCGGTAGCGGTTTCTTAAGTGGGGGCGGTGGTGGCCCCGGTGCGATGAGAATGGAGAAGATTCATCCGCATCGGTTCAACCCGATCGGCATGGGCGGCGGCAGCGGCGGCTACGTGCAGTCGCATTTCTGGTGACCGCAACGCGGCGAGGACAGCGACGGGGACAGTAACAGCGACGACAACGGCGTCGACCGCTGCTTTCATATTGTTTCATTCGAGACAGGCCTTCGGGAATTGGCGTTCGTAACGTGTAGCCGGGAACTGATCGGGGATAGGTCGGGCGAAACCGAACTGGACGATACCGTAGACTGTGGGAAACAGTACACGATCTCGAAGAATTGACATGTAAATCCGTTTAGATAAAATTTAAATTATACATACATACATATATATATATGCATATATATATATTTTTTTTTTGGGATATTATATTGGGATATATATATATATACATATATATATACACACACACATGTAATATCCCAAATTCAGTTGCGAGCTGCAGTTGCTCTCAGATTAAAAGGGACGTAACGCACCGATGATTTCACGTGTCGATTTCGAAGACGAGTACTGATTTTGTACGGTTCTACCGGACGACTGAAACGAGATACGGCTACGGATTGACGCAGAGGAGAAGGTCCAGTCCTTCAGTGTCAATAGCATTGATACACATTTTCTTAGCGGTAAAAGAATGACGAGTGTTACATTGCTTTCTCGGAGAATAGTCCTGTTGTTTTATCGTTATTGAAAACATGTTGTCTACCGTTTTAAAGATTGCGCTTCGAAAGTACGTTCTATAATTTCCGATCTGTTATTCTTTTATCACTAATGACACTGACACTACTAAGATCGGACTCATTTTCCGCGCGCCACTCTGTACTCTCGCGATAGCTAAGGAGAACGCGGCAAAATTAGGAATAAAGAATTAACTAGCTAAGGAGCGTCCCTCGAACTTTAAAGACCATGCACTTTCCCCAATTTTATTTTTAACAGATTAACCTTATAGACTCTCCATGAGAAGATAAGCGGTCGTTCAATTTCAACCGCTTGCTTCGTTTTATTCTACTTCACCTCGAGCGATCGCCAAAGTTCAAGGAAAAGAAGGAGGAATGAGTTTACATTTAGGATTCGCATATAGATGATCTTGTCAGAGACGATACAGCTAACAATGAGAAATATTATTTTTTAAGTCGAATCCAACCGATTTCCGATTATAATTGAGTATTTTGTAGTGTCCAAGTTGTACGAGACACTCTGGGAAATTCATAGCGAATCTAATGCGCGTATCATTCTAATTGGTCGTTTATTTTATTTGAATATGTACATGGCATGTACGTACGAAACCTTGCAACTTCACGATCGCTCGAACATACACTGTACGTAAGAGAGCATCGTTTCAGCTCATCGATGTTCGGCTTATATTCTTATGTAACACGGTAGTTATTACAGCCCCCGTAAAGGGTGCGCAGCCCTCACATTGTCATCCACAATGGAGCTGTTTAGACCGGACAGACTTCGGGAGTAGTGTTATGCGAGAGCTAAAAGTTTTACATGTTGTTTCAAATTTCATTTTATACATGGTTCTGTCTTAAAATAAAATACTAGACACTTCAGATTAGGGAATTAATTGTAAGAGAGTTTTATCGCAAATGGATAGTTTTGGCGGGTAAACGTTTAAGACTTCTGTTTCTCCGCCGCGGCCATCTTGATTAATAACAGAAGTGGGAAAATGCCTACCTAAAATTATAGCCTGATTAAAATTATATTTTGAGATAAAAGGTCTTTTATTTATATAATACTCGTTTTATATACTCGTTTTATATACTCGTGATCGATTAAGCGTTTGTAATGTATTTTGAAAATTTTTCTTTCACTCTTACAATCTACGAATAACCGTAAGACAAAACCATAAGATTAATATGATAAAATCATGAAAAAAGTTGGATTAAAAAGTTGGGTTTAAAAGCTTAGATTAAACATTAGACTTACAAGTTATATTATGAAAAAAGATTACCACCTGAAATTTATGATTATTATGGTTATAATCATTTTACAGACAGAAAATTCTTTTGCTTCAATGTATTTCGCGTGAATTGTGCGTTTTCCTACTTCTGACGTTATTAATCTGGATGGCCGCAACGAGGCGGCAGGAGTCTCGAGCGTTTTCTGCCCGACACGGTGCTGAATGACAAAATTTCATTCAAAGGAATTCAGCACCTATACATATATAAATAATGAATGTTATAATGTTACAAGGGTACTGTTACAACTGTTCGACGTTAATTTATTTTTCTTTAAAATGTGTTATTAAATATATAAACTTATATTTATTCTATATCCTCATATGCAGTTTTAAAGGGGACGAAAGAACTTTTCAAAATCAATTCGGCTCGATTCTGAGTAAATGTCGACGGAATGATGAATTATTGTATAAGAAAAATATTCTAGATAATAAAAGAGAGAAAAGAGAAGGAAGTTTCATAATAATTAGTGCACTTTACAATTGTGATGTCTAAATTTTGCTAAAATAATACCGTGCTGTACGCGTCACATTACACCGCGGCTTTGTGTTCCGTTTACAAATTAAATCTCCTTTCTCTCTCTCTCTCTCTCTCTCTCTCTCTCTCTCTCTCTCTCTCTCTCTCTCTCTCTCTCTCTCTCTCTTTTTTCCTCTTATGTATATATTTAGAACATATTTTGTATATATTAATTATATGATTTCAATGATATGTATTCAGAACTAAATATGCCGGATTAACTTTGAGCGGTTGTTTTACCTTTTAAAACTGCACATGAATATATATATGCATACATATGTGCATAAAGAGTACGGATTTTTTTTAATTTTTTTAATGTAATAGGACATATTTCAAGGAGAAATAAGTCAACCTTGAGCAGTTTTCATAGTTTCCTTGTGAGAATATGCGATATAAAAACGTGCCGCGATTACTTTAGACTAAATCGATTTTACCTGCATGTTGTAATAACAAGCTGACTACTGACAGGGTGAATTTAATTTAATATTTGGGAGCAGTATTAGCGGTATCGCGTATTTTTTCATAGTCCGTAGGACAGTTCGGAACACGTTGTGCACGCTGTATTTAAGTTCAATTTACCGGCGTTTACAGAACTCATAAATGTTGTTGCTGAACCGAGAGTGAGAGAGATCTTATATCTTAAAATATTTATGTAAAGCCGTAAACAACTTGGAATAAATACCATTAGCAACTATATTTATCTTTTGTTAATTGATCGTTAAGTGTACATTAGATTCTATTCGTATGTGTGAGTGTGTATGCGTGCGCGTGTGTACTTGTGTACGTGTGCCTGTATGTAGGTGTATGTATATATTATGTATACATAATATGTATATTGTATACACATATTAGGGCTTCCAAATATTCGTACATCCAATTATCTGGATATCTGAAATCGATTCCGATCCGAAAACTCAAATCCGCACTATTTGAATAATTTGAATAATCTAAATTATTTCCATCCGAATCCAGAACTGAATTTGAATAATCCAAGTTGAATTGTCAAATTGCTGATAAAAAATATTGATCTGTTGATTCTTACACACACACACACACACACAAGTATTATTATGAATTAATGATGTTATATATATATATATAATTAACATTATATATATAATTAATATATTATATTATTAATATATATTGTTAATAATATAAATTCGTTGTGAACTTGATAGACCCGAATTTAAGTTCTTTAACACCGTTCGGACATCTTGGAAAATTTGAATCGCTCGGATAACTGAAATTTAAAGCGTCACATTTGTACATTATCCGAACAATTGGATATTCGAATAGTGTCAGACCTGAAAGAAAAAGAAAACTTCGAAGCCCTAATGCTGATATACATGGTGTATACTAATTCATGCGCACTAATTACATACTTTTCCCTTACTAAAAAGATTTGAATCGAATGGTCGTTTCGAATCGAGTCGTTTCATACACAATGCTGAATAAAGTAATAATTAAATAAATTCAGACGATGTGTCGTTTTTTTTTATGCGGGCGCACACTGATGGTGTGGCTGGTAATGCGCGTAAGTGCTGCGTTGCAACGTTGCTACACCGCCAACACTGCTTGGGTGCAACTTCCGATAGTAAAGTGAATAAATTCCTTTTTCCAACAAGAATCACGAAAACATGATTCTTCGTCACATCACGCTGATGATGATAAATTATATAATTTATGGGAGAGGTATTTCGGTCTGACAATGTTTATATAACACGAGCCAACTTTATTTGTCGGATTCACACATATTGCGACCCACTTAACAATCAAACGTTGACACTTTGACCTCCAATAAAGTGATCTAAATAAATCAGATTAATTCCTCTGGATATCCGAATTTTGGATAACAAATAACCTTTTATCTTCCCTTTTATCATAAGGAAAACCGACATGAAGAATTGAACTCAATGTCTCCAATGTCTCCTATTTATCGGACAGAGTATTGAGTCTATTATATAGATTAACGCACTGATAATATTTAACACAATATTAAACCAAGAGAAATGTAAAAAATTGGATATCTACTTCAACCTGTATAGATAAAAGAGTCTTCTATATAATTTCCTCGTTAACATATTATCTTCTCGTTCAATTCAACTATACGCAGTTAACAACACTTTGGACCGTTATTGGTTAAATTATGTAGCAAATTTTATAAGATTTATTTTACAAAAGCGAATTATGTATGTGTGTGTGTATACAACACAAACGATTCCTGTTTGGTTTGTGTCGAAAAAGTTAATTGGTTAATTAAATAAGATACTCGTGGAAAGAACTTGTTAAATCATCTACTTTATAATTTGTGTTAATATAAAAATTTAGAAGGTGAAGAGAAAACACAAAATAGAATACAATTGTACGTATGAAAAGAACTAATTTTGTGCATCTGAAATTTCATATATTGGTAAAAAAAAATTTTTTTTACCCCATTTTCTTACTTTATAATATTTTTCATTTTTAAGATAATTTCTAAAAAAATCAGGTGATAATATAATAAAAATTACTTGAAAAAATTCGTTAGAAGATCACAACTACATGGTGTGATGTATAGAGAAGAAATGATTTAAAATTAAGTTAAAATTAATATATTTTTAACATTAACTTTTGTTCTAAAAATATTATCTAAGTTTCGAGTGCCGATAGGTACAAAAAGCAAAAAGATGTCCATCTTATGTAAAAACATGTATTGTTTTGAGTCTTTCTTTGTAAAAAGGAATTAATCCAAATTTATAAGCGTAAGGAACAAAGATTTCTTTTTATTTTTAACGTGTTACATTGACCTGCTAAGTCAAGCCCTATTCAGGTCAATTCAGATAATGAAGTCTTCTCTAAGAGCATACTTCTAAAACATGTGAATCGAGTAGAACACTCGGCCACGAGCAATGTTGCAACGGAGCGCTCACGCACACTACCAGCGAATCCGCTGACTTGCTTAATAATTACCACCTTATTGAATATTGCGGATGAAATAGTTCAAGATTTTTTCCAGTTGAAAGTTTTTTAATGAGGAATGTTATATTAATCAATGTATGCGTGGAGTAATATGACACATGATTTATATATATAGGATGTCTGACCATTAATGACAATGCTGGTGTGTAGTTGTAACACATCAAACTGTACGGAAAAGTTCTTCACCTCTTTTTAAATCCTGCAATAGTTGTTAAGAAATTAAAGAACATCAGCGAATAAGTGCGCGCTTTCATTGTCCGGCATTGCCATTATCCATTATGTTGTTAATCTCCAGGAGATTGTAAACAGATTCGAAACATCTTGGATGATACTATTTACAAAGCTCGTCCTTTTTAATAGATATCTGATGCCCCTTGATAGAGGCTGAAATTTCATTAATGAACATTTAAGAGAAAAATTTGTCAGTAAACGTCGTGATATTTAAGAGAGAATAGCAGAGAATCTTTTTGTTCATTTCGATGTACTCTAGCAGCACGGAGGGGCGTTGTTATTAATTGTTAGACACCCTATATATATATATATATATTAGCTATTGGATCCTATGGGTGTATGCACGTACGCGAGTGTGGTATATTTGTGCGTGTGTGCGTGTGTGTATAGTACGTACATATCACGTGAGATATATTTCTGTTTTTTGGACTAGTTGTCAAAATTTTGTATATTTTGTGTACTTAAGGCCTGTCGATTAGCGTAGAAAATTAGCGCGGGTGAATCTCGAGAATTGTTCGATCGATGAGTCGATCGTTATCGTCATTTTCGTCGCAGGTGGTACATGTTGTAGACGCGTAAGGGGATTCGATAATATTTCAACACCTTATGGACAATGTGAGACTGACTTTTTATAGAGAACAAATTTTAAGCGAATATGAGGGAATTGCGTGTATTGTCGTATTGTTAACTGAAGGAGAGCAAAACGGGGAAACGTTGTGCTGTGCTCGTTTCGAACCAAGTGCGATGGGTTTAGAAAGACAAAGCGAAGTGTCTGCGAGAATCTGTGATTTATACAAAGGAGGACAAATAAAAATTTGATAATCACCCACGTTAGAGAGACAAACTGGAAGTAAGATCGTCGTACACATCTCTACTTCAATTGCTTTGTTACATAATTACATAATTACATTTAAGTGTCGCGTTAAAAATGATTCTGAAGCAATAACAAGGTAAAGGTAGAACCAAGAATTGTCCTACTAATAAAATTAAGCAACATTTTTTAACTTAGTGATATCATTTATTTTCATAAGCAGATCACTGTCGCTTTGACGTTATATATATGTGATTTGTACGCGTGTATGTATATGTGTGCGTGTGCGTGCGCGTGCGTGTGTGTGTGCGTGTGTTTGCGCGCGTGTTATGTAACGTCTTCAAAGTTACCTGAAAACAATTATTATTATAATTATATTAATATTATCATCATCGTTATCATCATCGTTAACGTTAAGGAATGCATAACCATACGAATCAATCTACAGACTAGCGAAACTTATTTATTACATTAATGTAATTATCATTCTGTAAAAAAAAAAGAATATATATGTATATACATACACGCACGCGCGTGCGCGTTTATGTTAATATAAATATAAAACTACCAAGCTTGTGTAATCGGCAAAAATCTCTTGACGAGAACATAATGATGAAGATTAGAGTGTGACTCTTTATTCGGCAGAAAAGTGAAAAATGCGTGATAAATATGAACGGATTTTGCAGGTGACACGAGCATTCGATCGCGCGATGATCGACGTGGTTTCGACAAAAAACAAAAACAATAATTAATACATGTGATTTGTCGCACCAACGGATGTGTATCAAAAGATTTAATAAAAAAAGAAAAACAAATATTACTCGCTGGGAAAAGGATTTCTTTATGGCGGACACTACTGCAAAGTTTATCGCTTAGAAACGTTTTGATTAATACAGAGGGATATATTTCTGCGCCAACACAGATTTATACGTACAGAAGGAAGATTGAATGAGAGTATATCGAAATTTTCATTTAAAAAATATTTTATTAATATTAATATGAGACGATCTTGGTCAGACGTTGTGACATTATGCACATGAGATACAAATATACGTGTAAATTAAAATTCTTGAGGATTTTTAATTATTCGAGACTTTAAAACAATCTCCAATTTCGATTGCGACTCGAAACGACGTGAAATATTCATAATATACTTGAAGTAATTCGACGTGATCTTTGATCTGAATCCCTTCTTAAACTTATACGTTTTTAGTTAACGTGGCTCGAATCTATCACTAATTACAACTTTGGTACAATTTTATCGATGAATTTGGCCGATCACAGTGTTGCCCTTCAAAAGGCAGCTTGCATTTTGTAGAAGCAAAGTGCCCGATGACGAGCCGCAACGTAATCGCTGTTTAACGTCTTTGAATTCACTGGCACTATCTTGCACGTCAGGTATAACGGAACTTATCAATTATCGATATTTACACGTTATAAACATTCCCATTCAGGACGTCGTTCACTCATGTACAGTATTATCGAATCGAAGAGGAGTCGTTTCCTTGCGAGTGTTGCCGTTAATTATTATTACATATTGCATAGACGATTGTGCGTGGTCGCGTTTGTCGTAATTTGATGCGGCATAAAAAGTTCCTTCGATTTTCACAAAACTGTCACAACAGATATTTACGGGTTTATTCCCTGGCAGAATAGCCGTAGAAGAGAAAGCGTAGGCAACGGAGGGTGCACTCTCCACAAACTGACGATTTTCAAGTTCGAACAGGGAACTTTATAACAAAATGGCCCATTCCACCCACAGGATGCTGCGGCCTAGAGATTAGCACCGCCGCGCCGGCAAACTCGTGAAGAGGAAACAGGAAGGGGCGGATAGCCTTACGCAGACCGAGATACCACCTTAGTGAGCTTATCCTCAAGAACACAACGATGTTCCATCCGTATCGAGAGAGAAAATCGCTACGCTTTGTCCGTCCAAAGGACGCAGAACGAGAGAGACTTTGGAGAGAGTCGGGAGCGAGCAGATTTTTACCGGCGACGATCCGGTGACGCAACGTTGAAAATCCGGCCGGAAATCGCCCGCCGATCCGATCCGTATCCGATGTTACTCAGGCTGCGTTTCCGATATTTACTGCGATATTTAAGGCTGAAAATCTATAGTATACGCGACACAAATGATGTATTTTCAGTACTGGCAGTAGATGTCGGAACGCAGCCTCAAGCAATTTTCAACGTTATCAAGGTTGGATGGTCCCACCGACTCGTCACCCATCCTTTTGACACCAGCAGTGTTTTTTCTGTGTGTTCTTCCCCTTTCCCTTCCCCTTTCCTTATTTCTTTGGCTTCCCTTCCCTTCCCTTCCCTTCCCTTCCCTTCCTTACCCTTCCCTTCCCTTCCCTTCTCTTCCCTTCGCTTCACTTCCCTACCCCAGCCCCTTCCTTTCCCTTCCCATCCTCTAATCGCGTTCCCGTTAAACCAACCGAAGTTCTCCCCAGGAAATAATAGCGAGACGTTTTGTACAGAACGCACATCTGTCCCGCGTGCATTCCGTATGTGTAAAGCGCGACGGTCACGGGCTTTGGAGGCTAAATTATTTTATCGCAAGCCGTACGGATTTTACAAATTTGAAAAAGTTTTCCATGGCGATTTTTTCGGTGGTACATTCAAATAACATTTGCGTTACACGCGTTGCAAAAGTCATGTAAATATACGTGACGTGATGATAAAAAGACCCAATTGAGCGCGAAAGTTGCAGCAACATTGTTGCAATATCTATGGGAATATACGTGACACGATGATAAAAAATATACATGACATGAAAGTACTTCTTTAAATAAATTAAGTGCTATGACTTATTGCATCGGTTGTTAACCTTGCATACACACACTTGTATGTGTAGACACATATAAATGTATGTATTTTGCACTTGGTGCAATGAACTTGGTAATATTACCTTGCGTGTACGCACGAGACTGGGTGTGTAAGATTGCCCTTTTTCTTTTCAGAACTTTTGTAAAAATAGCAATAAACCATTCACTATCTGGTTACTAACTTCTTTCCAAGTTTGCTAATAAAAAAGCTCTTATTGCTATATAATTGTGCGTTACTTGCTTCGTGTAGAAAGTAAGGAGAGAACTCAGGAGCAAACTTTGTTCGCGCAAGTGAATGTTTAATTTTACGGACGGGACGAAACGCGATATAAATTAGACTTCTTTGTTAATTGTAATTATAAATATAAAAGTAATTAAACGAAATGTTTCCATACTGCCAGCGTTAAATTTATGTAGCATTCGCATTTTCATAATTTTAACTTAAAATTTCATAATTAAATATCACATCGTAACGACGTTAAACATAAAAAAAAGAACATCTGGGTACGAAACTATTGAATATGTTGCTTGTTTTTTAATAAGTTGCGAATAAATGAGATTTTTCCCAAAAAGTAATTAACTTCAAAAAGTAATTAACTGATGTTGCAACATCGAATCTATCACTAATTTATCAATTTTTTATTGAAAACGGTATTGGGGATTAAATGTTCGGAATGAAAAATAAAATTGAACGGGAAAAGAGAGAAACAGAGACAGAGACAGAGAGAGAGAGAGAGAGAGAGAGAGAGAGAGAGAGAGAGAGAGAGAGAGAGAAACAGAGAGAAACAGAGAGAGAGGGGGGGGGAGGGGAGAGGTGAGAAGGATAGAGAGGAAAAGAGGAGTCGCAGTCGAAGAGTATTGTTGGGATGACTCACCACGCACGTTTTAGTTTATTTTCTTCAGGCCGAATCAACACGAATCCCGATGATACACGGTTTGAGGTCAAGTTTTTAATGCTCGTTTACGCAACTTACCGGCCGATAAAATACGCTTTTCTGATTTAATTCATTCACGTACAGCGATACTTTCAGTTCGGAACTTTTCGTACTACAAGTACGGATTTCTCTAGAACGTGAAATTTAATCAGCGGACGTTCCGCGGCACAATTAACTCGAAGGGAACGTATCAGCGTCGAGTTTTGAAAATAATGAGCGTACGTTGCTGGATCACGTGTCAACAAAATGGCGAATTTAGAGCAAAATCATGAGAGCAGAAATATTTAATAGCGACAAATTTAAACGATTCGAACGGCGATCCGTTCGATTAATATCGAATGTTTGTTTACTCCGGACAGAGAAAGAGAGTCGCAGCGAAAATAATATTCATCGCGGACAAGAAAGAAGAAAACAACCTTGCGTTCGTACCCTTTTTCACAATGTACATCAATTTCAAGACGATGGTCGCGCGCGCGTAACTTCTCGTCTAGCAGCGGAGACGTGTGAGAAAGGTGAGAAGTTTCATTGTGTTTTCATTGTTCGAGGAATTTTACGATCGCTCAAAAAAAGTCGCCGAGTCACGTGAAACTTTTCACTTTTCCCCGGCCCGAAGGAAAAAAAATTGCGCGCCTGCCGTCCAGCCGTGCGAAACAGAAGAGGCCGGAAGTTTGAACCTTCGACTTGTTCGATCTGCTCGATCTCAAAATCCCGAGCACTGTTCCGCGTAAACCCGACGGAGTATTCGCCCCGTGTGAGCGCGCATGGCTTTACCCATGTATACGCGACATCCGGTACGGTGATGCACGCGTCCCACGAGGAGGAAGATATGTATTTGTTTCCGCCTGGCCTGATACTAGCGGATACTCGCGGTAAATCCCACCGCAAGATCTCCATTTGATGATAAATGCCGCCGCGATATCGCGCGGCGCGTGCGGCAATGCTGACGGTAGAATTCTTTCCGGCGCGTAGCAGCGACAACCGACATGCAATACACGCGGAATCTCGAGGGCGACTGCTGAGGATTTTACGGAGTGCGCGAGCGGAGAGGGAACGAGAACGGCGCGACGGACGAAGAGAGCGGGCGCACACGTGGTGCCCTGGTAGATGCCGCGCGGATTTCGCTCCTGGGTTTCTTGCTTCGTTTTAGCTCAACTAGATTGCACTTTTTGGCCTTTAGACAGAAGTGACTGCATAAGCTAGCATCGAAGGGTGAAGCGAGAGTTCCGGTGTAGCTGAAAAGTTCGGTTAAGTGAAAGAAGAAAGGCGTCCAAGGTCCAATTGCACCGGAATTATTTTGCTCTCAAGTGAGGCTTCAACATACGTCTATCTTTCTCTTTCTCACGAAACAGATAAAGACAGAGAGATATATTGAAGTATCACTCAAAACCAAAATAATGTCGGTGCAACTGCGCACAAGAGATGCCCTGATTGTTTTAGATATTTTTTTAGAATGTTCTTCAGACGTATTTCCCATACAGCACAAAAAAGCGTTGCAGCAACATTACTGCAACGTTGCTGCAACATTGCGACATTGTTGCAACGTCGCGGCGGCTTCCTGTGCTGTGCACGGGTTGAAGCGTGAAGATTATAGAATGATACTTCACGCGTATACGATTAGAAATATTACAGTGTTGGGTTAGCTGAAGAAAAGCGCGCAGGCGTCTAAGAGATATCCTGATTGCTTTAGACATTTTTTTAGGACGTTCTTCAGACGTATTTTGAAACGTGAAAATTATAGAGCGACACTTTACGCGTGTACGATTCGAAATATTACGAAATATATTTCGAAATAATATGCGAAAAGTTGCTTTCATATTTCTCTTTTTATCCAGTTTGATGGGTCCTTCTCTCATACTAATCCTTGTTATTGTTGTTATTATGCATTATTTGTGTTAGGGTCTCTTATACGTTTCACAATAAGTGTATTTTATTTGAAATAAAGAAAAAATTTTCGTGAAGATGGGGCCTCTTTGTAGAGGGCATTTAGGCGTAGAGAAGATCAAGGAAGGGTCAAAGAGCACTGTCCTGCGGCAAGGGGACATGTTGGAATTTGCATTTCCTGCCCCGTCCACGACGAACAATTGCAGGCAAGATCGGGTCGTGCCTGTCGTACGTGCTTTCGAATTAGGCCCTCCGCAACACTTAAAATCGGACCTCTGAAGTGTCGGTCCTCTTGCGCGAATTTATCTCGCTGCCTGGCCTGACACCTCGAGAACAAGCGATCCTGCAAAGAAAACGCAAATGTTTATGCAATATGACAAAGGTTCTCACGGAGAATATATTTATCTGTATCCAAGTAAAATGCAACGATCGGACGTGTCTCACTTTGCATCTCCGATGGCACCTAAAATTCAATTCGCCGGAGTCGTGCTACTTTAGAGATCCTGAAATAATGCTCTGTGTGAATTTTAAAGAAAAAAAATAGGATCCTCTCTCGCAAGAGAATCCGCACGTACGGTAAGAAGCCGGGCGTACTGAATCTCCGCCGATTATACTATATACGAAATACATCGAAATACACACATCACGCTGCGTAAATTTCCCGTAAAGACTTTCGCCTTTTCGCGGCGAAGGGTGAATGCATCTCCGGGGGGGAGGGGGGGGCGAGGAGAATTAAGAATGGTGAGAGGGACGACGGCGGGCTCTGCCGCGGGAAAGAGGGATACCGGGATATTTATAGGAACAGCTGTTCGTCGGTGGGACTGTTAACCGTGCGCATTTACACAGGAGTCTTCACAGCGGGTCCTTTCACGAGTGTCTCTCAGGTACGTGCAACACGTGTCGAGCGCGTTGCACCCGAAAGATCGTTCCTGGTTAGCCTGATGACTCATGGGGTCATAGGGTATACAGCGCGCGATATGCTTGCAGGGAAGTACGAAGCGATGGGTCTCTCTCTCTCTCTCTCTCTCTCTCAGCGTGGTCTCTCCGTTTGGAGAATTCATTCCACACTTTTATTACAGATTCAAACGTATGGACGCGATCCGAAGGGGAGCGTTGGAGATCCGTTTTATCGAGTTTGTCCAACCTCTTTAGTCCAGTAGCGCACTCGCACTCGCGGGAAAACACGCGCCGGTACCATTTCTCCTCTTTGTGCTTTAAAGTCTTCAAAATGCCGCACACGATCCACGGCCTGCTGAGAAAGTGTGCGAGCAGCGGTACGAATGTATATGGCGCAACGCGCGTCAGAGACGAAGCACACTTGTCTCGGCACAAAAAATTACGCAGCATCTGGAGCTTTGGGAGGGACTCCTCCGTAAGAACTGTTTACCCCGTAAACACACATGAGAGCGGGAGTCCACCACGAGTCCCTCTCTCTCTCTCTCTGTTAACCCTTAAAACGCTCGTTTCGTCGCTGCTGTGATACACTTTCCCACGAGTGGTATTCTTCCCGACAGCATGTGTATGAGTAATGACTCTTGGGATTAATTCTATTTGGTTGGTTATCGTCTTATCGAACTATTTGACATCATTTTCTCCACATGATTCCTTCCTCTCAATTCGAATTGCTTCCGGATAAGTATACCTGCATCGTATTTGCCTACGAATACAATAACGCTTTGTCATCGTGGTTGAAATCGGTTCCTGAAAGTAATCTACCAACCTTGGAAATAAATCCATTTATCAATACAGCACAGAAATGTTGCAAGAATATTGCATATACATTGCATCGCAATATTATAAGAGCGCATGGAAGATGGTAAATATTTCTGCAAACTTGTTGCAAGATTGATAATTTCCAATTTTTTGTATTATATCATCTTATGTTCGTGTAACAATATTTAATATTCACAAAAGATATTTTAATATTTTTCATATTATCATTTTTAACATTAAATAAACTTATATTTGTCGAGAAATAATTTTCGATGTTACAGAATCTTTTTTTACGTGTCACAATCAATGGAGTAGCTTTAATATATTAAATAGTCACATCAAAAATAGTTATGTCTAGAATATTTCCAATTTTCATATTTACAGTACAGATTACATTATAGCACAGGATTTGTACAGAAGAAAAGATCTCTCCAAATGTAATATTTCTATTTAATTTAGACTTATTTCGTTGAAACAACACAATTTTATATTATATCGATATTATATGTCGACTGTTGTTAGTTGTTTTCAATGTCCGTCAGTAAATATGAATTAAAATGTTTCGTAAACATTATAAAAATACATTTGTAGCAAACACAGTAATGTGACCTTGTATATGTGTATGTATGTGTGCGCGCGCGCGCCCGCGTGTGTGCATGTGTGCGTGCATGCAGTATGTGTGTGTGTGTGTGAGAGAAAGAGGGAAGGAGGAAGAAAAATTATCTTCCCTCTAAAATTCTTATTCTTAGATAAAATATATTTAACATTTAAATGTTAACATTCACATAACTTTTAACCTTCAATTGGCAGAATATTCTGATATTTCTCTTTTGTTATTGAACATGATATTTTTAATTTTGCTTTTATTTTTAATGAAAATTATTTTTTACATATTACTTAAACTAAAACAATAACAACTATCAAGATCATAAAATTTTATCATTATTAATATTCGATAGTGACAGTCTTCGTTTTCAGATACTCATTCAAGGCCTCTTGTCCCAAGTCTTTTCCAAATCCCGACATCTTGAAGCCGCCGAAGGGAGCTGCTACGTCTGTCTTGTTATATGTATTAATAAACACAGTACCAGCTTCGACTTTCTCCGCGAACTTGAGGGCTTTGTCGATGTCTTTAGTGAGGATACCTGAAGCTAAGCCATATTCCGTGTTATTCACCCTGGCGATCAGTTCATCCATGTTATTCCGACTAAATTTGGAGATCAACATGATTGGGCCAAAAGACTCTTCTTTGGCGATGTACATGGAATCCTTCACATTTGTAAAGATAGTTGGTTCAAAGTACCAGCCCGGACGGTCTAATCTCTTACCGCCATAGATCAAGTTAGCACCTTCACTCTCTCCTCTATCCACAAACATTACAAGTTTCTCCAAATGAGCCTTGTGATTCTGCGGTCCGTGAGCTGTACTTCTATCTAAGGGATTACCGATGCGTATCTTCTTTACCTCATCGAGCACTCGTCCTACAAACTCGTCATGTATAGTCTCTTCGACGAAGAGTCGTCCAGCAGCTATGCAATTCTCGCCTTTATTGAAGAACACGCTATTCATGCCGATTCTAACTGCTTGCTGCATGTCGGCATCGCCAAAGATCACTAAAGGACTCTTTCCACCGAGCTCTAAGGACACTTTCTTTAAATTATTACTGCAAGATTTCATGATAGTCTGACCGATCATAGTGGAACCGGTGAAGCCCAGTTTTCTAACTAACGGATGCTCTACAATAGCAGTTCCGACATCAGTTCCGTATCCGCAAACAATATTGATGACACCGCGAGGGATGCCTGCGAGTGCGGAAAGCTCGGCGAATTTCAAAGCAGTCAATGGGGAAACTTGAGCGGGTTTCATTACCACAGTGTTACCAGCTGCCAAACAAGCTGCCATTTTCCACGAGAGCATCATCAGTGGGTAGTTCCAAGGAGTGATTATACCACAGACACCAATCGGTTCCCGTCCTGTGAAAGTGAGATTACGATTTGGACGAGCGTGCGAAATAGGTATGGTACTCCCTTGAATCTTGTCACACCAGCCAGCAAAATATCGCCAGGTTTCAATGGACATTCCAACATGAGTTTTCAAGGCAAGAGTGTAAACAGCTCCAGAGTCCAAGCTTTCTAAAGTAGCTAATTCTTCCTTATGTTGCTCCATCAGGTCCGCTAATCTAGAAGACGGAGAATGAACATGAGGAGAGATAAATGAAGAACAAATAATCTTGTATAAATATAATACCAAAATCAAAAGTCGATGTCGTGCATAATTGCTGCCGCGTTTTTGCGGTTATATTATGTGAACAAATTTTGCTAGTATTAAACAAGCTTAATGACGACGCAACGATAAAAATTTGCTGAACACTCATGATTAGTTTTGCTAGCCCTATACAGTCGGGATTCTACTAGCATTTAGTTATTAAGATAGTAAACTAATTGTCTTACTTGAATAATAATGTACCACGTTCCCTGGCACTAATTTTACCCCACTCGCCATTTTCGAAGGCTTCCTTGGCGGCTCTGACAGCTCGGTCAACATCTTCACTGTTCCCACTTTCCACTGAACAGATAACACTTTCATCGTTAGGATTTATAGTATCGATGGGTTTGCCATGGCCATTGACGAACTCGCCATCGATGAAAAGTTGTTTCGGGAATCGTAAGGTCATGTTGTTTGCTTGTATTTCTACCACGTCGTACTTTATTTCCTTCAAAGCTACATTTCCTCGAGAGACGAGTACGACTGTCTTAGCAAAATCCATGAAGGTTGGTGCCATGAACACGTTAATATTCTGCAGAGTGACTTTAAAATTGTTTTTAACTTCCTCAATTAAACGCACTACATCCATGCTACCACCACCTGAGACAGAAATATATATCCTCGTTAGAAGTAAATAGTGCATGCAAAAAGCTACCAAATAAACAGAATGTTATATGTAACATAACTATTAATTGTAATTTCCTATTCAAAAAGATCACTTTGAATTTTTTAAAGGGAAACCCTCATTTTTTATCATATTATTTTTTTCTACTAATTAATTCGAACAACTTTTGTCTGAAATATTTTTTTATATGCCTAATATCCTTTTAAATAAGCTAATAATAAAAGTTAAGGCACTGTTGTAACAGCATACTTTTGAGACCAAATAAATTAAAAAAGTCTATTACCACTTTTTCTTCTGACAAATAGTTACCGAGATATCGTAAACTAAATATTGGAAAAATTACCAAGTTTTCCTTAAATGTTTAAATACTTAAAACTTGGTAATTTTTCCAATATTTAGTTTACGATATCTCGGTAACTATTTGTCAGAAGAAAAAGTAGTACTAGACTTTTTTAATTTATTTGGTCTCAAAAGTATGCTGTTACAACAGTGCCTTAACTTTTATTAGCTTGATGACCTTCAGAAATTTCAAAATCATCATGCTGATAAAAATTGTTAACAAAATGTTAATAAAAGGGCATTATTATAACAGTATATATTCTTAAGACTAAATAAAATAAGAAAATCTAGCACCCCACTTTTTCTTCCGATGAATGAGTTACCGAGATATCGTAAGCTATCGAAAATATTGAAAAGTCACCAAGTTCTCCTTAAATATCTAAAAAGAGTTAGGCAAATTAAAAGTGTCTCATACAAAAATGGTTCAAATTAATTGATAAAAATGATGATATAATTAAAAATGAGGGTTTCATTTAAAAAATTCAAGATGATTTTTCTATAACCTTGATGACGCTGTTCAAGGTCATAGTGGTATTATTATGTAATGCGTCACTAACCCTACAACCTTACAACTTTTGTACTTAACATTTTTTTATCTTGCATATTTATTGCAAAGTTATTCAAGTGATCTGTTTTAAATGCTTCATCCTATATAACGCACGCGTTATATAACAGTTATATTGCTGAGTAGAAAATTGTTTGCTAGCAAATATGTTACATCGTATTTGCTGGGTATTTTAATGATAAATATTTTATTAATTTATCTTTAATTCGTTGTTAAATACAACAATGTTTTTACTAGAATAATTCAATCCGCAACTAGTGATCCATATTTAAATTTAATTGAAAGAAACACGCAACATATACCTATTTATTTAAATTAAAACATACAACACAATATAACTTTCTCACAAGTAAACTTCAGACTCACCAGAAGCGAAGAAATCCGTGTCGTCTTCGATATCTATTTTAAGTATATTTTCCCAAATCCGGCGCAAATCGTTAGTAGTCTTTAACTCTTCTTCGGTAAAGTCGACAATGGTGTTGTCACTATCGACTTGCCCATATTTACTGGCGTGAATAGTCTTGGTACCGATCCTGATTCTTTCCACATTAATGAATCGTCCATCGACAGTTTCGATCAGTAAACCATCCTGATGAATGCTCCCTTTTTGCTCGGCAAGGTCAACTTTGTTCGTTACGTTTGGTGGTAAATCGGTATTCCACAAGGACGACCCGAAAAGACGAACCTCTTCGTCATTTATCGTCGTCCAGGCACCTGGTGTACTATCTAGACCACGAATGAAGTTGTGTATCTCCTCTGCCGGTTTGGTCCAGTCGACTCGTTGGTCCTCCTTCTTGTTCAACATCGGATCATATGTTGCGCCATCCTTGGATTGTGGTATTATGGGAGCGATACCTTTAGCCACGAGATTCACAGCCTCACCCATCGCCGTGATACCTTCCGGATAGAGAAAGTTGTTATACAAACTATCCACTGTGTCATCCGGTTTCACTCTGCAGGATTTCTGTAACAGAACCGGCCCGGTGTCTAGACCGTCATCCGCCCAGAAGATCGAGAATCCGGCGGTGTTGTCTCCTTGGATCAGAGTCCTAAGGATTAAATTAACACAATCCAAAATCAATGAAATTGCCAAAACTCCCTCAAAGGTGTAATAAAAAAAATATGTTCCAGAAAATGCTAAATACAATTATTATATAACGTGGAAGTAACCCAAAGATTAACCCTTTGCGGACGCATGTCTGCGGACAACAGCCCAAGCATATCGTCCTGGAAATATGTCTGCGTTTAGATTTGATTGCGGACGTGTTTGTGTTTGTGGACGATTGTGTTTGTAATCTACTACAGACATAGCAGTTCACACTGAACGCTTTCGCGATTGATGTAAAACGATGATAATGAACCATTAACCTCTAGCAGGACAGAAAGATTAAATGGTCATTTACATATCATTCGTCATGATAATTATGAAAAATGCAAAGGCTGTATTATATGCTTAAACAGAAAAATTAATGAAAGAAGGAGACAATCCCGTTATTATTGTAATATATATTCGAAAAACCATTTCTACATATAAGTAACTGTTTTGGAAAATATCATACTGTATCAGAATTTTAAAACAACAAATTAGAAAGTCAAAAGTTATTAATGAATAAACTAAAGTTAAACTAAATGACGAACTAAAGTTGAAAGTCATTAAAAAGTCATTAATGAATATCCTTTCCATTGAGTAAAACCTACGACAAAATTTATCAGTGTTATAATACTGAATCTTCAAAAGCGTATATTACCTTCCCATCAAACACTCCCAAGCAATCTCGTCTAGACGATACGCTCACGCGTTTTGTCCGCAAAAGGTTAATACAAACGTTTGTATTTGTTTGTATATATACCTTAATATTATAATCAAGAAAGAATTAAATAAGATAATAATAATGAAATACGTATTATTTGTGTATGTATTTTATTAAATAATTATTATAATTTAATTAAATGTTAAATATTGAATAGCGGAGGAAGTCCGGGAAAGTTGAAGCACGTTTTACTAGAAGGCCTACAAAATTAAAATCACATTTAATGTTTTAATTGAGCTTTTTGAACAAAATCAAAGAAAAATAACAACCGAACAACCGAACATCTATGTCTTCATATGGTTTTCATTAATTTTCACAACAAAAAATAACAAAAATAGAACTTAAACATTTAAATTAACTAAGAATAATCATTTTGAAATCAATCATTCGTAAACTAAATTCTTATGAATAATAACCAAAATTTAACAGCTCAAACATTTACATAATTAAAAACAATCACTATCTAGTCGGACTTTGATATTTTGTACTGTTAATTGTAATAGAGGCTATAGGTAATATTTTGTCATAATCTTGCTTATTTGTCAGATACTCTGAACAAACAAATTTTTCACTATTCTTTTTCGTTCAATCAACGCGTATTTCATGAACATATTTATTAAAGATATAAAATTGCATATTCAATATTTCATATCTTGTCCTTGAGAAAAAAGTTAGAATTAGAATGATAGAAATTTTTATGGACAAAGAAGAAACAGTTGAGCCACTCGTCGAGGGAACTGACTCTTCCCCTCCCCTCCTCTCTCTCCCTCTTTTTCTTTTACTCAATATTAGCTTCAGATACCTGTTAAAATGAATTCCTAACGCCATTTTACGATAAGAGGAGAAAATCAGATATACATATGTTAAAGCAAAATAAAAATGAAGTAAAGTAAAAATGGGGATAACGTGTACATAGTCCCAACTATTAAAAATTATGCGTAGTTTTGTTGTTATCAGAATCACATCAACGGCCACGAGTTAACAAAAAATTTACCCTTTGAGATAGTTTTGCAGGAAAAGTAAAAATGGTAAGATAAAAATACTGACATTATCTCAAACTACGATAATATATGGTAATATACGATAAAATAACGTATAACATTTTTACAAATCTTGACTCATATAAAAGTTTAACGATAAAATATAAACAAAAGTATTTTTTGTCTACTCCGAGCACGTTAAAACACCCCAGCAAACATAGTATTACATGTAACGTGCATGTTAGTTGTAATTTCCTACTCAACAATATAACTGTTATATAACACATGTGTTATATAACAGTTATATTGTTGAATAGGAAATTACACCTAACATGCACATTACATGTAATATTGTGTTTGCTGGGGCGTTTGTCTTCACTCACAGGCTGCGTCCCGCAATTCACTGTCAGCAAAACCCGTGGCAGCGCTATAAAACCCGTTCTCCAACTTACTATAGCATTTACTATAGCACGCTGCGATAACACTGTGAAAAAGTGATGACGTTATCAATTTTGTCGTTGTTTTCTATTTTGGTTGCTGTGGTTAAAGGCCTGTAGCAGTCGCAGTACAATATGACGAAAGATATGATGATTGTAAGCAATATGTCAAAGAATTAAACAGTAACTTTGTTTGATGTCGAAACTAATATTTCCTATGAAATAATAATATCAGAAAAAAATGCAGAAAAAGTATTAAGAGGTAAGAAATTTGGTGTAGCCATAACTCAAAGAGCAAATGATACTTGTTTTCCCATAAGAATTATACATCCGTCTGACATCCCATTTTTCTCTAGCATTGGCTTACTAGTTCCACTATAAAATAAAATGTATCTCGATGTAATCTAAAAATATAATATTCTCTTTACCATACAATTATATTATATTTTTTAAGCATATGGTAGAAAAACCTAAGGAGTGAGTGCGCGTCGAGATGGATGATTGAGGAAGCATTGCAGTAACTTCCCGACAAAAACAAGTACGTTGTATCCACGTCGAATCCATATGACTCACGTGAGTCTCGTAGATGGACATGTATCTACGAAGTATCCGACATGGATTCAACATTCTGCGTTCCTCGATAACATCAAAGTTCTGTATCCTCGAAATGCCATTATCGATCCCACCTGAATATTTCTCCCACTTACTTCCTTTTACCTTTCTTTCATTGCACCTGTACACCTGTTGGCCATAGATCTGATAGTCGCATTTCCCGCCTCAGGACTGTTAACATCATCAGGCACTTACTAGTAGCTGTAATTACAGATAATTTTACAGCTATTGGTAAATGCTTCTTAGATACTTCTTATAATGTCAATGGTCCTGAAGCAGAGATCGTCTTTGTTGAAGACTGCAATTATTAAGTTTCTTGCAACTTACGATTGCGATTAATGTAGAATGAGCCGAGTTAACGGAGTGAGTAATTTCAATTATACTTACGAATATGGTGAGCGCTCACTGTGAGCAGTTAGGGAGCTTTTGCATCTAGTAAATTGACTGGGGTGCTAATTAAGCGCTCACTGATATCCTGTTTCTATCACTGGCCGCGTTCAGCAAAGAGCTACTTACTAAGTTAGTGATTATCGCTTCTGATTGGTTCGTTCTCCTTTGAGTTTGTCAAAAATCTGAAAAAATACTCGAATCATAGATGATAATCACTGAGTACTGAGTAAGTAGAACTTTTCTGCTGAACGTGGCCAATGTTGATTAAACTTTACTCTGGGTTTCAATCTTTGTCTACAGAGAATTTTAACTCAAATTAAGATTTAATCGACCATATTAGAAACGAATATAAGCACTCAATGAGCGATTGTGCTAAATGCCATATGAGACTGCGTTCAGGGAACGAGCTATCAACGCTATCAACGCGCATTCAATTTTTGCTCTACATGAATGATAAAGATAGAATGCTGCTTTGGTGCTGATAGCGCGCTCCCTGAACGCAGTCTAAATATCTAATACTTCACGAAGTGCAACGTTGCAGTAATGTTGCTGCAACCGTCTGTGCTGTATGGGTCATAGCCGAAACATGACTCTTAAGGAGTCCAATGTTTAACATTTGATTAAGCTACAATAATTAATTAAACGTTCTTAACTCATATATTTTGCATTGGCTTTTACTGACTTGCTTGATTCTTTCTTAAATGAAATCTGTCAACAAGACATTACCGTTTTAATTGATAGAAGGCGTTGAATAAAGAAAACATCTAAAATTTTATAGCCATGTAATACTCATAAAAGTAGATAGGAATATTTAATCGACATACGTCGAGAAGTTAACTTTTTTGGAAATGAAAGTGGTCTCCAGTTTCGGTAATATAGATAAATCATATCTGCAATCTTTAGAAATAGATATTTTTCCTTAGGTGCAGGTAAGCAAGAAAAATTTACGTAATATACGAGATTTATGTTAAGACAGTATATATATAAAATAATATCAATTGATAGGTCGGAAATAAAACTTGATAACAGTATATCCGGACGGCTGAATCATCGAAAGGAATCATACGATGGGCTCGTGATCGGTCATAACATGTTACATTATGGTTACCATCGTCGGCATATTTTCAGCGCGAGAGTAGTTTCACTCCACAATATCTGGAGCACGGAAACCGCAGTAAACCGGTTACTGTGCCACGCGCGGGGATATCTGGCGATATTACGAAACGTAATAATGCAGTCAACTAACTTGTGTCACAACTAATACATGCTAATATGTGACATGCGACGAAGCTACAGAGCTGATAAAAAAGAGGGAGAACAAGTGAGAGATTTAAAGATTCCTCTGCTGTGCGAAAATCGCAGCTATTAATTTACGTTAATGCAAAGTGATCAACATCGATGCAGAAACTCACCAACTTATGGCACTTGCTCCTCTATGCCTTGGTAGTAAGGACGGATGATAGCATATACTGCGATGGCGAGGATGATTAATGACTTCCATGGGTATGAATTGGGTGCAGAAAGGGAGAACATTGAGATCCACCTCGATGCTCTTATATAGCTCCAGGACCTCGGACAAGAGCACACCTTTGTTTCTCCAAGCTTTGATTTTGAAAACCGGCGTCTTGTCAGCTTTGGCAGTAATTGCTGCAATTTAAACAAGTGACCACGAAGCAAATGTAAATCCGAAAGAGGTACAAACAGTATCTTCGTTTTGTGTTTATATACGTATAAAGCTTTTTATTTTGGTAGCAGCATTATATCCGTACCTAAAGGATCTTCACGATTCCCTTTATCCGGGATCGTAAACACTCCCGTGACTCGATGTCCATTTTTACGCAGAAGTTTATAAACTTCCGCCGCGAAAGGACTTTGTCCGATGATGGCCACTTTGAGTTGCGTCATCTTTGACTGTAATTACAAAGGATTCTCACTAGTTTATAAATATCTTTACTCTCAAAAATTATATTAAAATTTTAATTAAAATATGAAATGTCTATTTTATTAAACTCCACTACTAATTGTTATATGAATTAATTATAGAGTCTGAAGTTAATTGATGGTACGTACAAATTTAATTAAATTGAGTAGAAACTTCTACTATTTTGCAAATTATCACAGTAATTATTGAAATATTAATTAAAGAAGTAGCGACATAATTTGACGACAAAATTCAACAGCTTGTAAGGTCCGAGGCAGAAACTTTTAAAAGATGTCTCAAAGACGCCTAAGAAAAGAAAACGTCTAAAAGCTGTCTGAAGAAATAGGATATCTTTTTAACATTTCAAAGATATCTTTAAGACACCATTTCTGCTACCTGGGACTTTATAAGCTGTTGACTTTCGATTCTCAAAACAACGCTTTCTGTCAGAAAGATTGACTATTTGTATCTGATTGACTGTTTAATCAAATTTAAGAAGGTACAAAATAACATACCCGCTCTCCCTCAAAGACTTACCAGGAACAAAAATCGGTTGAAAGCCATTGAGAACATAGAAAAATTCTATAGAACAATGTGAACGAAAGATATGCTCATACACGCAATTGTCACTCACGGAGCACAGTTTTATAAGTAATAATTCTGGTTGAAGTCTACCCCAATTAAACCTAACCAATATCAGACAGAATATTGATGATTACAATCGGACCAATGAAGTAAACTAAATCTTGATTCTGCTTTATTTCATCGGTCTGATTGTAATCTTCAATTCGCAGTCTGATACGGGCTTAAGAGGGACACTAAGCAATCTATTCCTAATTGGAAGACGCCTGAGTCTAGTCTGCCGATTGGAATAGTCCTTGTTTTGCACTATATAGCCAAGTCAAAATATAATACGCCAGGAAGAGACAGATGTACGTCTATATATTATACTTTTTCCCTTTCGGAGATTGAGGCATGTGATTTGAGAATAATAGCCGTGCTTACATTCCAGCTTGGGCAGAGTTCACTGGCGTCAAGAGAGAGATGTTTACTAATATCTCCGTTAGACAAATATATTTAATATAAACAATTATCGTCAAACCCCTTTATCGTCAAACATAAATGGTTCGCCCACCAAAATCTAATTGCAGGTTCATTTCAACCCTTTTTTATGTAATTAAATTAGTACATAGTATATTAATATATTAATTAAGTTGTATCTACCGAGATCCACATACCTGTATCAAATTTATTCTGTTGTGGGTTATACTAGTAGCAATGTTGAACAAGCTGTAAATGTACAATTATAAAGCTTATTTATAAAGCTTATTTATTATTTACAAGGTAAATTAGTTTATAAAATTACTTGCTGTTAGCAGGAATATTAGTATAATTACTGCTATTTGTATATCTTGTAAAGTAAATTTTTTCGTAAATTTTTCCGCCTTTCACTTAGATGTTAGAGCATGCATTTGTTAATAAAATTAACAACATATTTTGTTACTAATTATTAAAATTTATTAAAACTACTAAAACTATTAAGATGAATTTGATAAAACACGATATTCTATGCAAAACAATTTTTATAAAATATTTATAAGAAAATTTCTATTTTACTCGAAAAAATATAGAATACAATAATTACTAAGCGATTTTAATCAACTTTACTTTCATTTTTTGTATATGTAGAAACCGCTTAAATATCTTTTGGTATTTTTTTCATAGGTATTCTTTTCATAGATACAAGAATAATTATGTTCTTAAGAGTTTGTTGTCTTATAGAGTAACATCATTTATATTCGTTTCGAAGCAGTTTCGAAGCAGTTTTTATATAGTTGAGATATTTTTCTAATTTGCATAGTATATATATATATATGTACATTTCTATTATTCTAGTTACTTACAACGTTTCGGACGAAGTTACGCCTCCAAATGAAGTTCCTGAATATCAGCATGAGTAGAAGATAGAGGTGTACTATATACGAGGTTCACGTCTCAACTTCACTTTCTTTACTGATCGGAGGCTGGGCGATTGCATTGAATTGTGGTAAAACGAGTCTGCGAGTGCATTCACATACCAATCGGGATCGGCTCTAGCGACTGAAAAAGTAAAAGCGGTTCCGTTTATATAGTGTAAGTGATAACTGGCGCAAGAATGAGTTAGTTGGGTGTTATCACGTATTTTCGTTATCGTTGGACAAATAAGTCTCATCGGATTCATTCATTGTTGAATATAACGGAAGCTTAAATGTTATTTGTATAATAAAATAAAAATAAGATAAAATTTTTGCTGAATGTATCTCTACATCCAGACATCTCGAATGTTTCTCATTCTTGTTTCTTGTTTAAATATTTTTATTTAATTTAAATATTTTTATTATTATTATAATACGATCTCTTTATTCGTATTAGCCATTCGTGTTGGTTTGTACATACCATCGTGCGTTATAACAAATTTGTATCAGCCGGTCAATTACAATCTGAAAATTATCAGATTTGACAATTGTGCAGATTCAATATTGCTAGATACTTAAAAAATTAATTTTATATTGAATATGAGAAATAGTTATTTAATAAATTTATTTAGACAATAATCATGCCTAGGTAATTGAGTCAGAAAAGTTTAACAATCATTTTTTACTTTGTATTTACAGAGTATTGGTTCATTCGAGTAGCTTAAAGATTTTCTTAAGCTTAAAATAATTTAAAGGCTTTTGCATCTTTTATGTGTCAAAATAACAAAATTTTAGATATTTTAACTTTCAATTAATGATATAAAATTGAAGTGAATATTGTAGATCCGCATAAAAATTAAAGAATCTTGGTCTTGCGTTGTTACATTCCCGATTATTAGAACTGTTTGTTTTAAGCAGCGAACATGAAATGTTATTTAGAATTTATTCACGATTGACGACTACGTATTTATTTGAATGACAATTCGTTCAATTGAATAGTTACTTAAATAATTTTTTTACTAAATAATTATTCAGTTAATGTTCGCATTACTTATCTTTTTATATATTGTAATATATTTTAATCGGTACGCAAGATATTTTTTGATTTGCGAATACCTACATATAGCATTTTGTTATACATATCACATTATGTGTGTGTGTGTTTCCATTATCTTTTATTTAAAATATATTAAAACGTGAGAAATCTACTGTAAATGTATCGCCTGCTTCCGTAATGCCAATGATTTTTCAAACATTATGAACAGAAGCTGTAACTAGTTTAATCCAGTCAAAATGCCTCAATATCAATGGGTGATAGGCCCCGAAAAAAATTTACTGATTAAACTGTTTATACTAACGACTTCAAACTGGTTTGCGTTGGTTTTAGTTTATTATGTACGCTGAGGTGATAATCTTTACCCTGCGCTTTACACGCACTTACTCTGCGCTTTACATGTATCATATGCACTTATGATATTCTGATAACACGATAACGCAACAAAACAATTAAAGACACCGACAAATGTTTAGAAATATTATATATATATATATATATACAGGGTATCCAAGATCTTTTGGAAACGAAAAATTGTGAAGATTAATTAGATCAAACTGAGAAGAAAAGTCAAATACCATTTTGCAAAAATTATTAATTATTAATTAATTATTAAAATTATTATTGCAATAGTTATTAAGTTATTAATAATCGAAAAAAAATATATATTGTTATGGCTTATTTTGTTAATTATTACAAAAATATCATGCTTCTTTTGTTGCAGTATTTCCAAATATTTACCGAGATTTCAATTAAAAAAATAGATTCTATTCGTAGACTTTCAACAGATTTATCCAAAACAAGATATACAAAAGCGCATGATTTTATTTATAATAATGAAAACTAATCATAGAATCAATTATTAGTGTCCTCTAATTACTTTTGAATCTTTCCGATAGTTGTACAACATACTACCTGACTGTTGATGTCTTTTTCTTTTCTTACGAGGAAGAAATCCGTCATAGATACTCCAAACCCCTGGAAAGGGTCTAGGATTATGCTGGACTGCTATTGATTGAAACTTGTCCGGGTAGCATGACGAAGGAATTTTGTAGAGGCCCGGGTGCCTTCAAACTTCCGGACTTCTTGTCCTGACGCTAGGACGCCGTCTGTCCCTAAGAGAAAAGAAGGAGAGGTTCTGAGTCCTTAACCGTCGCTCTTTTCTCTTATACCCTGTCTATAGTGGTCAGGAGAAGGGGAAGCCGAAGCCTTGACCGCCGTTCCTCAACCAGACAGGGTGCCGTCCTTGTTTGTGTGACGGGATGAGCCTTCGCCACCTCGCTATTCCCTCTGTAGGAAGGTGAGTTGGAAACCCGGATCGCCTGTTCGAGTTTTCACTCTCCAGCCCAGGGGGTAAGAAGAGTTTCCATTCCGCCCCCTCCAGGAACTCTAGCCGACCAGACTGTTGAGGTCACTGATTAATATATATAAACAGTTTTACATATGTTTGATGCTATCTAGAGAGAATATTTGACAGAATAAATTGTTACAATTTTATTTTCATTCTTTTTTTCATTTTTTATTTATATTTCTTGATCCCGTTTATAATACAACATATACAACTGTCTTGCTTACATTATTCAGACTGCGCTGTCACTCTCTATATAATTAATACATACATATACACAATTTAATACTTAACTAATTGAACTAACCTAACCTAACCTAACCTTCTGCGTACTTATTCTGTTGTAATTTAATTACAATTTACATGCTATCTGTAAAAAGTTACTTGTAAAAAGCTATAAAGGAGAATCTATGTGGAAACAGTCGTTCTACGTATTTACAACAATAAAATTAAATCGCAAGACTTACAAGTTTATAAATAAATTTTTAGATTGTAATTACTTTACAAAGTAATTTGTTCTTACTTATGATGTCGGAGTTTAGCTGTAGTTAAGAATGATAGTAAATATCGTAAACTTCCAAAATCTTCGGCTACGCGATACAAAGTCAAAAACAAAATATACAACAAATATAACAAAGTTGATAGTTCAATACCGCGGTACTTTGAATTCGGGCGCACTATCGGCCGCTGCTGACGGTTTTCTCTTATTCATAATATTTTGAATCTTCTGCCACTCTCGATCGAGCTCGGCCTTCTCGTTCTTCTCCTTATTGTACTTTCTAGTACGTCTACCATCGGCCATTTTTACGCCGTATTGAAAGGCTGCCTTAGGTAGCGCTTCCTTATTATTCATGTATTCGCTGTACTCCTCGGGCGTATCAAAATCCCAACGACCGATCGGGCCCTTCTTATTGCCCAGATCCATTTTTGTATAATCTACCTCATCGTCGGAATCATCGATGGCGTCCTGCATTTCGTCTAATCCAGGATAACACTCGGCGTAACCTTCCGGTTCAGCAGCTAGTTTGTTCAACAACGCACCCTTCTTCGGCGCGTTGCCGTCCGCCGCCGTAGCATTGCCATTCTGTTGCGGTAAAGCATTGCTCTGTGGCAATTGTGGCGCATTTGCCTTGTCATCGGTGTCCAAGTTCGGCTCGAGCGGCTTGTCGAAGTACGAAGAGCCCTTCTTCTTCTCGCGTAGTTGTGTGCTATCTTTCTTGCTGGTCACGGTCGGCACGTAATCGCCGATATCGCCGTAGATGCTGTCATCCGGCTGTGATGGTCGCGGTTGTATGTCCATGTCATTCAACTCGTCACCGCGTGCGGTCGATCGTGGCGCATTGTCTTTCGGCTTCTTGCCTTTCTTGCTGTGGCGACTACCTTGACGTAGATATGACAAAATTTGCGCCAGCTTATTGATGACAATGTCGTTGGTCGTAAGAGTAGGTGTGTTATCGATGGTCGGTACATCTGCCTTGCTCCTGATTAAGGTTGTCGGTATATCGACATCGGCATTCTCATCATCCAATTCAATCACGTACGCCATACGACCCGGTGTGAATAGTTCATTCCTTTCGATCTGTTTAGACTTCATAGTCATAACGGTTTTGTAGACTGTCCGGCCGAGTTTTGTCTTAAATTGCATCTCGTCATCTTTCTTCTCCGGTTCTTTCTTTACCTTCTCTTTGGGCTTTACCAGCTTTTCCATTTCCTGCTCTTGCTCGTGTTCCTTGGCCTCAATCTCGCTGCGTACCTATGGAATAGTATTGGGTTAGGTAATAACGTGTTACTTGTACAGTTGTTACCTTCAAAAGTTACTTTTTTCAATAATTATTTAGTAACGTTATTTTTTTTCGTTAATAACGGTAACTGTAATGCAATTAAATTTTTTATGGATTGGTAATGGTAACAACTATATAATTCTTACCTTTATTGTATTACTGTGCATATATTTAGAATATATGAAGATAAAATTGGTAACAGCAAATCTTAGAAAGTCTTCTATCTTTGAGGTGTAGAAAGTAATAGAAATTATAATGAGACTGATCATTTCTTGAGTTACATAATAATAATTACAAATTACTTTAAAAAAAAGCTACTTTGAAAAATAAGAAACAATAATGATAAAGAACTATACAGGGAAGGAAAAAAAGATCGGACTCTAAAGTAATTTTGAAAATTTGCAAGATAGAAAAAAATGTTAAATATAGAAGTGGTAGGATTTCAAGTGATGCATCACATAGTAATACTAATATGACCTTAAACAGTGTCATAAAGATTACAGGAAGATTACTTTGAACTCTTTAAAATGGAAATTCCTATTTTTTATTATATCATCTTTTCTACCAATTTGAACAACTTTTGTCTTTTGTCTGAAACATTTTTTTATTTACCTAATATTTTTTAAGATATTTAAGAAAAACTTGATAACTTTCAATATTTGGCTTAAGATATCTTAGTAACTATTTGTTGAAAAGAAAGTGACACTAAATATCTTCACTCTATTTAATTCAAAGAATATGCTATTACAATAGTACCCTAACTTTTGTTAACTCGATGATTTTGAAGTTTTTGAAGGTTGTGTAATAATCGTAATAAAGACATGTACAACAAACGAATATACCTTTTGTAGAAGAGCATAATCCAAACCCTTGACCAAATGAGTATGTTCCATGTCACCACCTAAGAACTTAGACTGCTGGATCATTTGTCTCCTACGCTCTGCAGCATCCATGCCAGATTTTAAATCTGGTGCAACGGCTCTGTAAGCACTAGCACTGTTCATAGGATCTTCGGCTTGATAATCCTGGTTGGTGCCATCTCTGCGTTCTCTTGCTCGGTCCCTATACTTCTCTGCTAGCTCTGCCATCTTATCCTCTTCCTGTTTTTTCAACTTTGCGTAGAAGCTCTTCTTTTTTCTACGCAATTCAGCACGGCTGCCTCCACTAACTGTAGGAGTTTGGGCAGTCTTTGCACTGGCATCTCGTGCTGTACCTGGTACAGATGCTGGAGTAGCTGATGGCACCGATGCCCTTGGTGTCATCAGGAGTTTTCGGAAATCGTCGTTCGTTAGACGAACTGACATACCCATCTCTTCTTCCGTTTCTGGCATTTTGATACGATCTTGTTTCTTTTCTGGAGAAAGTTAGACTAGACTAAAAATATTGAAAACAGTTGTTATTAGAAATATAGAAATTAGTACACATGTAATCCGATAAAAAATCTTAAAATATCTTACCGCTTCAGTTACGCGGAAGCAGAGAGAAGAATGAGAGCAGCCACCGGCCGTATTTCGGGGGATACGGCTAGGCGCATTTTAGATACGCCATCTGACCAAAATGCGCCTAAACTACGTCCGCTAGGCGCACTTAAGAGAGGCTAACATGGTGTTTTCGACGACACCGACTATCCGCACTGGGAAAGGGCGCCATCTGCATCTATTTTGAGAGCGGAACTACGATGCTACATTCACTTTCAGGTTTCGGCGGTAAAATCTGTAAAAACTGTATGTGGTGGCAGTCCGTGCATCCATTTTTAGGCGGTTTATGTCCGTGCTATAACCATAATAGCGTACTTGACAAGCACGGTCTCGCACATTGTTACGGGTTTATAACATGAATTAACATGTTAACATGTGCAAAAAAAAAGAATTGACATTGTGTATGATTAATATCATGAAGATCATACGAAGTGTCCGGTAATTAGCTGCCAACCCGAAGTGTAAGGGTAGATTGAGACAGATAAAAAAGTCCCATACCATTTTGCGAGATTCGCAATAATTATCGAGTTATTAATGACAGAAATCTGAGGAGTAAATGCGCGCCGACATAGATGATTCGAAAAGTGTTGCAGCTGCTCGGGGCAGCGATCATGAATCTTTTCCCTAGCGTGAACTAATAAAAAGTGAAAGACTTCTGTGAATCAGTGAAAAATGAAAAATTTTATATGAATTTGTGAAAATCGAAACATTTCACACAACAATTGAATCGTTCAACATGGCAGTTGCACGTTCTGGATAATTCAATGAATACCAAAAATAATCAAAATAATAATGTCCGTGTAGTCCGCCGGTGTGAAGTTGGCACCTCATTTTGTAGCACCGCAAGTTTTAGCGATAGTTCCATTGGCACCCACAATAGTTCTACAGTTCCTGATAGGTTATACCAATAGTTCTGTCGAATTAGTTAACAAAAAGGCAGTTTGAAAATATGAGGTGCTAACTTCCCGTAGCACCGCAACTTCCAGAAAAACCAATTTCAAGCACGAAATTTTATAGTTCTAGAATAGTTCTATAGTTTCTGATATGTTTTAGGAATAGTTCTGGCTTCTAACCAATTTTAAATAATTTTTGAAACTCAGCGCCAGCACCGCATCACAAGAGTAAAGTATTAGTTTGCTGGCAGTTCCAGCCGACTTCTGGGTTTCTTTTAGTAGTTCTACAATAGTTCCAACGCTTTAGATTGGTCCCGCCGCGGGTGCCGGCCTTTAACTATTTTTAAATAATTTTTGAATCTCAGCGCCAGCACCGCATCACAAGAGTAAAGTATGTGTCTGCTGGCAGTTCCAGCCGACTTCTAGTTTTCTTTTAATAGTTCTACAATAGTTCCAACGCTTTAGGTTGGTCCCGCCGCGGGTGCCGGCCATTAACTATTTTTAAATAATTTTTGAATCTCAGCGCCAGCACCGCATCACAAGAGTAAAGTATGTGTCTGCTGGCAGTTCCAGCCGACTTCTGGTTTTCTTTTAGTAGTTCTACAATAGTTCCAACGCTTTAGGTTGGTCCCGCTGCGGGAGCCGCCCTTTAACTATTTTTAAATAATTTTTGAATCTCAGCGCCAGCACCGCATCACAAGAGTAAAGTATCAGTTTGCTGGCAGTTCTAGCCATGTGAGTGTACGTGTGTGTCTGTGTACGTGCGTGCGTGCGCGAGCGCGCGTGTGAGTGAGTGTGTGTGTGTGTGTGTGTGTGTGTGTGTGTGTGTCTGTGTGAGTGGGTGGATGTTTGCGCGGGCGCTTGCGCTCGTGTACGTGCAGGTGTTGGTGAATGTATATGTGTTTTATATATATTTTTGAGTCAGTTATTCATTGAAAATAATTTTTTTTGTGTTGTTTTTTCTGCTTTTTATTTATTTTTTGTTTTTATGATAATTTTATAATAATTCTGCAAATGCTTATATTTAAGGTTTAATATGTATATATATAGTATATAAAAGAAACCAAGAAGTCGGCTGGAACTACCAGCAGACATACTTTACTCTTGTGATGCGGTGTTGCCGCTGGGATTAAAAAATTATTTAAAAATAGTTAATGGCCGGCACCCGCGGCGGGACCAACCTAAAGCGTTGGAACTATTGTAGAACTACTAAAAGAAAACCAGAAGTCGGCTCGAACTGTCAGCAGACACATACTTTACTCTTGTGATACGGTGCTGGCGCTGAGATTCAAAAATTATTTAAAAATAGTTAATGGCCGGCACCCGCGGCGGGACCAACCTAAATCGTTGGAACTATTGTAGAACTACTAAAAGAAACCCAGAAGTCGGCTGGAACTGCCAGCAAACTGATACTTTACTCTTGTGATGTGGTGCTGGCGCTGAGTTTCAAAAATTGTTAAAAATTGGTTAGAAGCCGGAACTATTCCTAAAACATATCAGGAACTATAGAACTATTCTAGAACTATAAAATCTCGTGTTTGAAATTGGTTTTTTTGGAAGTTGCGGTGCTACGGGAAGTTAGCACCTCAAATTTTCAAACTGCCATTTTGATAATTAATTCGACAGAACTATTGGTATAACCTACCAGGAACTGCAGAACTATTGTGAGTGCCAATGGAACTATCGTTAAAACTTGCGGTGCTACAAAATGGGGAGCCAACTTCACACCGGCAGAGAGTCGTGCATGTAGTCGAAAATGTAGGGTTTTGAGAGGACTTTATTTTGGTGCCAGACCCAGGCCTGTATCTCTAACCGTTTAGGAGATATCGAAGATTAAAGTTTTTTCCAACCTTTCTCCGTTGATATCTCCGCTTCTACTGGGAGTAGAGAGTCGCCACTTACGGCTAAAATGTAGGGTTTTGAGAGGACTTTAATTTGGTGCCAGAGCCAGGCCTGTATCTCTAACCGTTTAGGAGATATCGAAGATTAAAGTTTTCCAACATTTCTCCGTTGATATCTCCGCTTCTACTGGAGTCCGAAGGATATTACGTGACACGCAAAATTTGTTTGATATAATATCCAAGAAAAATATTTCAAAATATGTATGTACAGGTAATATAAACCTTATGCACCGACGAGATATACTACAAAGACTGATGGCCTTACGGGATTTAGCGTACCAGAGAAATTCCCCTAATGAGGCACCCGGGCGAAAGAGACCGTCTCGCATTTAGCGCAATAAAATTTAATGGAAACCAATACTTTTCAATCCTTTTCTTCGGATCAAAAAGATTCAGAATTCAGACATTTTCAAAATGTCAATACTTTTTAATACGTTTCAATTCGACATTTTATACAGGGAAGCAGAACGTAGGGAATGGGATGCGGGCTACGATACATCATGTGTCTCCAGACGTGTCAAATCGTTTATTATAGAGAAGACTTTGATACGGCAACATGTATTCGAATATTTAATCGTCCCATGGACCACTTATATATAATAAAAAAAAATTAACGCGGATAAATGCACGACTCGTATCAATTTTTTCTTTTCTTATAAAGCAATGAAAGAGTAAATCAGTGTCGAAAATCGAATACCGATTAGTACCATAAATCAATGTCGAAAAATTGTTCAGTGACAATTTCTCATTTTTCAGGTAGTTATCAATGTAATTTACAGAACAAATTAACTCGGTTAAACGAACGATTCGTACCAATTTTCCTTCTCTTATAAAGAAATGAGAGAATAAATCAGTACCGGAAATCGAAGGTCGATTAATATCTAATTTATTCATCAAATTAACGCGGATTAATGGACGATTCGTATTAATTTTCTGTTTTCTTACAGAGAAATAAAAGAATAAATCAGTACCGATAATCGAATATCGATTAATACCATAAATCAATGTCAAAAAATTATCCAAGTGCAATGACAGTTTGTTCTCATCTTTCAGGTATTTACCACTCTAATCTTATTCAACAAATTAACTCGGATAAACAAACGATTCGTATCAATTTTTCTCTTCTTATACAGAAATGAAAGAGTAAGTCAGTACCGAAATCGAAGATCGATCAATATCTAACTTATTCATCAAATTAACTCAGACAAACGAACGATTCGTATCAATTTTTCTTGTCTTATAAAAAAATGAGAAAATAAATCAGTACCGAAAATTGAAGACTGATCAATATTTAATTTATCCATCAAATTAACGTGGATAAATGAACGATTCGTATGAATTTTTTTTTCTTATAGAGAAATGAAAGAGTAAATCAGTACCGAAAATCGAATATCGATTAATACCATAAATCAGTGTCAAAAAATTATCCAAGTGCAATGACAGTTTGTTCTCATCTTTCAGGTACTTACAACTCTAATCTTATTCAACAAATTAACTCGGATAAACGAACGATTCGTATGAATTTTTTTTGTCTTATAAAAAAATGAGAAAATAAATTAGTACCGAAAGATCAATACCATAAATCAATGTCAAGAAAATTGTCCAAGTGCAATAACAAGTTGTTTTCATCTTGCAGGTACTTACCCCACTAATTTACTCAACAAATTAAGTCGGATAAAAGAACGATTCGTATCAATTTTTATTCTCTCATAAAGAAATTAGAGAATCAGTCAGTACCGAAAATTGAAGACCGATCAATATTTAATTTATTCATCAAATTAACGCGGCTAAATGAACGATTCGTATGAATTTTCTTTTTCCTTATAGAGAAATGAAAGAGTAAATCAGTACCGAAAATCGAATATCAATCAATACCGTAAATCAGTGTCAGAAAATTGTCCAAGTGCAATGACAATTTGTTCTCATTTTTCAGGTACTTACCCCTCTAATCTTATTCAACAAATTAACTCGGATAAACGAACGATTCGTATCAATTTTTTTGTCTTATAAAAAAAATGAGATAAATCAGTAAACCGAAATCCGAAGACTGATCAATACCATAAATCAATGTCAAGAAAATTGTCCAAGTGCAATGACAAGTTGTTTTCATCTTGCAGGTACTTACCCCACTAATTTACTCAACAAATTAAGTCGGATAAAAAAACAATTCGTATCAATTTTTATTCTCTCATAAAGAAATTAGAGAATCAGTCAGTACCGAAGATTGAAGACCGATCAATATTTAATTTATTCATCAAATTAACGCGGATAAATGAACGATTCGTATGAAGTTTTTTTTCTTATAGAGAAATGAAAGAGTAAATCAGTACCGAAAATCGAATATCGATCAATACCGTAAATCAGTTTCAGAAAATTGTCCAAATACAATGACAATTTGTTCTTATTATTCAGGTACTTACCCCTCTAATCTTACTCAACAAATTAACTCGAATAAACGAACGATTCGTATCAATTTTTATTCTCTCATAAAGAAATTAGAGAATCAGTCAATACCGAAAATTGAAGACCGATCAATATTTAATTTATTCATCAAATTAACGCGGCTAAATGAACGATTCGTATGAATTTTTTTTCTTATAGAGAAATGAAAGAGTAAATCAGTACCGAAAAGCGATCAATACCAGAAATCAATGTCAGAAGATTGTCCAAGTGCAATGACAATTCGTTCTCATCTTTCAAGTACTTACCCCTCTAATTTATTCAACAAATTAACTCGGATATATAAACGAACGATTCGTATTAATTTTTTCTTCTCTCATAGAGAAATGAGGAAGTAAATCAGTACCGGAAATCGAATATCGATTAATATCGTAAATCAAACTTTATATTGTTGTTTAATTCCATCGTCGCAAAAGATTTGACGTTTTCTCTATCCTAGTCCTAACTTGTAGAAAATTTGATACTCATCTCTATTTGACAAAAGTACGTCGGACTTCCTGTACTATTATAAAAAATTTTTTTTCTTATTCATATCTCATTCTTATTTTTTCTACGTCTAATATTTTAATACCGAATCTGTCGAAATGAACGGTCTGCAGAAATCCTAACAAGACGTTTCTCTCTCTTTCTCGCTCTCCTCTGTCTTCATCTCTGAATCGCCGCTAACGATCGAAAACCGTAAGCGGAAAGTAACGAAAATTTATTCATCCAACTAAGACGTTCTCCGTGTTATTTTTTAAGCGTTGGATAAATACCGATCCGGCATTTTGTCAAATATCTAACAAAAGTATCTCCGTTTTTTTCTTGCCGACATTCAAATCGATAGTTTTCTACAAGTTAGGATTTGATAAAAAAAAAGTCTTTCCCGAGTCGAAATATTAATTCTACATTGATCCTGCAAATTGCATCCAATTTGAAAAATCAATGCAGAATATCTAGATGCGCAATAGTGAACAAGCTTTGTCCTACCTGAACGTTACATCTGGCTACTCTCGCAGTCTCGCCCATGATGAGTCTTCAACAGCGACGTATTCCGCAGTTATTTAATACTCGTTTATCTCGATAATGTATATGTACTTAATCCTTATATTCTTAATTTAAATGAGCAATTTTTGTTGATGTTAATTATATTCGCTTAACAGTGCAAGAAAGAGAACAAAGGTAAAAACGTAAATAGAACTGCCTCTGTTAGAATTGCGCGTGAGATAAATATATAAGGATTAAATAATCATATAAGAATTAGAGGAAATGGGGAGATGAAAAACACTTTTTATTCTCATCATTCTTAAAGTTCTTTTTTCCTTTTTTCTTCTCTTTTTTTCTTTTCTTTTTTCTAATGAGAATGATGAGAATTGTAGCTCTCAAAAGAGCTGAAGCTGCAAAGGCAAAGACAACGGTTATGTCTAATAATGCTGTTTCACTAATAGAGATTTTAATTCAGATTCAGTACAATAAGAAAGATAAATAAGAATGAGAAACGGACATTCTAGCAGATTTTAAACGAAAACAGCAATCTGCATTATTAGACGAAGAAAAATCAACACTTGTAAAATTTATATCAGATTCTAAGATCATTATTCATAGTTTTCTAAATTATGTACAATTTTTCATTGAGAAAATAATTAAAAATTTGTATTCATAAACCTTAGCTTGCCTCAGCAACCTTGCTTGAATAGACATCTCATATTTTCTCATATTTTATGAGAAAAGAAAAGTAGAACTCATGTTACGTGAAATTAGGTTAACGAATAATCAAATCTCAAGCTATTTTATCATTTTTCAGATGATAAACTATGAATGCTGATCTAATTTCGACTCGGGTATGTCCTTACTTCGTGTAAGATCCGTTAAAATCAGAAAAATCCTGCGTAATAATAATGACTCGAGGTACCTCGAATACCATACATGATGTATCGCTGTCCACGTCTCTCGGCGCGCTCCAAGTCCTCTCTCCATCCTGACTTCTCGATCCGACGTCCTCCTTCTGGTTACTCCGTCGCAGCACCCCCGGATACTCCATCGTAGCACTGGCGACGACACTGACTCTAGCTCGAACACTCGCGCAAGTAAGATTCGGGGACAAAGAAACGCGTATTAACCGATACGACTTGCGTCGCGATATGCGCGTCGTTCGTCGGCCCGAGGCGCAATGTCCTTTCCGCAATCACGGAGTCATGTATAAGCGTACGAAAACAAACAATCGGGAAAGCACGGTTACCCCCCACCTTGCCGATCAGTGTTGATGCCTGCGTCGTCCGTTAGCTGAAAATGAAAACAACTCGTGTTTTCAAAGCATGCCTGTGAGAGATTCGCTTCAAACTTCACGATACTTATTTACGTCTGCTCCAAGAATCATATTACGCCGAATTCAAACTGTCTCTATTGACATGACATACACGAGATCTGCGATCGCATCATTGATCTTTCTTTGAACAAGAAAATCCTGAGAGGAACGCTGTTCGAGAATATCACATTTTATGTTTCAGGTACCTCGCAGATTATCGAATCCGATGTAACAGATCAGGGAAAGTATGAATGCGTCGCTATGAATAACACCGTGGGCACGGAGTACTCCAAGTCAATCACGTTATGCGTGAAACGTACGTATATTTAATATTATATAAAACTTACCTTTTTAAACAAAAAGGTAAAAAAAAGGCGCCAAGTACAAGCGCAATACGTATTGTGTTATTTTTAGAAGTATCAAACTCAAATTATTTTTTTATTGTATATATGTGTACATAAGTTTCTTTACAAGTAAAACTTATAACTATAATAAAACTCTGCAACACTTTTCTACTGTACAAAAGAAGTGATACATTAGAACAGTAACGCCAATTGAGAAACCTAACATATATATTGCATGATATTGTATGATTATTGCATACTTAACTTAATATTTTTAGAAATCTCAAATTCAAATTATTTTCTTTTTTAAGATATATATTATGTACATAACATAAGTTTTTATAATATATGTACATAAACTTTTAAAAGTAAAAATTATATCGTGTTATAAAAATTTAACACGTTTGTTAATAGTGTCCAATATTAAAAAAAAATATATCTTTTTAAAGGTTATGTTATTCAAAATATTCAAGAAAATCTAGCTACAAAAAATGTCCATAACATAAATTTTTACAAGTAAAATTTATCATTATTTATTAGAACACTGAGTTATATGGTTATTTTACTTGTTATTGTAACAAATTAATTATTATAACAATGCAATAAAAAATATTTGATACAAAATATCATGGCGCGGCTGCACCATAAACTATATCGAACTAAAACTTGTTTAATGCATATATGACAGCATTTTTATTATAATAAAATGTACTTGTAAATTCTCTCTATACATATACGGTGTAATGTTTTATTTAAGTTTATATAGTATTATAATAAATTATAAACCTTCACTATAGAATATACATATCGAATGTGTACATATTCTACGTATTTTGATATTTCTTTATTCAAAGATGTTATTCTTATTATAATTGACGAAATGTGAATGATATCTAATTTGACTTTAAAAAACTATATCGAACTAAAACTTGATTAATACATACATGACAGCATTTTTATTATAATAAAATGTTCTTGTAAATTCTCTTTATACATATACGGTATAATGTTTTATTTAAGTTTATATAGTATTATAATAAATAAATTATAAACCTTCATTATAGAATATATTATAATAAAAATGCTGTCATATATGTATTATATATTAAACAAGTTTTAGTTCGATATAGTTTTTGGTGCAGCCGCGCCAAGATTTTTTATATCAAATATTTGTTATCAATGTCGCATACAGTTGAAAGGCCTCCTCGCATTCCCCTCGTCGTTCCGGAACCTTCGAGAATAGAAGAGACGCCCAAGGGCAAGTCTCTCTTGCTTCAACCGCTGCCGAGGCCCGCAATGTTTACATCGCGCCGATTGTGTTGATCGGCTCGCACGAGCGACGACACTTTTTGCCCTTCGTATTATAATACTCGCACACCTCGTGTATTCGACCTCATTCCATCAACAGCAGCCGTGCGCGACGCGCTCGTCACTTCCGTCTCGAAAGAAATGTATCTCGTCGGTCCTCGAGATACTCAATCGGCATCGTGTCGGCATCGCGTTGATTAACCGCACGATCGAATCGCGAGTCGGCATTAGAAGCGTGAGCGAGTGAAATCCGAAGGACTCCAGCAGCCGAGAAGCAGGACGCCGGCAGCGATACGTCACATTTCCAGGTATGTGGAATCATTTATTATGCGGGAGGTCTCCGATAACGAGAGTGGACGTTTGACGAATTTTCCGGGAATAAGAAGTCGGAATTTCGCGCTCGGCATTCACGATCCGTCATCATCCGACTAATAATCATGACTTTATGAATCTGCAATTACTCTCGTCAATCTCTGCCTGTCTATCTATTTATTGCGTTGTATACAAGAAATATACAAGAAATATCCAGACAGAGACGGATAACGGTCCATGAACGCGGATTTCTAATTCATGTTCTCAATCAAACATTCTGAATAATTTCCAATTGTGCGAGTATACCGATCTTGTGTAGAATATTCAATGTCATGCCGCTTTTTAGACTACGACTTTTTTGTTTTCGGCCAGCGCTTCTTTCAAGTCTGTTTACTCTCGTTACAGGATCTAAATTTAAATGTCCATTCGTAAAAGAGTATTTTCGAGAGCACACAACTGTTGTCTCCGCTTCTTGTTGTCATTTTTTTTCGTCAGCTCTTTCAAGAGCTCCAAGTCCTATCTGGACTTTCAATGTCAATGAAGAAAAAAGAACCGTAGCGAATATTCTCCACTCATTCCGACCAAACATTCTTTCTCTACCGCAGCTTATCAACCAAGAACGCTAAATTTTTGTTCCAGACGTTGTGAGAAGCAAGTCCGGCGGACGCGGATGGAGCACCGGAGGATCCGGTTCGGGCAGAGCAGGGTCGGCCGGAAGGTAAAGTTTACAAGTTTCCTACACATCTGTGTTCAACTCTTTACAATCTTTGCCTTTGCAACTTGTTCCTCATCAGCTCTCTTGAGAGCTTCCTGTCTCATTTAAATTTTCAATGTTGGAACAAAAATATAAAGATAAAAATTCCGTATCAAAATATTTCCGTATCAAAATATTTTCGATTCGTCCCGATCAAAAGATACTCCCTCTCTACCGCAGGTTATCAACCGGGAAAAATATTTTTCTGTTTCAGTTGGTGCGGAAAGCAACAGCAATCCGGCAGACGCGGATGCCGCATCGGAGGATCCGATTCGGGCCAAGCAGAGTCGGCTTGAAAGTAAGTTTACAAGTTTACTACAGTCCTCTGTTTGATCCTTGGCGATCTAGAGCTGGGATATAATTTCCGGCTCGATTTGAATTACGATCGTAGAGGGTAAACTACTCTTTTACTCTCCCGTACTCGTTGGTACAAATCTGATGAGCGAATGTGAATTTTTTGTTACAGAGTTGAAGCGGAACGTGGCCGGCTCTGACTGCAAGTCGTTTCGGTGAGTAAATGCAAAATGAAAACATAAACAAAATTCCGCATGACGGATGTGGGACTATGGGAAATAAAATATCGTTCGAGTCAATGCGAATTACAAATAGATTCTTGCATGTGTGTGTTTGTGACGTTGAATAAAATACATTGCTCGAAACAATCAGGGGATTACTTGATCGATAGCCTGCATTACATAGGAGATTTAAAATACCGAATGATTCTCTTTTGATGTTCAATCATCTGAATAAGAGGTATTCATACCTACAAACGCGATGCGGTTATCAGCTGCTTTATTTTCATTTTTCAAGCGGGCCGCAGAATTATTTAACGACAATTATTTGACAATACAAATATTCAATTGTCCGTGTAAACTATATTCATACGCATAAATGCCGATACCGTTGGCTACTTTTCTTTTATTTCCAAAACAGGCTGTAGAATTAATTGGCAATATTGTCTATTCATCGCGATCCCTATTGTCTCGAGTAGCGTATAATGCGCGCAGAAATTGCGCCAACGCACGCCGAGCTTGAGGTATCCTCGCTCGCGTGCCTTTGAATATCGCGATTGCGGTTATCAATATACGCGTTTCTACCCGCGCTGTTAAGAAAGAAAGCTTAAATTCTCATTTCGCCAAAGTATCGCGAACGTCAGCTTCGTCGTGACGGAACTATCAGCGTGAAAACTTTGCCCCGCTCTCTCTCTCTCTCTCTCTCTTTGCGCTTCCTCGGAGTGACCGGTTTCTGATTATCTAATTTTTCCTCGCATGCATTCGCGAATATTTCACTCGTAGATATCGATACTCCCGCATTCTCGCGACTTTTCAGACGCGATCGCGAAAAGCACCGTAAAAATCTGTTGGACGAATCGATGAATTTTCCCACGGTTCTTGCTCTTCGCCGATTGAATTTATAGAGTCCGTTTCGCAGCACGTGAAAAGTTTCCGCCGATGTCGACGTAAAATGTTCGTTAATTGACGCAAATATCGCCGCTTTAATACAAGTATCGACCGCGTCGCGGAAGTATGGCGAAAGTGTAGCAATCAACGTGGGACGCGCTGCAAGATGGATGCTGCGCGACATGGAGAGCGGCTGCGGACATGGGCGGACATTGGTGGATCTGATTGGATGTAACGGGACATCATCAATATCATCATCGGTGAGCGTTTGACTCAATGCTCGCAGAGAGCTCTTTTATTATTACATAGTGCATGCCGCAAATTTGCATTGACTTTTGTAACGAAAAATATATTTTATGAATTATTGCCATATATTATGGCCATATATTATTGCCATATATTGTTGCCATATATTCTTGCCGTATATTGTTGCCATATATTATTGTCACATGTTGCCATGTATTATCGCCATATATTATGGCCACTTGAAATCTCGCGAGCAATCGAGAAAATTGTGAATTTGCCGATAATGGCGCGCGGCAGACGTCACGGACAGATGACAGCAACCCGACTCAGGGCTGCCCGATAACAATGCTGTTGCTACAGTTTAACTTGAAACCACAGCGACCTCCGGTCGCAGGAAACTTTCTATCGCGGACTAATTCCTCGAGCGGAATGTTCTCGAGAAGCGTTCTTGACATAAACGCTGGTTATAAGCGAACTTGTCTCGTTAGGGCCTTGTCGCGGTATCGTTGTCGCGGAAAATAAGAAAGGAATTAAACATCCGCATCGTTGTGAAAAGAGGGGCGATGGCGTCCCATCGCGAGTAGAATGTTAGGCTGTTGCGAACGCGAGCGTTAAATTCCACCGCGGCTGCAAACGTCCCCCGACTAGTTTCTTCGCGGAAACTGAATTTTCATAACTCGCGCTTGATCATGCATTGAGACTCTATCGAGGGTGGGAGATTGAAGCGGGAGTTGATAATATAAGCGTGACAAAGTAGTCGCGCATTTTATGATCGTTCTTTAAAACGGGCGCTTCTTTCGTCGGTGATAAAGACGAGAAGAAATTAGAGCCTGCTGCCGGTGAGGTCGTAAAAATCGCATGGATTTTCCTTCCGCAGCTGCTCCCGCGGCTATTTAATCCGCATTACGATCATTTTTGCGGATAAGTATAGGGAAAATGACATGCGCGGATAACTTCCTTTGTCCTCTGGACGATATGTCTCGTAAAGTTTTCCAGCTCTTTTACACGTTCGTCGCTCGTGCTTGATAAAAAATGTCCCAAGACGTGCCTACGAAAAATGTGGCACGTGGAAAATACTCAGCGTCTTGAAATGAAATATCGCGAAGGAAACTGTTCTCGTTCCTCCAACTTGCGTTCCTCCAACTTTACAAGTTTCGGAATCCATGAGAATTTCAAGATCAGATACTACTTGTTTGAGGGAGATTTTTAGAGATTCTCTGTGAGAATCTGAAGAGCGAGTATCGATTTTTTTCGAAAGATTCGAGATGGAAATCCAAATGTGTTATTTATACGCATACGAGCGTGCGATTGGCTGAGGCTTTTTTCGGGAGCGAGTTTTGTCATTTCAAATCTCGCAAGAATCGTGTGAAGGAAACTTGAGCCAATTACACGCTCACACGTGTGAAAACAACACACTCGAATTTGCACCGACGACATAGAAGGAAAATGGATGTAGCACGGATTGCCACCACATGCAGGTTTTACCGCCGAAACCTGAAAGTGGATGCAGCATTGTAGTTTCCCTCTCAAAATAGATGCAGGTGGCGCCCTTTCCCAGTGTGCAAAGTCGGTTACGTTAGAAAACGCCGTGTTGGCCGCTCTCACGTTCTTCTCTAATATCATACTTATTTCGATTACCATGACAATACAAATTACCAATAATATAAAAATATTGTATAAATATATCCTTACTATAATAAGTTTGATACATTGCTTGAACTTTTCGTACTTGAAACTTTTGTTCTTACTTCTTCCAACGTCCGAATTTGCGAAGGTGTCTTCCGGGCGAGCCGGAATGGGGGGAGTTGGGAATACCAACATTCCCTCCCGTTCCTGTATCTTGAGCCATTAGGATATACCGAAGGTTACATTTTTTAACTTTAAGTTAATTTTAATTGAAATTTGAATTTAAATGTTCATATCTCTGCTTCTACTGGGAATTGAGAGTCGAAATTTATGGTGGGAATAGGGTTGATACAGGACTATATTGAGGCAAAAGCGCGTTCCTGTATCTTGAGCCGTTTATGAGATACCGAAGGTTACATTTTTTAATTTTAAGTTAATTTTAATTGAAATTTGAATTTAAATGTTCATATCTCCGCTTCTACTGGGAATTGAGAGTCGAGATTTATGGTGAGAATAGTGTTGATACAGGACTATAATGAGGCAGAAGCGCGTTCCTGTATCTTGAGCCATTTAGGAGATACCGAAGGTTACATTTTTAAATTTTAAGTTAATTTTAATTGAAATTTGAATTTAAATGTTCATATCTCCGCTTCTACTGGGAATTGAGAGTCGAAATTTATGGTGAGAATAGGGTTGATACAGGACTATATTGAGGCAAAAGTAGCGACACTCACCAAATTTTGCGTAGCGAAAAATGAACTGCACATACGCAACCATGTCATCTAGCCTATCTCATTTCACACAGGAAAAATATACTATATGTCTCACTCTAACTTATTACACCTAAGGTCTGTTCTTTTCCTCTGCACTGCTGCACTAGTGCAATAAGTTAGAGTGAGACAAGTATATACACTGCTAAAAAGAATTATGGCATAGATAATTTATTGCCGAAAATTGGCCAACTTTGACTGGCGATTACTTCGCGAAAAATTATTGTAGACTAACGATATTTTTTTCAAAATGAAGCTTGAAGTCTCTACTTTAAGAATGTATCTCCATTTCTTGCATACGATGCACCCCTAACCCTGTAACCCCTGACATCTGAGGGTATGTTTGATATACTGAAAATTGCAAAGTTTGACGGAATGCACGGACGTGGACAATTTTTTTCCGGGGACGCCGTTTGCATCGTTATAAAGTTCAAATCTAATTCATAAATATAAAAATAGACATAAAGTTCAAAAGTAATTATTGACTGTGGAAGTGACGAACCACGGGGTCTTTATCTCTTCTGTCACGGATACCCACACACACATGCATGCACACTTGGTCCGAAGGCCAAAAACAACGATATTTTTGAAGGGCTGTAACTTTACGAAAAAAAATTGTAGACTCCATCTTTTTTCAAATTGAAGGGCAAAATTTGAACTTTATGACGATGCAAACGGCGGAAAAATTTTCCTCGGAAAAAAATTGTCCACGTCCGTGCATTCCGTCAAACTTTGCAATTTTCAATATACCAAACATGCCCTCAGATGTCAGGTTAGGTTAGGGTTACAGCGATAGGAGTGCATCGCATGCAAAAAATGAAGATACATTCTTAAAGTAGAAACGTCAAGCTTCGTTTTGAAAAAAAAGTCATTAATCTACAATAATTTTTCGCGAAGTAATCACCAGTCAAATTTGGTCAATTTTCGGCAATAAATTATCTATGTCATAATTCTTTTGAGCAGTGTATTTATCTCACTTTAACTTATTGCACCAGTTTAGCGGTGCAGAAAAGAAAAGGACAGCAGACCACTAGTTCAGCAGTGCAGCTAAAAGGAACAGATCAACTTTCTGTTACAATTTTTGCTCTCTTTCTTCCTTTTTCTCTCTCTATATGTATATTTATTTAAATTTTTATTAAATCATATAGAAAATGATTCATCAAATGTTGCAAATACTTTGAACGCTGTATAAGGCCGGGTCTACAATATGTGTTGTAAGCTGTAAGTCGTAAGAACTGACCATAGCCGATTATTTTTGTAATAATTGACTGTGATTCGCCAATTCTTACGGCTTACAACTTACGACATATATTGTAGACCAGTCCTAATAGCCTTCCTTTTAGTGCTCAAAGCGTTTATAGTCTCAAGTGGACCCTGCCTTCTATTGGTTAGAAATAAGATTGCACATGCGCAGTTTATCTTTGGCTGTACCAAAGGCCGACAGAGAGTGTCACTACTGTGTATACTGTGATCATGGTCAGTTATGGCGCGGGCTGCGGAGTGATATTTCGTGCGGAGAACCGTTGCCCGTAAATTCTCGTGATTTCGGCTCGCTATAGCTGAGTCTCGCGTCTCAATCATCGCTAGCGGGAGTGCTGAAAGTGAAATTCGCGCGTGTGTTACAATGGAATGTTATTCCACAATAGCTCTGGAGTGAGTCGTGCGAGTGTCGAGTAAAGTTTCGTCCGTTCGCTATGTAACGGCATTTTGGGTTTCGTGTTGCTGAGATTCGCGTTCTTGACTCACCGATTGAGTCGAAGTCTGTGAATTATCATTAAATATCAATAATCTAACGCGTATGTGTCATAGCATCGTTCAATATCTGCTAAAAGCGGTCATTGATCGTCGGGAATGCCGAGCAAAGGCATTCCGTGACCGCTTTTTGTCATGGCCGACTTTTCGAATCGTATGGTTTCGAATGAAACATCGTGATTGGTTAGTACGGCAGTGATACGTGTTTACCGAATTGTGCACAAGTGACAAGTGAATTGTGTAAATCAAGTGAATTAAGTGGAAAAGGCCTGTAATTGTGCAAAATTAAAGTGGTTAAGTTGTGCTGCGAAGAAATATTGTTAAGTGCCCTTGGATATATTTCGCGAAGAGGAGCTTCAGAAACGACTGAAGAGTAAGATTATTTTACATTCCTCGTATTACAAAAATTCCCAAAATTGTTCCCAACACGATGTCGCGTTCTTTTGACTTGCCAATGGAACGATCAATTCTTAAAACTAACGCCGTCCATGTAGAAAATCGTCGATTCCTAGAATTGACTCCAAAGATAACGACCTCCGTTCCGTGAATCACGTGGCTCTCGATAGAGGGAGCAATATGCACGCTTAGGCCCAGTGACTCATTTTCGCATCGATCCATCTTCACTTATCCGCTTTAAATTTTCCATAACGAGTAAGCACACCTAGTTGCGGTTTACGAGAATTTTAGTTTATTCTGGATCTAGACTAAAACCTTATCACCTATATTTCGATAATTAATATGTCATGACAGGTCATTTCGGAGCCTGTCACTTTTCTATCTTTCGTGGCCTCTAATTCCGAAACGCGTAATCGCAGCTTGATACGGTTCATCTCAGCTTAATACGCTGCTGACCCCTTATCACAGATAAGATAAAGACGGAGCGATTGGTTGTCTGTTCTATTTTAACTTATTATCATCATGTGAAAGTAGAACGAACACGAACCGTGGTATTTTACCATTACTACCGAGAAATATATAGCTGACGTAGTTTGTATGTCTTTCTTCAGAGGACGCCTCTGCAAATTTTCGAGGTAGCTGCTTTACAACATCCTTGTTATGACAGGTGTGTGCGAGATAGGGTGGGCCAAATAACTTGTTATAAATTATTTTTTCCGAAATCACTGAAGTTATAGACTTGAAATTTCTTTTTACATTAAATTGGACATGAGGGTTGACTATTTGGCGTAAAAAGATTTTCGAGAAGGACTTTTAGAAGGACAAGCTCTCTCGGATAGCTCTCATCAAAATTAATAATATTTACTTGAAATATTCCTTTTTATTCTGCATTGTTGAAGAGTTATGGAAAAGAATTCAATTTGGTTTACTAGATACATTCAAGACGTATTCTAAGTTATTTCAGACTTACCATGTTAACCCGACGTTGAGGCTAGATCCGATAATATAATAATATATAACTCGAGGTGTTTTTAATTTCATGATTTTTATTACTATTCTATAAAAGCTTTCTAAAACCTGACACTGCGAGGATAGACTAAAAAATATATGTATCATTACGATCTACCTCAGCATGTAACATTTTATCAACGCAATAGCGTGAGTTAATCGTTCATGATGAATAATTGTTATAATGTGTATTAAAAACGAATGATAACATTCTTATTCGCTGATGTTTGTTACGATAAACGTTAAGGATTGCAATTTAAACAATCGCATCTTTGGTTTGAATTTGCATGTTTAGAGACAAATAATAATATGCGCAAAATTATTCTCTTCTTATTTTATAAATTTAAAATTCGGTGAAATTTTTGTACATGTGTTATTATTTTGAATTTCTAAAATTACAGAATTTTAATGATATATTCGAAAAAAGTATACACATATATATACATACACTAAGAAAAATGTATTGTTGCATGAACCAAAATTTTGTTGTAACAACAAAATAATTTGGTTAAAATATGCCCAATAAAACTGTTTAGTTCCTGTAAACAAATATCTTGTTTGATTACCGTTTGTTCGTATAACGTAATATTTTTGTTACAGCAACCAAAAAGCTTTAACCATATGAATTTTGTTGAAAATACTATAATTTTTTCGTGATATATAAAATCTAAATTTTGTGCAGGAAGACAAAGTAGTATCCATTGGGCACTATTTTAGTTTATGTAAAATAATATTTCGTTATTATGTAATTTTTATGGATAAAATAACTAAAATGCTTAATTTTTATATATGAAGTCTAAGAACAAAATCATTTGGTCCAGAGAACAAAGCAGAAAAATATATTTAGTTGAGACAACTAAACTTTGTTATATACTTATATAAATACTTTGTTATATAAAACAAGATATTTGGTTGCTATTAAAAGATACCTCAACTAAACAGTTTCGTTAGAGATACTAAATTTTTTTCCTAGTGTATAATATAACAAAATATAGACTTAAAAGTAAGACTTTGAAAATATAAAATTCGAGGAAACGAATATATATAATGTATGGCTACGAATTTTATTTGATCTCATTAACGTAATCAACGGCTCAATGTTTTTGTAAACACGCGTATTATCAAAGAGCGGGTTTGGGTGTGCAATTACGTCGTCGGTGCGACCAAAAAGCAGCAGCGCTTATTTATACAATTGCTTATACAGCAATTGGTATAATCGACTCGCTTTTATGGTGCGCGTTTCACCAAACGGTTCTCTTTTTTCGTCGGGCATCGTAAAGTTCGAGGGTCTTTTAAACACGATACGCGCTTCGCGAAACGGAATCCCTCCTGCACAGTAGCAAAAAAAATATCGATGTATTGTGCGTTTTTCACAATTCCGTTGCAGATTTTATAATCATCCAAATAATCCCTGTCTACCGGACTTTCTTATTTTTTCTTTTAGAAAAGTTTAAAAGTTTGAGAGAAAATAATTCTGGCGATCTTTGACGAATATTCTTAAAGGATGATCACGAGAGTGACGTTTAATAACTATTTCTGATATATTAAGTGTTTCTTACATTTTTTCTCGTACATTTGTTCCATTTATATATATTTCTTACAAATCATGATATATTAATATATTAATTCAAACGCGTAATCTTCTCTCTGCACTAGGAAAAGTGTATTATTATATTGTTGCAAAATTTTGTTACAACAACAAAATAATTTGGTTAAAATATGATTAAACTGTTTAGTTCCTGTAAATAAATATTTTGTTTGATTACGATTTGTTCGTATAACGTAATACTTTTGTTATAGCAACCAAAAAGCTTTAACTAAATGAATTTTGTTAAAAATACTATAATTTTTTCTTAATATATAAAATCTAAGTTTTAGTGCACAGAAAAACAAAATAATACCCATTGGGCATTATTTTAGTTTATGTAAAATAATATTTCGTTATTATGTAAAACAAGGTATTTGGTTGCTATTAAAAAATGCCTCAACTAAACAGTTTTGTTAGAGATACTAAATTTTTTTCCCTAGTGTGTTGTGAATAGAATCTGTCTCCGGATTAACATATTATCAGTTATATTCGCTATCTTTTTTTTTTTTTTAATATCACCAGCTCTCTCGTACTTTACTGTTAGCCACGACAAAACGTTATCGAGTGTCCTGCGATCGAATCGCATCGCGACTCCGAAGCGGAGACAGCCGAAAAGACGACGCAGGCAGGAAAAAGGCGCACCCGGTAATCGGGAGGCGACCGATTGTTGATTTATCTGGTCGACTTGGAAATACGGTTTACCAGCCGTCGTGGACAGCAGGGCGGTCAAGAGGTGGGCGGGGGCGAGGAGAGCAGGAGGGAGGGGGGGCGGACAGGGGCATACCCTGGAATGGTAATGGTAATGGTAATGGTAATGGTAATGGTACCGGTGCAGAACGTCGGAAACGCGGATTATACGAGCGTTCGTTTCTTGCCCCGATACCTTCGACGTCGTCTTCGTCAACTTCTTCTCCGTCCGTTTACAGTTAAGGATACCGAGACACCGGGATGAAATTAAGCCGAGCCTTTGTCTCTCTCTCTCTCTCTCACTCCCCCCCTCTCTCTCTCTCTCTCTCTCTCTCTCTCTCTCTCGCTCTCGCTCTCGCTCTTCCTCCCTCACGGTCATTGACATTTAACATTCGAAATCGGCGATTCGTCGCCGTTCATTAACGACGTCCGATTTTGCAGTCGCCATCACCGCATACCAGGCTTGATCAGCGATCACGTCAGTAATTCTCTATCACTTGTTAATGTCTGCGTGCGTCCTGATCACTTGAATGTCGTTAATTTCGCGAATTTGTCCGAAGTTGAATCCATGAAAAATTAAAAGAAAAAAAAATCCCACATGAGAAGGAGTATGCGTTAAAAAGAAAAGTATTCTATTTGTAAAGTGATTTTCCTCATAGTCTCGTATTCTAAGCGAAGCCTTTTACAGAAAAAGGATTCCTCTTTCGATAAAGCGATTAAAGTGAACCATTCATCTAAAATTTGTTAGAAAATTTGTTATTGTTATTCTAACTGTTGATTATTCTCACTGTTTTCCTCTTATTTCAAGAGGATATTTGGACAAATACGGTTTATAATCTATTGCAAGAAGTTGAATAATATATTCTTTCTTTTAATTATTCTTTTAACTATGTTTCATATAATTGGTTACGATGAACATGTTTGTAGCTATAAAGTCCGTAACAAAACTGATTGGATATTTATTTGTTATGATGATTTTATTTCATTCGTGCCTACTTATTGTAGAACTGGAGCCAGAAGTGCATCTATATATATATATATTACTTTTCGCAATACATTATAATTTTTTAAATTAATCAATATAACCGGTAAGAATAAAGTACAGTAAGAATAAATAATAATCCTCTTAAAAGAAGATTAAATAATTTGTATATAAGAGGAAATTTATATTAAAATCAATAAGATTTGCATTATACATATAACATATAATCCCTCTAACTTTAAGAATAATGCGTTTATAATATTTTCCTCTTAATCTTAGAGGAATCCTCTTGAGGCCATATATAAGAATAAAATCCTCTAAAATTTAGATGATTCCGTTTGTTCTAAAATTACTTTTTTTTTAATATGTCGAGTTATCTGTCGCTTTCTAAAGCGGTATGTAATTTTAACACCCAGGAAAAAGTAATTTCAAAACAAGTGGAATCATTTAAATTTTAGAGGATTTTATTCTTATATATGGCCTCAAGAGGATTCTTCTAAGATTAAGAGGAAAACATTATAAATACATTATATTCTTAAAGTTAGGGAGATTATATGTAACATGTATAATGCAAATCATTGATTTTAACATAAGTTTCCTCTTATACACAGATTATTTAATCTTTTTTTAAGAGGACTATTATTTATTCTTTCTGTACTTTATTCTCATTGGTTATACTAGTTAATTTGAAAAAAATTTTTATAATGTATAGCGAAAAATAATATATATATATATATATATATATATATATATATATATATAGATGTATTTCCGGCTTCAGTTCTACAATAAGTAGGTATGAATGGAATAAGATCATCATAACAAATAAATTTCCAATCAATTTTGTTATGAACTTCGTAGCTACAAAGATGTTCATCATAACCAATTGTATGAAATATAATTAAAAGAAAAGATACGTTATTCAACTTTTTGCAATAAATTATAAACTGTATTTGACCAAATATATGGCTAAGTTATCTTCGTTACAGCAACACACATACCTTTTTTAAAAGGCGTTCCAAATATTCTGAGCCATGAGCATATGATTATTTATTCGTTCATGTCTGAAGCATGTAGAGCATGACTGAACAAAAGAAGCCGACATTCAAATCGACATATTCCTCTTCATATAAGAGGAAAATTAATTGATATAAGAGGAAATCCTTATTTCAATAAGAAGAACACAGTTAGAATAGTATCTAATAAATTTTAGATGAATGCTTCACTTCAATCGGTTTATTGAAAGAGGAATCCTTTTTCTGTAAAAGGCTTCGCTTAGAATACGAGACTATGAGGAAAATCACTTTACAAATAGAATACTTTTCTTTGAGTGACCGTTTCGAAAATCTCGATATGTTTTAGCTCGTAAAATATTTTACTCGCGGAACAAATTTTTATGGGTAGTTATTTACTTTGCTCGTGTTAACTTGGCCGTATTGCAAAATTGCGAGTATATGCCTTTAAAAATTGTCACGTTGAATATTTGGAAAATAAGTTTAGATCATTTCATATAAGAGTTGTTGAAATCACAATGGCATCCTCCGTCAGGAAAGAGGCTGAGAGGATCGGAGACGACGCCATAATATTAATATGCATTTGGACAAAGTTCGATGTTCGATTGAAAGATGTTTCGCATCATTTGCATATCGATACAAGAGCCTCCGTATTAACACGTGTTATAATAAATGCTCATTAGAAGCATCTGCTTCGTTAGAACGTCCAAACATGAGAAACGCGAGGATTCTTGCGCAGGATCTTTTTACTTTGCAACAGAGAGAACACACTGGTTTTGTGTTCTCTCGCGATACTTACGAGGAACGGTACCTTGCGTCTCTTTCATCTTTATCTTACTTTTATTTTCTTTACTTTCTTTATTTACGTAAAGAACACTCGACATGTGCAACTTTCTCCTGTCATGTCTGAAGTGGAAATCGACACGCGTGTCATACTTTATTTCACATTTCTGTCTTCTGGAACTCGCACTAAAGTTCTCTAACCTTTCCGCGCAGAATATAAATATCCAGTCGAGATCGTCAAATTCAATATTAATGTTCAAAAGTAGAAACTCTCGTTGTTGCTTTTCGCGCGTGCGTCAGGGGAACCCCTTCGAGTCCGTACTTTTTTTGGAGCACTTCTTCCGATACGGCGGGCGAGATGAAGGAAACGAGATAGAAATTTTAGGTTGTATCATCGGTGTGTGAACTTGTATGAATGCATTGTGAAAATAGAATACAATACAATACAAATAATGTGGAATCCGTATGCATATTCACGCACATGCCATGGGCTATTTCGATCAACAAAGTTAAAGGACACGCTTACCGAGTGTTACTTACAACGCGCACTATTTTTATGAGATCCCCTCTCACCTGCCACCTTTAACGATTTTTGCCGCTTTAACATTCCTCACTCCCGAAGAGGTTTACCTTCATTCCGCGACACGTTCGCAACACTGCTGATTCGCAGGGAATATCAAATCTCAAAGGCCGTACGCGCGACAACGGCTGTATTACAGGCATTTTCAGTCAGAGGCTCTCGCGCGTGCGCCTGCTCTCCCCCCTCCCCTTCTCTCTCTCTCTCTCTCTCTCTCTCTCTCTCTCTCTCTCTCTCTCTCTCTCTCTCTCTCTCTGTCTTACGAGGCGTTGGAAAATACTAGGAGGAATTCTCATTGAGATAACGATACGACGCGTCGTATAAAGGTGGATATACACTAAGCGAACGAACAACGAGCGAACATCGGACGGACACCGAACGCGAATGTTCGAACGTTCGCATTTGCGCGCGTTCGTTATATTATTTCAAGCCTGCGGCGCGATTCTTTAATTCGGTTATTGGAGTTAACGATAACGAAAGTGTCGTTAACTCCAATAACGAGTTAAAGAATCGCGCCGCTCGGCCCTTATTTTGCGATAATTTGTGAAAAGTATCGTATGCGATAATCGATTAGCTAATCAATTATCAGGATAATAAGTAAGAAAAAATATCTATCTTGATATCGCAAAATTAATAGCTAAGAAAGCAAATTTGTAAAGAGAAGTAGCACGTGGCTGTGACGTCCAATCGTAATTAGCTGATCAATTATGAGACGTATCTAAGTTAGGGGTTAAAGCCTACCAACTTTATAATTAAAGCCAAAGTTTCCGGAACCGATTTCAAGACCCGGGGCCCGTGTTAACTCGTTATTGGAGTTAACGACACTTTCGTTATCGTTGCGCAGTGCTTTTGTATACCGTGGAAAAGCTGCGCCGCAATAACGATCACGAAACAAACTGTCGTTAACTCCAATAACGAGTTACAAAATCGCGAGTCACAGGTATCTTATGATAGCGATTGTTCGGATTGCATGTTCATCTCGCTCAGTGTACAGCCACCTTTAGAGGGGTTTATCCGTTTATCGAGAGTCGCTCCACGACGAAGCGCGACGAAGGAGAGGAGATTTCCGCGATTCCGCTGGGGCGCGTTTGCGGCTCTTTTAGCAGCGCGCCCGGTCGCATTGCGTATGCGTACAGCTGCGAATACGCGAAGACGTACGCGCGTGCATGCGTACGCCGTCGACGCATGCGAGCGGCGCGGCGTAGCGAGCACGCGTCGATCGAAATTTGACGTTTGCAGCGCGCGCGCGCGCGCTTCCGTCGGCTTCCGCGGGCGGCGTCGTCGTCGGCTCGCCGGACTTGCGCGCGAGCGGCCAGTCGCGAGCGCGAGTTCAGTCAGGTTGGAAGTGTCGCTCGACCGTCGTCGTCGCCGTCGTTGTCGTCGTCGCCGCCGGTCGCGTCGCTCCGGTCTTCTCGCTTCTCTCTCCGTCTCGATACGTCAAAACGCGCCCCGCCACGCCGCGCTCCGTCGTCGAGGTGCCGTTGCCGTCGTCGTCGTCGTCGTCGTCGTCGTCGTCGTCGTCGTCGTCATCGTCGTCGTCGTCGTCGTCGTCGTCGTCGTCGTCGTCGTCGTCGTCGTCGTGGTAGCCGTCGCCTCGTGATTCAGTGTACCCGCGGATGTGTATTGTGTGACCCGTTGCAACCACCTGATAAAGTGTCGCCGGACTCGCGGAATTAGTTCCGACCACGGGGGAGGAAGCGAGTGCAGCCGAGGTACGCCCCACCACTACCGCTGCCACCGTCGTCGTCGTCGTCGTCGTCGTCGTCGCCGCCGCCGCCGTCGTTGCTTCAACCCCTCAGCAGCCCGACGTCGATTCTCCCCGTTTGTGGTGAGTAACTCACGAATGTTGATCTCCCGTGCTCGCGTTATCGGAAACGGAGCGATACTCTGTAGGAGGGTATACATGTCTTTCTCTTTCTCTCTCTCTCTCTCTCTCTCTCTCTCTCTCTCTCGCTCAGCTGTGTTATCACGCATTCCTTGAGGGGGAGAGAGAGAGAGAGAGAGAGACAGAGTGACTGTCGATGCGCCCTTTGAATTTTTCTCCTTTATCGAGCCGTGCATATGACGGCGCGACGAAATTGATTCGGAGCGCGCGCACCGCAGAGCGGGCGACCTTTGACGTATAAGCTTCTTTAAGCACTTCGCTTAACACAACTCGACCGCGTAACTTGGACGCGGGCCGCGAACTTCGCCAATTTATGCGGAGCAAGGCGGTCGGCGATTTTTACACCGCGGCCTCTCGTGTAAATATGAACGTTCCGCGTTGATTGAATTGAAGGTTACCCAGCAGTCGCTCGCGGGCTGCTTCTCGTATTTGTGTGTTTCTGCGCCCCCCTTCTGCGGATGTCTCGGCGTTCTCGCGGTTTCGCAGTTGACCGTGTTTTTATCTCATCGCCTCACTTAATGTCACTAATGTCTCATTGCGCGCGCGATTTATCGACTGGACTCGATCGTGGGTATATTTATAAACGAGGAACGACTTGTTTATCGGGCTTCGCTATTATCCGCGGTTCCGGGATTCGCGTCCTGCGGAGATACGCAGGAGTTACACTGTATTTATTTATTTATTGATATCAAGCGATCGCGGGTCTATCGCGGGATCGTCAGGTGCAACGAGGAACGCACAGGTGCGCGTTCCGGGCTCGACCCGGGCAATGCAATAACGCGCAATAACAGTGCGTGATCGTTAAGTTTCTCTCCCCGCTGTCTCGAAAAGCTGCCGCAACGGAATAAATTCAGCGAATAAATCTTGCATAAATCTGTTAAAGCCTCGTGTATATACAGTGAGAAAAAGAAAACGCTCCCTCCGCGGAGCCGTGTCGTTTATTCGAGGCTTAATGCCATAATTCAGATCCCAGGATTAAGCGGGGAGAATGTTGTTAGGATCAGAATCTCCTAATCTGCTGGTTACCGCAGTGAAATCGAGATTTATCGCCACGAAAATTGCGCCGCGGGACTCGCTCCGCCGCCGCCGCCGCCGTCTTACATTGTAAAGCGCGAATTTCTTCGCGGAGCGTGGCCGCATTTTGTAGAAAGGCAAACGCGCGCGCGCGATGTTTTCCCTGGACGCGCGTTCGACAACAGGTTTTCACGCACGTAAGTGTCCGCATCGCTTACATAACGCGCCGAAGGTTGCTCGATCGCTGCGAAGTGACTCTCGGGGGAGCGTCCTTTACGCTCTACCCTCGGCCACGGGAACTCGCCGATTTCTCGTCGCGACGTTAAGGGAGGATTCACACTTGGGGAAAAAAGCAGCGAGTAGAAAGGCGCACCTAAAAAAAGAAATAATTTCAGTACAAGCGGAATCATCTAAATTTTAGAGGATTTTATTCTTATATATGGCCTCAAGAGAACTCCTCTAAGATTGAGAGGAAAATATTGTAAATACGTTATTCTTGAAGCTAGAGGAATTATATTATGTTATATGTATAACGCAAATCTTATTGATTTTAATATAAATTTCCTCTTGTACACAGATTATTTAATCTTTTTTTAAGAGGATTATTATTTATTCTTACTATACTTTATTCTTAATGGTTATACTGATTAATTTCAAAAAATTATTATAATGTATAGCGAAAAGTATATATATATATATATATATATATATATATATATATATATATATATATATAGATGCACTTCTGGCTGCAGTTCTACAATAGGTAGGTACGAATGAAATAAGTTTATCATAACAAATAAATTTCCAATCAGTTTTGTTATGGAGGATATCCCCTCATAGCTACAAAGACGTTCATCGTAACCAATTGTATGAAACATAATTAAAAGAAAGAATATATTATGGAACTTCTTGCAATAGATTATAAACCGTATTTGACCAAATGTGGGTAAATTATCTCCGTTATACACAGTAACACACATATCTTTTTTAAAAAACGTGTCAAATATTCTGACCCATAAGCACATGATTATTTTCTCGTTCATGTCTGGAGGTAGAACATGACTGAACAAAAAAAGCCGATATTCGAATCAACATATTCTTTTTCGTATAAAAAGAAAATTAATTGATATAAGAAGAAATCCTCTTGAAATAAGAGGAAAACAGTTAGAATATCTAATAAATTTTAGATGAATGGTTCACCTTAATTGTTTTATCGAAAGAGGAATCTTTTTTTCTGTAAAAGGCTTTGCTTAGAATATAAGAAACTATAGGAAAAATCGTTTTACAAATAGAATTTTTTTTTTTGGGTGCGGAAACCATTCAGAATTCGTGCTGGTAGTCAATGTCTCTTTCTCTCTCTCTCTCTCTCTCTCTCTCTCTCTCTTCTCTCTCTTTCTCTCTCAAGTGAAAGACAGACTACCAGCGCAAGTGCTGATTGGTTTCTGCTTTCCTGCTTTCTGCTTTTTTCCCCAAGTGCGAATCCTCCCTAATCGCCCGGGATACTCTCTTGCTTCCTTCGGCCTTACCGACAATGTGCTCTTTGCTTTCTGTCTCTTTCTCTTTTGTCCCCTTTTCGCTGAAACTGTATGTCTCAGGCCAGAGAAAGATAAAGAATAAGAAGCGGGGAGCGCATTGTAAATCAGGCTTTATACTTAAAGGACCGGCCGCTCTCTCGCGTCTTTTTCACGTTAGAACACGTCCCGCGAATTCCGCTCGTCAATGCACCGCACTTTTCTGTCGAAAGTGTCTGGTAGCTGCGATGGTATAATCTGCACGGTGAAAGCATTGCAGCCAGGAGAACCATTTTTCCGGTAAAATTGGCGGTATAATGTTGACCGATTATATGCCATTTATTTCATTTGGCTCTCACTATTTTTGTACCAAGCTGAAGATAATCAACGATGGACCCTGAAAACCGACGTTCAAGTCTGTTATAGACCTTGAAAATCGACATTCAGATATCTCGGGAAAGACAATTTTTGCAACGAAATTGACGGTATAATGTTAACGATTGCATGTTTTTTTCATTTCACTGGGCTCTCATTATTTTTATACCAAACTGGAAGATGGTCTGCGACAGATCTTGAAAATCGACACTCAGATACTCAGTTTTGTCATGTGATGCCTGTTGTCCTTGATAATAATACATTAACGTAGTGAAAACTAGCATATTTTATTTTGCAATAGAGCTCTTCGGGAGTTTCTAAGTCTTGTAGTCCAGTTAAGGTTATCTTGTTGACGAAATAATTGGTCATCTTTTCGTCAATGTGCCTCGTATGGCAACACGTGGCCCTGGAAAAACGACGTTACAGCAGCTGCTGACTCGTGAACATTCTTTCCTATTTCAAAAAGTTTCCGAACAACAAAGACCTTTGCCCTTTACAAACACGTTTGAAGGTTTGAAGAAGGTTTAGAGGTACCTTTGAAGGTTTACGCGAGACTCGCAATAGGCATTCATCATTGACAGCAGTTAACTCTTTGGGACAGAGGATTTTAAGACGAAAAAGACGCTATAGTTGCACAGAAATTTTATTTAAAGAAAAGGTAACATAGTAGATTTATTTTATTTATAAATGATGAATTATCACGGTCCCCTCTGTTCACATTTTGTACAACAACTTTGTCAGTAATCAACATTTTTAAGTTTAAAAATAATGAGGAAACATGTCTCATTAAATGCTGAATGTGTACGTACCTTGAAAAACATCTCGAAATGCTCGGAAGTAAAAACGCGTTATAAAAAGTGCTAGCTATTGCGTATTGATATATTAGCGTCACTGCGCTAACGGCGAGCTACTAGACAAATCATTTCACAAGTAATAACTGGAATTCGCTACGTAATAACGGAGATATTGAGAGTAGAGCCATAATACCCACAAGGGTCATAATACCAGCTTCTCCTCTACTGAAAAGACGGGACGCTTTCTACCCCACTCCTATGTCTCCCTCAAAGAGTTGAACGCGCCACAGAATGTACGAAAAAAGTCCATGGCCCACTCTAAACTCTTTGAAATATTTCAATCCAAAGGAGCGAAAATTCCCCAAAGGAGGCGAATGTTTACCTCAGACTTCGAATGGACTTTCTTAACCCACGCGAGTGAACGTTTCAGCCAATTAGAATGAGTTTATTCCCGTGAGACTGCAGCGAGAGTACATTAGATACGTCCTCCTTGACTTCCGGCTGAAGATATTCTTCACCTGGCGACTCGAAGAATCCCCGCGCTCGGTATGAAGTCACTCGAGTGACTCGGCTGTTAATTCATCGTTTGAATGCGACGTCGAGCGCGCATTTTTCTCCGCGCTTAAATCAATGCGAAGTTGCGCTCGTAAGGTGTAAAAATGTCTTCATCGTCCAAACCCGTTGTTTATTGTTTATCTTGACGAAATAAGATGGCGACTTGTGCCGAACATTTCAACCTGACTGTGTGTGCGCACGCACACGCTTCTACGTCGATCTATACGCGACGGCGGGCTTTAGCGTGCACCAGTGCGCACTAGTGCATCGAATCGAACACCGCAATTCTAGCCATTATTTCGCCCCCCCCCCCTCCGACGCTTTTCAGGGATATAGTTACGGCATAAATGCAACGAGCAAGTGCTTTAGTTTCGACTCGTGTCGCCTGGGTGATATTCGCTCCAACTTTTCCACTCTACACCGTCTAATGCAGAATACCTGCGTTCTCCTCTCTATTCAGTCTTAACAGAAACGTGTACATTTCGCTGAATGTATCTCGAGCACGTGTGTGTGTGTGTGTGTGTGTGTGTGTGTGTGTGTGTCGGCAATAACGAAGATAAAACTGTTATTAGAGACTTTTTATCTCAGCACTTGAAAGCTGTCATGAAAGAAAGTCGCGTTAGCGCTGTCATGGGTGAAATTTCGCCCCGGTATATATTTCTCTGATTTGAAAAATCACAAAAGTGTCGAACGCACAAATGCAATTTTAAGTGTTTCGTTATTATCGAATGTCAGATGAGAAGCAGAGAAGCGTGTTACCGTTATCGGTATCGGGGCGAAATTCTGCCCAAGGTGGCTTTCGAGGGTCAAATACGAGATTGCAGTCGCTGTGCTAACAGCGAAGAATCGCAAAGTTGGAGCGAAGAGCGCGAGTTTAATTCACTCCGGCGAGTCGCGTCGCGACACATAATGGTCTTGGACGCGGCGCGACTGTTAACAAACGCGGTCAATTTGCCGCGTTTGCAGAAACGACGAGCGGGGGCACCGACGTAAATAATCGATAATGACTGTTGCCTCAGCGAGCGCGCCTCAGCAACGCCGTCGCTTTACGCATCGCCGAACATTCCGCGGAGCGCGATTTCGTTGGCGAGCTTTTCCGTGCCGGTTTTCCGTGCTGCCGCGTCGCGAGACAATTCGTGACACGCTAATTGGCGCCTCGGAGAAAATGTGATTCACGCCATTCACGTTTGCACGCTTTCCGCGAGAGCGAGCGGATATAACGTAATAGCGCGCCGCAGGACTCTATTATCTCGTGCCCAAGGACGCACGTTCCACCATTGTTCCGTGGTCGATGTAAATAAGATCGAGAGTCCAAATACGCCTCGCCTTTTCCTTCGACGCGTGAGTAAATAAGAATTCGGCGGTATCTCGCGGGGATCTTCATTGTGCGCGGGGAACGATTAACGTTAACTCGTATGCACATCTACATCTATCTACATCTCAGGTCATTGTGTTTATGGGGGAGGAAAATAGCGAGGGAGGAGGGGGGGGGGAAACACAATGGACGGGATTCGGGTCATTAGGGAAGAGCAAAAGCGAACTCGCGTTTCGGAACGGTTGCTTAACGAACTCCACCTGACTCTGCATGCATAATGCAGTCTCCGTCTTAATTGTATTTCCCCCCCCCCTCCCCCTCCCCTTCCCCCGCTATACCCCGCGGTCTCGCGGAATTCATCGTTTATTTTAACCTGTTTCTTTCCTGTCATCCCCCGAACGCTACACGCAAATATTTTAAATTATCGATTACATGGACCAGCCGGATTATACGGGGCTTGAAGATTTCGCTGAATATTCTTTGCATGTCAAGTCCGATTGTTCATCTTTAATTATTTATGAACAAGTAAAATTGAAGAAAGCGACTTAAAAGAGATTTAGTTTCTTGGAAAATATTTAAGACAGGGGCTGAAGATTTGGACGCTGAATATTCTTCGCGTATCAAAATGCGAAGCAACATTTGCATCGCTACTCGCTGGACTTACTTTGGATTGGATTTTGTAAATCTTACGTGAAATATCCGCAATTGACGATTTGAGAAATTGTAATATCGTACATCTGATTTAAATTTATTCAGACTTACACAGATTCACTCCTACATGGCATCTGCCATTTTGAGTTTTTGAAATCTCACTTCAGATTTCACAAGTAATTAGCGAGAGATCCAGACAACAGAAAATGCGAGGTTTCGTAGAAACCCGTCAGGTAGAAAAAATGTGCCGTACAAGGGGTTACAACTGCGGTACTTTCGCACAATATATGCGCAATATATGCGCACGTGTGCTGGGTTCGATTAAGCGCCGGCAGAGTAACAGAGTAATGTAATGTGTGCCGTTTGGTGCGCAAATGCGGCGATCTAGGCGAGTCGAATTAATGGCCTCGGTCGCTTGATGGCAACGCTTGACGAAACCGCGAAAATAGTCCGAACAAACGAGGAGATAAGATAGAGGGCTTATTAGAGGTGCGCTTTATCTGCGGCAATATTTCCACGTGATTGCCTTCCCTCGTGATTATCTTTTTACTCAAGGGTAATTTACACTGCTCTTATTCTCTTTGAGCGAATTTCTTCATTCGCCAGCGAATTCGTTGGTGAGAACTTCTTCTAGACAATAAATTTTATTCGCTAGCCTGCAAGACTTAGAATTCGCTGCTCTCAAACATTTCTTGTAAGGTGCTCCATTTTTATATTCGCTAACGTCTAAGATTGGAAAACAACGCGATCGGGTCTAGTGGTCAAGGTTGAACATGCGCAACTTTCACGCAGCGATCACTAGATGTCGTGTCTTCGAAATCTTGGACGCTAGCGAATAAAAGAATCGAGCGTCTGGAAGAAACTTTTACCAGCAAATTATGAATTTTAGAATTTTAGACGTTAGCGAATAAAAATCTATTGTCCAGAAGTTTTGTTTATCAGCAGATTCACTGGCGAATTAAGAACTCGCTTGCTCAGAGCGAATAAAAGCGGCGCTGTGTAAATCACCCTTTGGTGTCCGCGAATTTCCGCCAACTTCATTGCGTAAGTGTCGCGCGTACGCGCATGCGTGTTAAGCGCACGCGACAGGTATACGCCATTTAAATACATCGTGCGATAAGATCGCTGATATTGTACCGTCGCATACACGCGTCGCATGCGATCTCCATTGTCGCGACGTTACATTAGGCGGGTATTGTTGTCGATGTCAGGTGATTCATGTGCTTTTCCGGCAATTATCAGCGCTGATAACGCAAAGATTATGCCGCTTCTTCTCTCGCTCTCCCCCACCCCTCGTCACATCTCTCACCTTTGGCTGCTCTATTTACGGCGCCGATTCCGCCAAGGCATATCGGAATCCATTAAACGACGATTACACGATCCAATAACGCGCTTTTTACTCGTCCTTCTTATCAGCGGGCTGTATTTACCGCCGTTTTTATTGCTTTGACGCAAATCGCACGGCGCGGTGCGTATGCCGCGTCACGCAAGAAGAAATCCCCATCGCCGTGGTCGGCGAGCGCGGGGATGCTGTTAAAATGTTATCTCGCGGATGGTTCGACTCTCGGCCGCGGCTGCTGAGCTGCGATTTTTGAAAACATTCTTCTAAATTTTGCAGTGTCAGAAAGAATTTGTAAGAAATTATCAAATTTTGCGAGCCTCTGTTACAAATGGAAAAACTTTCCATCTTTTCGCTGCGCAGTACAGTGTACTAAGGTTTTCAGCATCGCTGATTACGAATGTGATATAAAAATCAGAATTTGGCAGAATTAACAATTGCTAATCTCCTGTCAACACAAACAAAATCATTGTTTTAACACAGTATATACGTTGCAATAGAGTATACAAAGTTGTCCAACATAAATGGGAAGTCTGATACGTCTGATATGATAAAAGTAACAAATTCAGCGGAAGAAAGTTGCAAAATAATTTGTTTATAACAAAATTGTTTAAACAATGTATTTAGAAAATTATATGTTTTGAAAACCTGATGCTTGATGATTTGAAAACATCAGATCAAAGCTACATATTTGGTTTTCGTGAGAATAATTCTGTTATAAACAAATTAGTTTGCAACTTTTCTCCGCTGAATTTTTTACTGTTATTTTTATCATACTTCATATCAGACTTCGTTCATTTATGTTGAACGGCTTTGTCTATTGCAACGTGATACAGGGTGTTTACGATCCCCCGTCCACTCCTATTATTTTGAAAAAGGGTGATGCTAGGAAATTCGACAAACATGTCTCTTATAGAAGCTCGTCTGAAGTTTCTGATAGTGGTATCGCCATGTTTGAGCAACTTTCGGAAATACCAGAAACTGGAGGCAACTTAAAAATTTTAAATGGCAACATAGGTGTCGTTGGTAACATGGGGGTGTCGTTGGATAGAGTGTATAAAAAGAAACAACTTTGGTCTGCATTTGTTAAGTTGATGATTTTGAAATTTCCAAAAGTCGGTAAATTAACAAAAGTCAGGGCGCAAGTATAACATAAAATGTTCCTGAGATTAAATAGAGCAGAAAAGTCTAGTACCATTTTTTCTTCCGACAAATAGTCAGCGTGATATCGTGCGTTAAATATTGAAAAAGTGATCAGGTTTCTCTTAAATATCTCGAAAAATATTAGGCAAATAAAAAAATGTTTCAGACAAAAGTTGTTTCTTTTCACACATTCTATCCAACGAGACCCATGTTACCCTATGTTGCCATTTAAAATTTTAAAGTTGCCTCCAGTTTCCGGTATTTCCGGAAGTTGCTCAGACATGGCGATACCACTATCAGAAACTTCAGACGAGCTTCTATAAGAAACATGTTTTTCGAATTTCCTAGCATCACCCTTTCTCAAAATAAAAGGGGGGTGGACGGGGGGTGGTCGTATACTGTGTTAAAACAATGATTTTGTTTATGTTGACAGAAGATTAGCAACTGTTAACTGCCGAATTCTGAATTTTATATCACATTCGTAATCAGCGATGCTGAGAACCTCAGTACACTGTTCTGCGCAGCGAAAGGATGGAAATCATTTCCATTTGTTGTAACAGAGGCTCGCGAAACTTGATAATTTCTTACAAATTCCTTTCAATATTGCAAAATTTAAAAGAATGTCTTCAAAAATCGAGCTCGACAGTTTTTCTCTACATTGATTAACGTTTAATTGAAAAAAAAAAAACGCATCCCGATTGCTATAAAATTGTGATGGTCTCTAGCGATTTTCGAACAGTAAATCTCTATTTGTTCCCACTGTGGGGCGGCGCGATAAAGACGATTCCCAGGAACGCGAGGACGAGTGAGTAAACGCGCGGTTGTCGCACGAGTGTCCGCGTATCGTAAAGAGCGGTTCTCGTTATTCCCGCGACCGGGCTGCCGGGGATTGGCCGTTCGCGATAGCACTTAATTCGTAATTGACGTTTATCGCGCGACGGCTTGCGGACGCGGCCTTCCAAAATATACACGCGAGATTTGAGGGCGCGCGGGCGGCCATTCGCACGAAAGCGCTCGCGCGCGATTCGATACAACGCGCCGACGTAACACGCGCGCTCTCTCGAGCTCGTGATTTATCGTCGCGGAGATATAAGTAAAAACAAACGTACGTATCGCCTCGTCACTTGAATCATCGAGGGCGCAAAGCCCCAGCGAGCTTTTTTGCCGCGCACCGCGAAACCTCCGTCGGACGTTTTAACGGTACAAGCCCCGCCGGACGTCCAATGAAAACGAGGCTTCTTCGCTCGTTGTGCGGTCATCGATTGCGTAACGACTTCTTCATTAGCTTCCTTTTTCTCGCCCCTTCGGGAATCTCATTGAAACGCGGACTTTTTTCATCCCGATAATTATACACGCCTCCGTTGCGCTCGCGCAAACGTTACGTATGACTTCCTCCGTGAGTCGCGCGCCGAGTTAATAGAGTTTCGTTTTTTCCCCCTTGGTTCTTTTGGTTTTTCTGTTCTTCCTTTTTTTTTTTTCCTCTTTTGTTCTTTGGCCTCGATCCTCGCGCGTGGAGTTGTCCGACTGCGTCGCCGCGCGCACGGATCTTTCGGTAACTTAGGAAACCTCTGCTCTCTCCGGACTCGGCGCTTAACGCGAGGATCAAGCGATGCAACTTCCGTTTGCTGCATTCCGATATTGCTGCATTCCGATACGTCGATGCAGACGAAAATGTGATGTTCTGGCAAGAGCACTTGGCAAAATACTTTCCCGTCTCGTGTAAATTCCGCGCAGAAACGTCGAGGTGTTCGCCGGGATGTTCTCTAAAAGTGCTTACGATAACCTGGTTAGAGTTAAGTTTCCTAGGAATAAAATATACGTATAGGTACAATCATCTACTACCATCATACTTCATGACAACTCAATGCTGTCTTATTGCCGTTGAGTTGAGTCAAGAAAGTCGATAGTTGACGGTAAGACGAAAAATAGGATAGAAGGTAATAATTCGCAAAAATGTATTAATTGTGATAAACAATAAATTTTAATTAATCGTTATTAGTATTACCTTTATTAAAAGTTATAATTATGTAAAATTATCACGCACCGTTAAAATTAATTTTTTATCACAATTAATACAATTTTGCGGATTATTACCTTCTATCCTATTTTTCGGCTTACCGTCAATTATCGACTTTTTTAACTCAACTCAACGGCAATGAGACAGCATTGAGTTGTTATGAAGTATGATGGTAGTAGATGGTTGTACCTATACATATATTTTATTCCTAAGAAACTTAACTCTAACTAGGTGATCGCAAGCACCCTAAATTTCCCCGAGCGAAATTTCCAAATCGAAAAGTCGAGTCACTTGGGTTCGAGTGACTTCTCAGTCGCATGGAGGGAATTCGCCACTCCGAGCCGTCGAGTGTAGGTATACCTTCACGTGAAATTGAAAGGTGAATCTCATGTTCACTCGGTTTCAAAACGGGCTGAGCACTTACTCCTGGATGTAATTTGGGACGCAGCCGATGATGATCCAATGGGAAAGCTCGCGCCTGAAAAATTCCTGCAAATTAAGTTCTCTCATTGGACATGTATTGCGTTCCAAACTGCAGCCAAAGTGTCCGAACCGTTTTAAAAGCCGGCGTGTACTCCACCGTCACAGAAACATATTCATTTTGACCAATTGAAACACCCGCTCGCACATGGAGCCGGAATTCACTCTAAGCTTGAGTGAGATATTTATTTTTGCGATTTCGAGTGGGCGGCATTTTCATCCTCGCTTCGAACCAAGTTGCCAAGAAATTTGCAATATTTTTCACATCCCCTCCCTCCTTTCCGCTGTAACTTGGACCCCAAACCCCAAAATAATAATACCCCAAAAAAATAATGTCAGAACAAGCGTGTAAATTTTACACGATTTTATTCTTATGGCCTCTTTTTTATTTACATGGCCTCAAGAGGATTCCTCTAAGATTGAGAGACAATACATATTATAAATTATTCTTTACATTATTCTTAAAGTTAGAAAAATTATATGTTATATGTATAATGTAAATCTTGTTGATTTTAATATAAATTTCCTCTTGTACACAGGATTATTTAATCTTTTTTTAAGAGGATTATTATTTATTCTTACTGTACTTTATTATTACTGGTTATATTGATTAATTTGAAAAAATTACTATATATTATTGTTTAATCGCTTTATTATTTAATCGAAAGAGGAATCCTTTTTCCTCGTAAAAGGCTTCGCTTAGAATATGAGAAGAGAATATGGGAATATGAGAAAAATCACTTTACAAATAGAATACTTTTTTTTTTTGGGTGAGCCAGAATCGCAACTTTCGTTTCTCGGGTCAGTCATTTTTCGGAGCGTGCAATTTTTCCTGTGACACTTTCGGATGTGCGAGTAAAAGTTCGACCGCGGAGATCGGCGATTTCCTGGCGATCGATGCGACACGGTCGTAGCATTTAAGCCCCAATCGCACGGTCGACGCCCAATAGCGCCCAAAAGCGACACACATGCCGCAATTATTACGGCGCATTCAAACGATCCCGTTGCCGCCACTCTCGCCCGCGGAACGCATCGCCCCCGCGATACCGCGCGCTTTCCACTATTCGGTTATCCTTGCCGCATTCTGCCGGATCGTCCGCTCCCCTCTGCCGCTTGGAGTTTCCGCCGTGCTTTCCTCGCTCCCAAAATCAATATAGGCGTCGCCGTCGCCGTCGCCGCCGCCGCCGCTGCCGCTGCCGCCGCCGTCCCCGCTGGCGGCACTGGAGATGCGACCGACGCCACTCTGGTCAGGATCCTCCATCCTTTCTGTTCCTCCCCTGACGAGGGAGAACTTTCGTCGCGTCTCTAACGAGTCGCGGCGACCGCGCTGTCGCTTTCTCGAAAGTTACCGCGCGATAATTACCGGCAGCCACTGCAGCGACTAAAGTTCCATAATCAAATTCCGTGCTTTAATAAGCGGGGATCGAGATCGATAAAATATGGTCGCGTCAGAAATTTTGATACTGCAAATAGATGAATCACTTTTATGCTTATTCGTGTAGGACGTATTGGAAAATTATGATGCGTTGTGTGTCAAAGTGGGATATATTTTCTGTGTTTGAAACAGAAAATATTCAGATCACTTTTGATTTGACATCAACAAGAGGCTTAAACTTGACATCCGTTTTCTTATAAAAAAGGTTATCGTCGCAAATTATCATGTATAAGGGCAATTGTTAATTTTTGTTTGGTAAATATGCACAAAAGGCAAAACACCTCGCTGGCTATTTTTCATTTTAAATCCATACAAGGTTACGATATACAAGATTATCTCTCGGAGGTTAGGTTAGGTGAAGTTACGTTCCTAAAATCTTTCTCCTTTCTAAAGTCGTGAGTCTGTCATAAACTAAAAATGAAAATATAAAAATGTGAGTGAGCGAACACTTCGCGAACACACGCAAGATTGAATTTAAACAAGCTTAACTTTTATGTTCTCCTCGGGTCTATATGACCCGAAAAGGAATTTAACTCTAAATATCTTATATTTTTTACATCTAATTGTTAGTACGTATTTCACGACTTTGTTTTCGTGGACTATTCTTAAATGGAGTATATATGAAAACAAAGTCGTGAAATACGAAGTAACAACAATCAGATACAGAAAAGTTACGTAGAATTAAATTTCTTTTCAGGTTGTATGGACCCGAGCAGAACATAAGGGTTAAACCCTGCTTTGTGCAGAGGTCTTTGCCTACTTCTACGATATTTTCATTTTTAATACCGGTAGACTCATGAATTTAGTAAGATGAAAGATTTTAACAAGAATTTGATAAAATATAAATTGATAAGAAAAAGATTAGAGTTTTTATCGGGAATGGGTAGTTTCCTAAACTGCATTTTTTTACCTTTTAATATTTCACAGTCGAATCCGTCTCCGAAACTGGAAGCGACCCCTATATAGATATATCACAAAAAATTTACCCTCTCCAGTATATTTTAAAATGAAAAATATCGGGGATATGGGGGGGAGGGGGAGAATGGGAGAGGAGAGAATATCTTTTACGCACATTTGTTTTATAAAGGATTAAATGTACCCTTTGTTTTATAAAGGATTAAATGTACAGTGAAATTATAGAGTTTTTAATCGTTGATGTTTTGACACAGAAGTACAGTTGACTCGTAGGTATGCCGACTTGCGAAGGTATTAAAACGTCAGTCTTGTCGTAGGGGAGATCCGCAGATAAACCGTGGAATAGTCCTATATTAATAGTCGCGTACTCATCGATCCGCCTTTGTTATCCTTCGGGGGTTGAATCGGCACCGGTGCCTCGTGCGTATTCGAAGGATGTAAAAGTCGATAGCGATCGAGCCCGGGGAAGCCTATTGCATTCAATAGCCTATCCCTCCTCGCATTCGTAGATTCTATCTGGTATTCGCGATATGCTCGCGTACAAGCTGAGCGAGCATGTCGCATCCCACTCGATTCACGAGCGCGCGCCGTTTCCATACTCCGCTGAAATTAATTGGCCGAGTAATGGCCGAGAAGTGAAATTTATCGTGCGGCTTAGCCGCCGCGCGAGAAATTCCCTCCCGTATCGACGTGTCCGCGGTTATAGTCCACGTTGTTATTCCACCTTAACGCGGATTATTATTATTAATCGAGCCCCTTCTACAATCTTGCGCGGAGATTTATCGCGTCGCTATCAATATCTCGTGGGCGTGCGTAACGATCGTATAAATATCGAGTGACAACTTTATTTGTTACCACCATTCTTACGCCGTCGCGGCCTATTGATTTATGTCCGGGGGTTTATCGGAATCAAAAGTTTATATCGTTACGGCTTCACACGCGGCGGGGCTCGTAAATTCCGCGCGGTTTCGGACCCCGGCCTGGCCTGGTCTGATCTGATCTGGTCTGGTCTAGGCTGGCTGGACGCGCCGCGCCGCACCGCGCCGCCGATTACTTATATTTCAATGTAATTTACACCCACTTACGCCCTTCAAACGCGAGCGATATAAAATGAATGATTTAGAATCGCTGGCTCATCGCGGGCTTTCACTTGTTTTTCCTCTCGCGTTATCCATTGCCGCTTGCTTGCTCGTGCGATCCAGGGCTCCAATTTTTGTGCGGTAACAATGGGTTTGTTCTTTCCAGCTGAATTTTGTATATCAGTTCAACAAGTGTGAACACTGAAGCGCTCTTTCTAGCAGAAGTGACGTCAGAGGTTACTGTTCTTTTTATTAGTGGAGCAGAACTTGCTGCCACAGTTCACTGTGTATTGCTTGCACTAGGGGTTTGTTCCTTCCAGCTGAACTTTCTGTACTGGTTCAAGAACTGAAGCGTTCTCTCTAGCAGAAGTGACGTCAAATGTTACTGTTCTTTCCACCAATGCAGCAGAATTTAGTGCAACAGTTCATTATATCGCTTGCACTAAGTCTGGAGTTGGTACAACCAGCTCAGTACATTGCAAGGGCAATATTTGCACTAGTTGAAGCAGTGCATTTTAAAAGAACAGACCTACAATTATTAGGTTATTAGATGCTTCTGCAGCTTTTACTTTATTAATATTAATTTATCATGCCACATGAAATGACAGTATATCACCATCATGTTCTTCATCCCAGATAGGTTCTGCGTGTAACAAAGGTACATAAAGATAAAATAAGATCTCCTTCACCCGAAGAATCATTAACAGCTACAATAACCTTGTGTTGCGCTATGTTGTTTCCTGGCGTTCTCTTCTACCCTATCTGGCGCATTTCTGCACCTATAAACTTTTGCTGTATTCGTCAGTTTTGAACGAGTGCAGTTCCAGTGCAGAGTTATTAGTTCAGCTGAAAAGAACAGACCCAATGAGTACAATCAGTGGCGACAATGTCGCAACGCGTTTCGCTTCGCGATTTATTTGTGCATAACGCCGACGGACAGGAAATTATTTTACCTCGTTTGAAAACGCATTTTTACTTATGCATGAATGCTGCAAAGTCTAAGGGGAGTTGGAGTCAGAGTTCCGCACGTAGAAAAAGCATTGCTTACAAATTAAACGTGACAATGAACGACGTAAGAAACGCATTTCCATCGGGCCGAACGGAATTTCTGGTTTTTGCAACGGAATTTCGCTCGTAAGAACTGGAAGTTTCGTCTCCTCCAACGAAAGACGTTAGTTCGGCTCGGTTGATTGTGTTACGTTTGAATGAATGTTTGTACGAAGTTAAGCGCAACCGATGATGTCGCGTCGAGTGAAAACGTGACAGACTGTCTCGCGACACACGTCATATTCGATAGGTCGCATTCGAGCGCGGTAATGGGTTAATAAAACGATGACGCGTTGATCGGTAATAACAATAATTGAGGGGAGAATGGCGACGAGAGGGGCTTTCCCGAGGACTAAAGCGATATCGTGTACGGACCGAAATGCAAAATTGCGTATATTTCGTCGAGTGACCGATCGAAACGAGAGTGCCCCATTGTCTTTGGTTACCAAGATAACGAGTAGATAAAACGCATTGTAACTTCCGTCCCTTCTTTCCACGATCGTTTACTTTTGATAAAGCCCCATCGGTTACATCGTACGTTTCGACCATAAAATTATCGGTACGACAAAGTGAACTCGCACGATTACTCATCAGCAACAATACCTATTGAATCATTAATGTCGATAGCGGCACTACACTACAGTAAATCGCACTTAAGAGATATCGATTTATCTAAAGCACCTCTCTTGTCTCGTCGAGCGCAGATTGTCGAGCTCGAGTTCTACGACGAGAACTCTCGTCGACGTAACTTTTCCGACGTATCCTCTTGCTTATCTACCCGCCGATCAGGATTTCGTTAATCGACGAAGCGATCCGGTAATCGCGAAATCACGAGTCGGCCGGTGACGTATCCAGCGGTCCCTCCCTTTTTCCTCGGAAGACGGCGGAAAAAGCGGATTCCCGGCTCATACGCGAGGTAGCACGATGGCACGTTAAATGGCCAGGCATCGGCGTTCAGGACACGATAACCGCTCGGCCTAATCGTTGCTTAAGTTAATTAACGGTGATGGGATCATCAAGGTCCCGGTAGTGTCACCGTTGCGCTCTGCTGCGAAACTCTTGCAACTGCAATATCCTCTTCCGTAAGACCGCGGTCGAAACTGCTATAAATTGATAATTTTTATTATTTGTTAGTCGAGAGAGAGAGAGAGAGAGAGAGAGAGAGAGAGAGAGAAATCTCTAAAGATAAGATGGAAACTTTATATGTAGAATCACATCGATGTCACAAGTGGGGAGATGTTTTTTTTTTTTTTTTTATGAAAAGATTTCGATTCTACCGAGGTGGCTTCTTTTGTAATTTTTAGTGTTGTTATGCCCGAAGTAATTAAATTAAATGCTGCTCCTCTTATTATTATTTTATGATTATCGGGCTTAAAGCCAGACCTTTATGCAATTAGTCAAATCAATAGAGGAGAAAGTGGTGTTATGGCCCTCCATTCACATTTTATACAACAACATTGTCAATAATCAATATTTTAAAGTGAGAACTGAATGATTACGTTTGTCCACGGTGTTGTTTAATCGATTATAGACTCAAATGTACGTAATGTTTTATTACTTAGGATGTTATTTAGAAAAATGTAGCAACACAGCATAGTGGGTCGGCGACAAAATGAGGTGGTAATGTGGCCTCCTGCTAAAACTGATACAAAAAAATTAATTTTGTTTGAAATAACACCAAGTGTTTAGTTATGAAATTATACGTTTATTCAAATTAATCTCTCAGAAGAGGGATAATAATGAATATAACTTTTTAAGATGGATATTGACTTACTTGTTAGGAAATACAATCCGCCAGAAAGACAGCAGTGTAGTGCAAACACAAGTGCAACTGTAGACTACAGATTAGAATCGACATGTCGAATAATTACTTTGGTGTGAAAACCTCGAAAAAGAGACGCTATTTATCAGCGGTATTTATGGGATCGCATATGGGACCAAAGTGTCATGTCATTTCATTTAGCTTTGTACAGCCGAATAAAATGTCAGGTAGCAAACAAAATATTCAGTTGTACGTATACTCGTGTGACAATACGCTCAGTTCTAAGATAATGTTAAAGTTTAAAGATAATGAGGAAACATGTCTAATTAAATGCTGAAATGTACCTTGGAAAGCATTTCGAAATGTCGGAAGCAAAAATGCGTTATAAAAAGTGCTGGGCTATTGTGTACTGATATATTAGCGTCACGCGGTGACGCGGCGAACTACAAAACAAATGATTCCATAAGTAACAACTGGAATTCGCTACCTAACAACGGAGATATTGAGAGTGGCCATAATACCTACAAGGGCCATATAATACCATCTTCACCATAAAACGAATATTTCTCCCGTAAGACACAACTTTGGGAAGGGGGAATAGTTGAACTTTGTGTGATTTTTCATATTGTTATATACTCTCCTGAGGGAACGAACTGCTGTTTTTCTCTCACCTCCTCGCTTTATGGACTGCCTGTCGCAGCTGTCGGATGACAAAAGTGTGCCAAAAAGTGTGGGTTACATCATCGTCATTACATGCGCGCTTCTTGCGGGCGCAGTCCGCCCGAGCAAGCCGCGAAATACGTACCGGTATTAACGGTTCGCTCGCTCGCTCGCTCGCTCGGAATTTGCAATACCGTCACACCCGGTATGTGCGTCCGCGTTAGAAAAAGGTGCACGGCAGCCGGTCCGAGTAATGTCGTACGCGCTGAGAGCGCGGTTCAAGTGCGTTCTTGCCGTGAGTTTCGGAGCCGCGACGCTCGCACCGCTGCGTTCCTGGGACAAAAACCCCGCGCAGGACAATAACCCTGAATAAATCACTGCCCCCGATAGCCATTCGGCGCGGAGGGCCCTCCTCCACGGTTGTTTATACTCCGGCGTTGTCTAAATCAGATGAAAACGACCCCACCACCGTGCCTTCTCGTCCCGCCCGGCCGGGCCGGCAGAGGATTCTCACCGCCTCGGGCGATACCCTTCCCGATTATTGAAAATTTCAAAGGCGAGATCCGACTGCCTCGTACGGCAAGAAAGATCACACGACTCGACTCGACTGTTAACAGTCGGCCGAAACCCGACGTCTAATTGCAGACCCGTCGGGAATTGGAGTTTGCGCGCATTTTCCGTGAATACCTGTCGCGCGCTCGTGATTCGTTACACGCAGGAGTCGGCGAATGTTACGGAGAGTTATGTTACGATCACATTCAGGCATATATGTACGCGGCTCGTATGTCTCGTGTGAAATTCCTCTCCCCCTCCCTCCTCCCTTGTAGGTACATGATAATAAAGATAATGATAATTCTCTATTTTGTAACGATGACACACGAACACAGACACGACACTGCTTACGTTTACGCTTAGAAAAAGAAACCAAAACTCACGCGAGAGACAGGTCGAGACAGTAAGAATGCCGTTTCGAAAGCCAGCCTAATTAATATAAAGAAAAAATCAAAGTTAATATTGAAATTGTAACGGACACGAGAATAATATAAAATAAGGTAGAGAAAAGTGGAATAAAGAGAGAGAAGCTCAGTAAATTGCATTAGAACTGCAACAGAAGCATTAGTAATGCAGCCGAGATATAATCCCTGGCGGCTGCGCACGCAAAGTAGGAAGTATTACGAGCGGTATGAGCGAGAGAAATGACAGATCGTGGGCCACACAGACACAGTCTGGAGACTCATGGAGATGATCAACGATGAACTATATTTAACGATAATACCACGACGTGCTGGTTTTTCCATATCTCAAGTCGATTTAATTACAATTAGTTTGTCGTTAGAGAATGTTAAAGGCATTATAAAAGCTCGTCGGGTCGTTAAAGAAGGACACTCATTTGTGCGCGTGTTTTATTCGTGATATACAGAGTCTAGAAAAAGTACCGGGACCGCGAAATATCTCGGAAACTAAGCATTTTAGGAAAAAACGTTTCCGACGAAGATTGTATAGTTTCAAGGGGGACATAAGACAACTGTATCATTTTGTTTACAGATGGCGCCACCTTCAAGATATTCACTGATTATTACTTTCCTTGAGTGGAAACCCCAATTTTTTATCATAGCATCTTTTTCTATCAATTAATTTGGACAACTTTCGTCTGAAACATTTTTTTTTATTTGCCTGATATTTGTTGAGATATTTAAGGGAAACTTGATGAGTTTTTCAATATTTAACGTACGGTATCTCGCCAACTATTTGTCGGAAGAAAGAGTGGTACTAGATTCTTTTACTCCGTTTGGTCTCAAGAATATATCGTTGCAATAGCGATCTGACTTTTGTCAATTTATCGACTTTTAGACTTTTTTCAAAATCATCAAATTAACAAAAGTCAGGGCGCTATTGTAACAATATATTTTTGAGACTAAATAGAGTAAAAAGGCCTAGTACCATTTTTTCTTTCGACAAATAGTTAACGAGATATCGTAAGTTAAATATTAAAATAATTTACCACCTGACCAAGTTAATTATCTCAAAAAATATTAGGCGAATAAAAAAATGTTTCAGACAGAGGTTGTTAAAATTAATCGGTAGAAGAAAGTGACATAATAAAAAATTGGAGGGCTTCCATTTAAGAGAAGTAATGACCAGTAAATGTCTCGAAAGTGATGTCATCTGTAAACAGAATAATACGGTTGTTTTATCATATAACTTTTGTCTAGTGAAAATGCTTTCGTCTAAAATCCTTAGTTTTTCGAGACATTTCGCCGTACTCTTTGTACACGCTGTACAAGATAATCGCTTGTTAATTTGTGCACGTGCGCGCCGAGGGGAGAGAGAACATTCGTCTCTTCCGAGCATGGAAGCTCGTAACAATTACTAAATGTTCTGGTATTCGGTCAAGATCCACTGCTGATTCACCATCGTTGAACGCTACGGGCAATTTCTCCGCCGTGCAAAAGATTTAGATGCCGTTTAAATGTAAATTTCTGGTAATCTCACGCACTTAATGCGACAGCATTGGGAGTCGACCGGTGGAAGGAATCCGGGCTTTATAGCTAATTCTGCGGGACGTGCATCTACTGGCAACTATAGTTTAAATAAGTTAAGCCGCGGTTAGCGGCTCCTCAAACTCTCAAATCTGCGAGAAATCAGACTCTTCGCCTACACGCGTTGCTCGTATCTTATACGCGCAACACGCAATTATTTCTTAATCTCTCCTCCTCCTCTCTTATAGATAGACATTACGTACAACACGAACAAAAAAACCGTGCATACCGGTTTGAGATAATAGCTTTTCGAACAATTTAATTTCTAGCCTAACTCGGGAAAATTACTGCAAGAGGGGGGGGGGGAGTGACTTTAGATCATACACTTTAAAAAAATATCTTTTCTTTCCTATTCTTTTCTTTCTAGTTTTCTTCTACTACTAGTTTTGCTCGCAGTTCATATTTCTTCGTAATAATTCTTTTGCAATTAACTACTGCGCAATTTTCTTTTTGTAGTTTATTACTGCGTAAATTAATTTTTCTTCTATAATCGACGACTTCCTCAGTAGGCGATGATAAAACACTATCTATTTATATTTATGTATTCCTATTTCTTTCGGTAATGTACTCGAGAAGAACGCAATATAACATCTCGTGCGGAGGAAATGTTAAACGAGAAACGTGACGACGTCGATGCTCGACATTATTAATCGCACTTATCGATGCTTCAGTTTCTATCCAAAGGATCTCGAGGTTGGTTCGCGATCGATCGGAAAATATCCATGCAAAAGTGAACTTTCTCGCGAATTCTGGCACGTCGCCGTGGGCACGTCGAGTGAGAGGAGGCTCGTAACATTGTCGCTAGTAATTGGAATATATTAATTTTTGTCGGTCGTTTAGAGTCCGCCGCGCATTTACGCGAGCGCGCCATTGAGATCTCTGATGTGGGTGGGACCGGTTTTAAGCCGCGTTCACACGTGCATCGACGGGTATTGCCGCACGCATAGGAGTGTGGAACTAGTTCGTTTCAGTAGATCTGCACGAGAGAAAGGGATGAAATGGTGTTTCAATACGTGAGGCGAGATTTCTGTTTCGCTCAACATCTCGTCGGATACATGCGCAATGTTGAGCTTTGTGGAAATAGTTAAGGGGACTGGAAAGTCAGATTGTTGAAAAATCGTGCTTGTTTTTGATAATATTTGGTGACGAAACTGAATAAATGTGCAAGAATGAACATTTTAGGTATATTTATATAACATATGAAGAGTAGAAAAATTTTGTTTATTAACAAATACTCATATAAATATACGCTACATATAGCTGAAATATACTCTCCTTCTTTCTCAAGTTGTCATTTTTGCAGTAATATCTCGGCTCTCAATGGTCCGATCAGAGCGAATTTTAGTTAGAAATCTTGAGGAGACTTATCATTGTCCGGTGAACCACTACAAAAAAAATTGAACAAAATTAACAAAATGGCAGCTATTATTGGGAAAAAATCCAAATTTTTCAGTTCTTTAATATTAATTCGATAAAAATATTAATATCGAAATGAAATATTTTGACGTAATTGTCCATGGTTCATCTGAGAGTCAGATGAACAAATGTTATTGCTTTAAAATTTCAAATCGATACGAAGCTCAGTTTCGGAGAAATCATCGAACAAAAAGTTGAGCGATAAAATTTTGAGAAAAATGTTTAACAGTTAAGTGGACGTATATTTATATGAGTATTTGTTAATAAACAATATTTTTCTACTATTCATATGTTATATAAATATATGTAAAATTTTCATTCTTGCACAATTTTATTCAGTTCGTCACAAAATATTACCAAAAACAAGCACGGTTTTTCAGTAATCTGACCCTTCAGTCCCCTTAATGGAAGAATTCGTGGAGATTTTTCTAGCTCTGCGGAGAAGCGTCGGGCTCTGCAGAGTCGATTTTTTTTATCTACCGTGCATTTCGTAACAGTAGACGACTCCTGCGAAAAAGCTGCGATAAATTTTTCACGTAATTACCCGCGAGCGTTCTGATTATTCACGTTTGCGCTTGTTTCTACACAGCCATGCGCGAGCGTTCGCAGGTGTGCGCTGGGTATAAAGTGGAGTGGGAGGGACCTGTGTGAGAGGGACTCTATCTCCTTCTACCCTCCGGCAGATTATATTAATTAAACGTAATGCTAGGAGCCGCGAGAAATTAATCGGTCCTCGTCTCGGCTATCCCCGATCTCTTGTTAATAGCGCCGTTATTCCCCGACTGTCGTTTTATTTTCTTATCACGTGTCCTTTTCGCTCGTTTCCAATCGAAAGACAGCCGCGAGAATGTAACGGAGATTTGATTTCATACGGTAACCCTTGCCATACAATCTGCATGATAGGCGACAGGCGGATATTATCCCGCGAGAAATTTCGGTGTATCGAATTTCGCCCTATAAGTTCATACCGATATAATCGCGCGCTTCGAACGTGTATTTGTAACATAACGGGAGGGAGAGAGAAAGTTCGCACGATTACACTCGAAGCGAGTCGCGTTTCGCCGCAGTTATTAACGAAATAACACACCGCGCTCCCACGCACGGTGAAGAAAGCTCGGCCGAGCCAACCCGGGTAGAAAAATTAATAGGGCTCTGGTATAAGGGCCTGATTATTTCTCTCTAACATTAATCGGGCTCTAGTAGGGATAAAAAGACAAGGGCTCTAACAAATGATTTAACGAGTTCTTGTAAGGCGATATCATAAGAGGCTTATAAGGAAATATTTTTATTATTGCTTGAGTAAAAATATTCGTTTTCTTCATTCCAAGAAATTTAGACTGTAATTTCCTTATTTCTCTACAACTTTGTTAGTATACAGCAAAAATTTGTTTTATTTTAAAAATATAGCACACTTCACATAATAAGATATAACATTCTTTACACATAAAAATCCTGCTACCGTTTCTATTAAAGTTTGCTGCATTTCAAAACGAAGGCGATATTAGAACAATCCTTGGAAGAGACTAATGAACATAGCAACTAATAAAGCTAATAAAATTTGTTTTTAATTGCTGTATGATTAAAAAATCTTTAAAAGAACCGTACCGATAGAGCGTACCTACTAAAACAATACTAAAGTATGACAATTTTATTATCACGCTTCAGATCTTATTAATTAATTTTCTATAACAAAACTTGACTTTGTATATTTAAAACATCTTTAAAAGATCCTTCTATGGTCCGTATCAGATTTCCATATTAAAACATTATTTCGTAAAATTTAAGGCATCCCTAAAAAATCCTTCTAAAGCACTCATCAGCTTGCCTTATGAAAGCCTTATTTCGTAAAATCTAAGGTACCCTTTTTATCCTATTCTCAGCCTTATCGGGGCCTCAGGCCGGGTCTACAATAGGTGTAGTAAGCTTTAAGCCTTAAGAAATTGGCTAACCTATTCGATTATTCTCGTAAAAATCGACTAGGATTGGTTAATTTCTTAAGGCTTCAAGCTTACTACACCTATTGTAGACCCGGCCTTATGCTTCATAAGGATGGCCCTAACCATTTTTTGCTTGGGAACGCGACAATGCCGCTGGCGAAACTTTTGTGCGAAGCAAACACATCTCGATAACAGGACCCGGAATTTGGGGGAGGGGGGGGCCGAATTTCTTTATTCCGCCGAAATTCCCCGTACAAAGAAGCAGAGAAATTCCGTCGACTGAGAAACGCTTCGGGCCCGGTTGCGCGTTGTCGCGTCAGTCCAACCGATCCTCCTTCTCTCCCCCGTGTGTTATTAATCCCTCGGATCGATGGGGAGAGGACACCCTGTACGTACGCTGCGTGCGTGCACCGCGTCCGTGTGCGAAACGAGGCAGCGACGAAAGTTACGATAATTTTCAGCGTAATCGAACAGGCCGAACCTTCTTTCCGATTTCTATTGTCCTCCGAGGGGGAAAAAGAACGCGAGAGGCACGGCAGCCGCGACTCCGTCGGCGGGCGATCGCGCGGCGGGCTCGATCATCGATTCTCCGGGATCCCATTCTGCTGTCAACCGGCTGGCATTCTTGTTCGTTCGCTAACCTTCGAAAACGAAGCCCTTCCATGAAACGCGCCTCGGGCGCTGGCAGAAGCTCCTTCTTCCGCGCCGCGTCCTGCTCCTCCTCCTGCCTGCCTGCCTGCCTGCCTGCCTGCCTGCCTGCTTGCTTGCCTGCCTGCTTGCTTGCCTGCCTGCCTGCCTGCCTGCCTGCCTGCCTGCCTGCGTTTCGCTTTTTATTCCGACGTTGCGTATATTCACTTTCGTTGACTCTCGACTTTACGCTCGGTGGCGTCGCGTCGCGCGTAATACGTCGAGAATATAAAGTTAATTGGCAGGTAAATATGCGCACGCGCGTGCGTACGCGCGCGTACCTGCGAAACAGGAGCAGCGGGAAGGCATTCTTGCGGCGCTTCTAGAACAAGAAGATGCGCAAGAAGGCACCGCGTTAGTCGGGAGGCGACGGCGGGGATATCTCTTGCATTTTCGAAAAAACGCAACGACAATAATGAGGTAACGGAGCGTGTCGAGAATGCGGATGCGCGCGGATCGCGCGATGCGTTCGGCTCGGTTAAGGTTGATTTATCGCCTCGTGGACACTGCCAAATTGGCAGCGCTCGTTTCCTCCGGTTCGTTAGGCGGCTCAATCATCCGGCGAAGAAGCGCACTGTGACTAAAATTTTCGATAACCTGCCCTCCTCCGCCCTCCTCCCTACTCGTTTCCGCCGCGCTCTCTTCTCTACGGATTGCGTTGCGAGCTTGTTTGAAACTCTCAGCGGACGTTAACGCGGACGTGTCTTGTGTTTCCTCTCTTTCTCTCTCTCTCTCTCTCTCTCTCTCTCTCTCTCTCTCTCTCTCTCTCTCTCTCTCTCTCTCTCTCTCTCTCTCTCTCTCTCTCTCTCTCTCTCTCTCTCTCTCTCTCTCTCTCTCTCCTCTCTCTCTCTCTCTCTCTCTCTCTCTCTCTCTCTCTCTCTCTCTCTCTCTCTCTCTCTCTCTCTCTCTCTCTCTCTCTCTCTCTCTCTCTCTCTCTCTCTCTCTCTCACTCTCTCTCTCTCTCACTCTTCGGCATGGAAAAATCGTGACGAACTAGTAAAATATTTTCCATCGTAAGATAAATCACTTGCGAAACGTCTGTAATGAATTTCAGGTAGATATGCGTAAAAGGTAATGTCTCACCGATGCTTCTTATTTTTAAATCTGTGGTAGAGGGTAAAATTCTGAGTAACATTTTGTGATACATCTATATAGGGATCGCTTATAGTTCCCGAGATAATCGATTGTAAAATATTAGAAAGTAAAAAAAAATGCAATTTAGGAGAACTATCTCCGATAAACACTCTTTAACATTTTTTTTATTAATTTATATCTTATTAAATTCTTGCTAAAATCTTCCATTTTACTAAATTTATGAGTCTATCATATACTAAAAATAAAAATATAAAAAGGCACACAGCGCAAGGATTAAACTTACATTTAAATACAGGCGCATTTAAATTACATTTAAATACGTGCGCAGGTTCTTTTTTTTAATTTATAGTTTATTAAATTCTTGCTAAAATCTTTCGTCTTACTAAATTCATGAATTTACTATATACTAAAAATAAAAATATTGTAAAAATAGGCTAACAGTGCGCAAAGATTAAACTTATTTCAATTCAACCGTGCGCAGGTTTTGAATAATTTATATCTTATTAAATTCTTACTAAAATCTTTCATCTTACTAAATTCACGAGTCTATCATGTACTAAAAATAAAAATATTGTAAAAATACGCAAACGCCCCTGCGCAAGGTTTAGACTTATTTAAGTTTTTAATTAAATTTAACTGTGCACAGAGGTTTTTGGCTATTTTTATAATATTTTCATTTTTAGTTTATATGATAGATTCATGAAAATGCGGGAGATTTTTGTAAGAATTTGATAAGACATAAATTAATAAGAAAAATCTTAAGGGTGAGTATATATTTATCGGAAACAGGTCTCTCCTGGACTTTATTTTGGCTTTCTCATACTTTAAAGTCGGATATCTCGGAAACTACAAGCAACCCCCATATAGATGTATCATAAAAAAAAGTTACTCAGATTTTTACGTTTTATAACATATTTTAAAATGAAAAATACCGGTGTTATCTTCTATGCATATTTATCAAATTTCATATCGGGCTAGCAAATTGCTTGCCAAAAATTCGATGACTGAAAAGAGAGACGGCTAAAAAAAAATAGTGAGCTACTTTTTCGCGGGGAACATGGTGTCTGGGATTATTTCGCAATTTCGGTAGCACGATATGGAGTATTTAGTTTGTGATAAATGAACGTATTATAGCGCGGTGACGTAATGGCGACGAGTCACAACTTCCGTGGCAATGTTCTCTATAGATTCGTTTAATATCACCGGAAGTTGTAATAATTCCGATGATGGCGCGTTCTCTCTTTCTCTCTCTCTCTCTCCCTCTCTCCCTCGCTCCCTCCCTCTCTCTCTCTTCTCCCTTCATCTCTCTTTCTCTCTCGGGTGGCTGAGCGAGCAATTGTACGTCGTCGTAAACGAGATCGTAGAGGAGGATATCGTAAAACATACGTTGAAACGTATAACGCGAATAAAAACGCGCACAATGTCGCGTCAAAGAGAGAGAGAGAGAGAGAGGAAGGGAGAGAGAGAGAGCGAAGGCCGCAGTCGATTGTTCATTTTCACGACGAACGAATTTTCGGATGCGCGCGCGCGGCATTACGAAAATCCGAGTCGTTACGTGATCCACTCCGGTTTTGTCACGCCGACGTCCTCGTATATAGCGGCGGATTTTTCATTGTGATTTAAAGGCCCTTTTATATCCGAAGGGGCCGCGCGAGCGAGGTGTCGAGCGAGAATCACGTAGCCCGATAAGTGGCGGATGTTAGATATAGCCGAGGCTCTCTATCATGATCAATAATTTTATATATGTCGCTCCATATTCTCACCGCACTTGCGAACGTTAAACGTGCCATTTGACACCAATCCTTAATAAATCATGCGATTCAACGTGCATGAAAGATCAGAGAGCCGATCGATGCCGGCCGCCGAATTTAGACCGTCGACGATAGAGCGAGAAACACAAATCGAGCGAGAGAGGGAGAGACGGGGAGACAAGGCGTTTCCACGGTAAGCTCGTACAACGTAGCTTTCTACGTGCAATGTTCTGTGTTTCTCTGCCCGTTTTTCTCCCTGTCTGCATCTCTCTTTCTCTCTCTCTCTCTCTCTCTCTCTCTCTCTCTCTCTCTCTCTTTCTGGCCGACTCGCGGCTGCGGAGCTTCGCAAGTGCCTTCGCTCGCGCGGAGAGATAAAACTGTGCGAGAGACGCGACGAGAGGAAAGCGCGGAAACACAGCTATCTCCTACTTTGCTGGGTATCGATTGACCGGTCTTCGCGGCTTCGCGCGCGAATCGATGAGAGAGAGTGAGAGAGAGAGAGAGAGAGAAAGAGAGAGAGAGGAGCTCTTGAGGAGTTCGCGGAGAATGGATCGAGCACAGGACTGTTTGGACGAGTCGAGTACGATGACGTTGATAAAAACGCGACGCGCCACATCGCGCGAGTGCTTACTTTCTTCGACGTTGAGTAGAGACTTGTGTAATAAATGTAATATAGGTCGTGTTATCGATTATCCGTCCGATATCTATTAATAGACCATCCGACGGAATAGGACGCGAGAGGGAAAGAGAGAGAGAGAGAGAGAGAGAGAGAGAGAGAGAGAGAGAGAGAGAGAGAGAGAGAGAGAGAGAGTGAGAGTGAGAGCGATCGATCCAGCACGCGATAAAAGCTCCGCTTTATATTTCTCTACATCAGTTACATGTTTTCCCGACTCGCGGCGTCCTTTGATATTCGCCGCATGGCGATTTCATTGAGCTCTCTCAATCCTCGAAATCCCGCCGTTGCCGCGTTAGAACTCGGGGAGCGGCCACGCACGTTTCCCCGCTCAGCCGCTCTTGACGCTGATCCCATTCCGTTTAACTCGCCCGAGCGAAGTAATTAATTCGGCCGACTTTGTTCCGCCGGTCCGTTTAATTTCTCTTTATTTGCGGAAGGTCAACCGGGTCGCGCTCGCATGCGGCTACGTGTGTGCGCGACTCGTGGTATTCCGAAATTCATCGCGTTCCCAGCTGCCCGCCCCGATATTTGCTCGCGCATAGTTTATGCAGAGAGAGAGAGAGAGAGAGAGAGAGAGAGAGAGAGAGAGAGAAAGCCGGCGACTCGCGCTCGTGATATCCGCGCAGCGTGCACGCGCAAGCAAACGGGTTGCATCGCTCATCGTCCACTTTGCCGGAGCGAAACGCAGCGGGCAGATGCGTCAAATGCGTGTACGCATCCGTCCGTCCGTCCATTCCGTCATTATACTATCAGACGATGCAATTGCCAATTGGCAGTGCCGGCAGTGAATTTTCTCAACGTCCCTTCCCGCGCGCCCTCCCCGCACCGACGTCGTCGTCGAGGTTTCTTTCTCGAAGCGTCGATCTGGTCTGACGCCTTTCATAGAATAACGACGGAACTTGTTCCGTGAATATGATAAAAGATGCGTGGCTGTCTCTCTGTTCTTCTCTCTCGCTCTCTCTCCCTCTCTCTCTCTCTCTCTCTCTCTCTCTCTCTCTCTCTCTCTCTCTCTCTCTCTCTCTCTCTCTCTCTCTCTCTCTCTTCGCACATGGCCGCAGGGAAAGTGACTTATTGCGGGTCACTCTGCATTTTATGCACGAGGGTGAATTTTAATGTCAATGTCTTCGTACGCTGTCGCCCTCGCGTTTGAATGATCGCTTCGCGTAAATGCGAATTTCGCACTAGGGATTTAGGTGGGAATACAGACTGATTTCTCTCCTCGAGAGTAGTCCGGAAGTAGATAAAATTGCGAACCGTGCTCCCTTTCTAAAGCAAGTCGGTGTGTGTTTAAACTTTTATATCGTGTACCTGGTTTACATTTATTCAGACTTACATTAATTTAGTCTTATATGGTAGCCATATTGAATCTTCCTTCTCTTTCATTTTCACGATGTGTTGTTTACAGTTTAATGAAAATAAGCGTGATCTCACATTTTCCTGATATATTGACGCTTACTTTATGTAATGCATGTCTCCCATAGTTTTTACATCCGATTGTTCATTTTTAATTATTTGCAAACAGAGTTGAAAAAAATATTTTTTCAACTGAAATTTAGTGAGTACTTACTAGCCGCCGGTGAAATACTCCTTTTTGTTGATCCGATCGGAAGCATTTTTATCGGTTCACTTTAAGGCAGTATTATATCAAATGTGCACTTCATATCACATAGATCGCAGCAGTTTAACGCCCCTGACTACTACCAGTTGTGGGTCTTTTAATTGATGACATCAGTGAAGTGAAAAAATACACGCTCGCAATCTTTATAGAATACAAGATAAAAAGATGTATCCACAGAATGGAACTCGCGATCGATCGAGCAGAAAATAGTCTCGACACTTTTCTTTCATTCTAACAATCAACAAATAGCTGTAAAACTGACGTGGTAGAATCGGATGAGAAAAAATAGGTCGCGTGTCACGTCAATTATACAGTTATTGATTGATTGTTGGAGCAAACGGAAAATGTTTTCGTATCATTCACCGATTCCGACCGACTTGCAAAATTCATTCAGTAAACGTACACGAATTATTCCGCAAGAATTTTCGGAGCTTATTTTCTCGTCGCTTTGACGTCATAAGTCAAAATATTGCTTTCGTCGCGGTTGCGACGGTCGGAGAAACGAGAATCTTAAAAAGATGAAAGATAATCGGAGATTGCGAGAGACAACAATGTGAACCTGACAAGCAACTTGATAAAAGAAAAAAAATTCGCAATACGGTCCGATTGTACTTCATTTGTTTCTGTTTGTACACTTTTTGTTTCGTTTATACCTCGAAGGATAAAAAGATAGGGGGAGGGGAAAAATAGCCAGCAAGCAAGTATAAAATATCGCAAAACGGCCGAAGTACCTCTTGGACGTTTTTTAAAAATCCTGTACTTCCGGTTCCTTTGAGGTACAAACGATTTGAAGAGAGGTACAAACGGGTACAAACGATTCTCTTTCGAATGGCGTTGGCCGTTTTGCAATATCTCAAAAATTGGCGAAAGTACCTCTTGGATGATTTTTGAAAATTCTATACTTCCGGTTCCTTTGAGGTACAAACGATTTGAAGGGACGTACAAACGGGTACAAACGATTTTCTTTCGAATAGTATTGGCTGTTTTGCGATATCTCAAAAATTGGTGAAAGTACCTCTTGAATGATTTTTTGAAAATTCTATACTTCCGGTTCCTTTGAGGTACAAACGATTTGAAGGGACGTACAAACGGGTACAAACGATTTTCTTTCGAATAGCATTGGCTGTTTTGCGATATCTCAAAAATTGGCGAAAGTACCTCTTGAATGATTTTTTGAAAATTCTATACTTCCGGTTCCTTTGAGGTACAAACGATTTGAAGAGAGGTACAAACGGGCACAAACGATTTTCTTTCGAATGGCGTTGGCTGTTTTGCAATATCTCAAAAATTGGTGAAAGTACCTGTTAGACGTTTTTTAAAAATCCTGTACTTCCGGTTCCTTTAAGGTACAAACGATTTGGAGGGAGGTACAAACGGGTACAAACGATTCTCTTTAGAATGGCGTTGGCCGTTTTGCAATATCTCAAAAATTGGCGAAAGTACCTCTTGGATGATTTTTGAAAATTCTGTACTTCCGGTTCCTTTGAGGTACAAACGATTTGAAGAGAGGTACGCACGGGTACAAACGATTCTCTTTCGAATGGCGTTGGCCGTTTTCGGATATCTTGTACTCGCTTGCTGGCTACTTTTCCCCCTCCCCCTATCTTTTTATTCTTTGAGGTACAAATGAAACAAAAAGTGGTGGAAACAAACAGATACAAACGAGGTACAATCGAACCGTATTGAGAATATTTTGTTTTGATTAAGTTGTTTGCCAGGTTCATATCGGTCGAGAGATACGTATGATGTAAGAATCGTGTGTGCAATATCGGCACATCCATCGTCTATCTCGAGGCATATTGCGATCGTCGACGTTCGATCTGTGTCATCCTTTGTCACTGCAGAAGCTTGAGAACAGGTTGCGTAACACCGTCTCGCGTCGTCTATTTGTCGTTTGATCTTCAACACCGGCGCTAACCGCCGTCGGGTCGTCCGTTTCCACCGACATTCACTCGCCTCTACTTGAACCTCGGCCCGCCAATGTGGACGCGTGTTAAACGGACCAATGCACGCGCGCGTGCTGATATTTACGTTTTCGCGAGTGCGGACCGAAGACTCCCCACGTGGCGCGGCGGTGGCGGATGCGCGGTCGGAGGTTTGTGGGATTTGAGGCTTTCGGAAGGCGAAAAATGCGAGCGGGGGGGGGGATAGAAAGTCGGTGGCAGACGAGGAGGGTGCACTCTGAATGGCGTTAAACGTGTCAAGGGGTATATGTTATCGATCGGGCTGCGATGGAGAATTAAGGGCGTGCATGGGCGACGACGCGGAGCGCTCGTTGAGAGAGAACGTGGAGAGAGAATTTGTCAAAGATTATGCTACTTCCACTGATTCTTTCTAATCAAAAAAATTGCGATAAAAGGCTCTGATAAAAACGTTGTTGGTATATATATAGACAGGGCGTCCAGGATTTTTCTCCGGATTACGCGCGAAGAAGATGAGAGCGCACGTTTCATCCTCGCGCGCGCGCGCGCGCACCGATTGCAAAATTACGATGATCGGCGCGCAACGCCTCTGCGGAAGCGATGCGATCGGACTGTTTGCTTCTTGCGGTACAGGAAATTGGATCTGACAATACGCCGGTTCCTGAAAGCTCGATCGTGACGCGGTCTCGCCGGGTTTGTTTCACACGGCGGAGCAAATTACGTTTAAGCCGCGTTTGTCTTTCTTCTTCTTCAGCTGTTGCTCGCGTTCGTTTAATCCGCACGATCGGAACGTTTACGTTCCCCCACCCCTCCCCCCCTCTCTCTCTCTCTCTCTCTCTGCGGTTACCATCGAAAAGTAATCGACATCATTACTTGGCCCGTTGCCGGTAAACGCAGGCAATGGCCTGCAGCGGGAATCCTCGGGGCCATTCAGAGCATGGCTGGCGCGAGAGAACGGAGCGGAAGCAAAAAGGGGGAGGAATGCGCGTCATAATTGTGTCTCTCGCAACTATGCGGAATCGGCAAGCGTGCGCATGCGCGTTCCTTTCGACTATCGGCCCGAGCTATCGTCTTCTTCGGCTCCCGCGGCTTCTTCCGATGACGACCGCGTTCATTCACATCTTCCATGACTCACCTTCGCGCGAGCGCGCACCTTCGCTTCTTTTCGCTAATTAACGCTAAGGGGTAGAGGAACAGAGTTGGCCATGCGGGGTATCTCCAAATCGCGAGAGCTGCGTCTCTTGACCGTCATCGTCGCTCGCACCCTAATAAGAATGCGTCTGCGCGACGATATATTGGGTTGTTCAAAAAATGACTGCGTTTTCTCCGGTGATTTTCAAGGCCGTTTATTTTATACAAAGAATGAACACTAATCAGTGATTGCTCTTTTCGTTCGATGATCTTCTGCCATCTTTCGATAAACTTTATGATCTCATTCTCGAAAGAGAATCTTCCTGTCTGTATCAGCGAAGAACTGAACCAAGTGCCTATCGATAGCGTCATCTGAAGCGAACGTTTTTCCACTCGAGGAGTTTTGCAGGGACTGAAACAAATGGTAGTCTGATGGTGCAACGTCTGGTGAATACGGTGGATGTGTGGCAACACATCCCAACCAAGCTCCAAGAATTTTCGCGAGTCATCAAACTTGCGTGTGGTCAAGCGTTGTCATAATGGAAGACCACTCCTTTGTAATTTATCAATTCTGGCCGCTTTTCTGCTGTTGCTTCATTCAATTTGTCGAGCTGTTGTTGACAGTACACGTCCGAATTGATCGTAACATTCCTCGATAAGAGCTTGAAAAACACCACACTCTTCCAATCCCACCAGATCAAAAGCAGACATCCACCTTTCTCTGATGGATGTCTGCTTTTGATGTGTTTTAGGCCGGTTTCATCGCACTTGCTTTTCACGATCGCTTTCGCTTCACATTGTTGTAGACGATCCATTTTTCATCGCCAGTAATCATGCGTTTCAGAGATAGGTCGGATTATTCACGTTTCAGAAGTTGATCGCAGACGTCTATGCGAGGTGAACTTCTTTCATGCGGGACCCAAACATCAAGCTTACTGACGTAACCAATGAAGGTAAACGCTTCCAATCGATATTTTTAGTGTCTTAGCGAGCTCACGAATGGTAGAACGTCAGAATTAGCTTCAACTAATACCTTTATTTTATCATCATCAACCTCCGATGGCCGACCTGAGCGAGGTGCATCTTTCACGCTGTAGTCACCAGAACGGAAACGAGTAAACCAATATTGACGCTGGCGTTCTTTTAGGGCTTCGTCACCATAAACTTTACGCAACTTTTCACCTGCCTGCACAGCGTTCTTTCCTTTTCGCTAGTAATAAAACAAAATTTGGCGAAAATGCTCGTGTTGACTGTCCATTTCCACAATGTCACAGGAAGAATAATTGTTGACCGATTCGCGCGCACTTTTTTCCTTGATGGGAGCTATAAGTGTCAGCTGTCAAACGCGCATGGGCGAAATGAATTTATAGATGCGTTCAGTACGTTAAATATGTAACTGAAGTCATCTGTCGGAAATAAACGCAACAACTTTTTCAACAACCCAGTAAAAAAAGGCAAAGCGCGAGCGGGCTCGCTCGAAGTTTGCTGTTCCACGAGCGCTCTGTAAAATAGCGGTGCGCCGTAACTGCGAATTAATACCGTTCGCGGTTGATCACGACTCCACGTTGGCGATCTGGCTAATTACACGAGGCCGGGCAAGTTCACGGTAACGTAACGCGAGAAGGTTACTGTTACTTTTCCTGCTCTTCCATCCCTCGCTCCTCCCTTCCCACCCTGGCCCCCTTTGTCGTCCCCATCCTTTCAGTCCTGGTAGAATAGATGCAGTACGGTGACGGCGAAGGTGGATGAGGGAAAGGAGGAAGAAAACAACAAGAGAGCGAGGGAGAGAGAGAGAGAGAGAGAGAGAGAGAGCGCAAGAGAGACAAACAAAAAGAAAAGAGTCGGTCCTCGAACTGACATTCGAATCGCCTCTTGCGATTCTCGCACACACCGTCGTGCAACGAGTCGTCCTCTTGCTGTCCTTCTCTACCTCCTCTACCTCTCCTTCTCTCCCCCTTTTCTTCCTCCTTTTCCTCCTCCTCCTCCTCCTCCTCCTCCTCCTCCTCCTCCTCCTCCTCCGCCGTCGCCGTCGCCGTTCGGAGTCCTCGCTGAAACAGAGGGAACAGCAGCATCGGCGGCAGAAACGTCGACTCTTCTAGGTTGCAGGAGTTGCGGTACTGGTCTAAGGGAATTACCGTTAGAAGAGCTGCACTCGCCTTACGTACTTCCTAGACTCCATGTTACACATATATACCTACGCCTCTGTGCTGGGCTTCTTCTGCACAGACGGTCCGCCGTGTGCACCGACACTCACACTCACACACACACACACACACACATACATACATACATACAAGCTCGCACTTGGCCGTGCAGGTACGCGCGCGCGCGGTAATGTCATGTATAGTGTGTGCGCCGATATACGCAGTGGCTACTTCCAGTTCCCGGGCTGGGACGGTTCTCTCGTTCTCTCTTCTATTTGCCTGCCTCGTCAGTGGAACTGGTAGCCGCTACGACGATGCGCGACATTCAATCTATTTGGACGTTCGATCGTCGTCCCGCGATCGTCGCCGTCGCCTCGTCGCCGTGTCGGGCCGTCGTCTTACGGTCGAGCGCGCGCGCGCGCGCAACGCAAAACTCGGGTGTTTTCTGTGTCAGATCCGCGCCGTCGCGTATTCGCGGATGCGAGCCGAGATTGCTGCAGACGCGCGCGCGCTCGCGAGTTCAGCGAACTGTACCGCCGCGCAATATTGTTACGAGGCGTCTTACTGTTCGAGGCCGCGACAGCGACGGCGATGAGGAGGCGAGTGCAGCTGCCCCGCGCGCGCGGCAGCTCCATTCCGACGCACGCGATCGCGGAAAATGCATAATTGTCTGGAATAATGTCGCGTAGAGTTCGGCCGGGAGCAGGAGCGAGCGCACACGATGCAAATATACGGTACAGATATGTCGAAGAGTGGAGATGAAGAGCGGCGCGCGTCACGTCGCGCCGCGGCGGCGGCTGACTTCCATTGACGAGAGCGCAAATCGCCGCTGGCGAGCGTCACACGCCGCCTTTGTTCCGCTGTATCCAGCAAGTAACGGAGACAGGATGATTCTTGTATCGACTTGTGTCACTAATGCCCGTTTCCACTAACTGTGCTGAACCTAACCGGCTGGTTATTGCATTGGAATTGACATTCCAATCGCATTTGTCGACTCCGATTAACGACAGATGTAAGTGGTCGGTTCCGTTGCGGTGACCACAGCCGGCTGAGTTAACCAAGTTGATCGAAACAGGCGTCTCAAGCTGCGGGCACAAGAACGGCACGGTCCTTGGGCCTGTGCCGAAATCGCTTTCGGAAGCTTTGGTTTTCAGCCTCAAGGTTGTTGGCAGGCCTCAAGCTAACCTAGATATGTTCCGTGATTAATCAGCTGATCAGCTTGGACCATGCACTGTTTCCGTTTATCAAGTTTGCGAGTTGGTTTTAGCTGTTAATTTTGCAACATTGGGTAGATTTTTCATTACCTTATTACCCTGATCAGTTGACCAGCCGATTACCGATCGTATCGAAGTTGTATTGAAGTTCCGGCAACCTTATTACTAAAATCAAAGGCACCGAAACCGACTTCGGACTTCTGGTTTCGTCGGTCGGCACGCAAGTGTCGACTGGAGATTTGCCGCTCGAAGCCGCCTCGCGGCACCCGAGGGCCCCGATGGATTTACTTTCGCGATTCCTCTACAGTTATTGTCAATCTCGGCGATGGACACGTGTGAGAGTTCGTGCTCGTCCGGTTCAGGCCGTTGAGCCGTTATGAAAGAAGCTCGATCGGGTAGAGAAGGAGAGATGAACAACCGCGGCCGAAATATGGAACAAACCAGTCGCTCGCGGGAAAATTGTACGTGAGATTAATCGCGCTGGCACGCAGGAACAAAGGCAAATAAAAAAGTCGCCGGTACGGTAGAAAGAGCGCTGCCGCGGCACGACTCTCTCTCTCTCTCTCTCTCTCTCTCTCTCTCGTCGTCGCCGCCACGATATTCCCACTTTGGTCACACGTTCCGCCACACATTGTGCACGTCTGGAGTGCCTCTTCTTCTTGCCTCTCCCCGCGTCGCGTCCCTGAACCTCACACTTGGCCACTCGGTCATTGTTCGGCTCACAATGAACCGTTTCGATATAACCTACGTGCACTTAAGTGTCCACACGTATGCGGCCGCCGGTGCACTTTCTCTGCGCCTGTGTGCGCGGTGATGCACTCATGCGCCCGCGCTACTGACAGAAAGAGAAAGAGAGAGAGAGAGAGAGAGGGGGGGGGAGAGAAGGGGACGGAGAAAGAGATACTGACGGGCATCTTTATGTGTTACCGTCTGTTCCACGGTGTTTTAATTGGTACTGCGACTACCCGCGAGACCGGCCTGAGAATCGACATGGTGGCGTTAGGGTTGCCAACTGCCCGGTTTTGACCCGGACTGTCAGGTTTTCAGCAGTCTTGTCCAATGTCCGGTTAACAAGTCAAACCGGACGTCATATGTCCGGTTTTTAAGTTATATCCAATCAGTGGAATGAGAGTTCAGATTTGAGCAACGTTTCTCCGTTTCAAGCGCCTACAAGCGATCGAGCGCCACGAGAAGCTATCTAGTAGATGATCTGCCGATCCATTATTCCATATATATTAAAAAAGTAATAGTTTGTTATTTTATTCAATCAAATCTTGTTTATAAAATTGTGTGGGAATTAATATTGTAAATAATTTCTTGTCATATTTATTATATGATATATATTTGTATTTAATGTAATGTTATGATCATTATTTCTGTCCGGTTTGGGTTTCTTACCAAAGAAGAAATGTTCGGTAATTTTAACTTTTGGAACATTTGGCAACCCTAGGTGGGGTCCTGCGAGACGTGCTACGGCACTGCCGCGGCTCGCGCGAGGGATATGATTGAGGAATGGTTCTGCCATTTTCCGTGCTCGTTCTTCGCGCTGCCGGAACTCGTACCGCGCGGAAAAGCGCGCTCGCTCGTTAATTCGCACGCCGGCTAAACAACCCGCCTCTGCGAGGGATAAAAATGACGAAGCGACCGCGCGCGCGCGCGCGATCGATCGATCCTCCCCGAGAGAGGGATTCTCGGGGAAATTTTATCTTCGCAGACGATACACACGCGAAATCCGGAGGCCGCTGTGTTGTGACGCGCCCACCGCGGCACGTCGCTTCTGAAGATTCTTCCTCTCACACGGAGAGAAGATCGCAGTTCGCGTTGCCGGAGATCAGAGACGAAAGAAACACGGTGACGAGGAGCGATATCTCTGCCGCGGCGAACTGAAAGCACTCGCCCGAGCAATCTGCCGCGTTACAACTCCGTTGAGATAACTTCGACCTGAACGCGGAGCGTTCTATAGAAATCTCTTCTCATAGACTTCCACATAATAACTAGAGTGCTGGAACTTTCCACGTGAGGTACTTCAAGCGGAGGCGACTAGGACGTCACATATTTTTTGCAACTTCGAGTTTGTTAACGCATCTATTAAGGCCCATCTACAATGGCTGCAAGAATAAAGTTGTAAGAATAAGCAGTAAGAGATGGACCAATATCCATGTGGACCATAATCGATTATTCTTATAATAATCGACTGTAGTTGGTCCATTTCTTACTGCTTACGCTTACAACCTTATTCTTGCAGCCATCGTAGACGGGCCTTTAGTCACACAGGCAGTCACTACTCCGAAATTAATATTTGAATTTATATTGCGTAACTATACGCGTAACGGTTACATCGAAGGAGGAAACAGAATACCAAAAAGAAAAAAAAATATGAAAGACAAGTCTGTGTGTAATCTTCATGAAACGTAGCGTGACGCGTTATTTTGCTATTTACAGTGACCGTGAATGCACGCAGATTGTACGTACATTCAAAATGATATGGCGTCTATCCCTCACCGCTATCCTTTATTCAGAGAGAAAGAGAGAGAGAGAGAAGGAGGGGCGTCAGCATCTCTAGTTAGTACATAGAAGTCTGTGGTTCTTATACAACCGAGAGTCTGCAGCCAACAAAAAACTTCTTACACGAATAGTTTTTTCCCCGTGTAGAGACTTTTCTTATACGAGAAACCGTTATAGTAGTAAATGGCTCTGAAAATTCGTTATTTTTTAGTGTTTTTTGTCTGAGAGCCTTTGTTCTAGATAATTTTGTGTTCTCTCCCTTCCCTCTCCCGGCAGACCTGGGTAAATATATAGAAAGGGGTACACCGGTTTTTTTCATTTTGAAATATGTTATAAAGGATGAAATTCTGAGTAACTTCCTGATACAACTATATGGGGGGGGGGGTCGCTTATAGTTTCCGAGATATTTGATTTTAAAGTTTTGGAATTTTGCTTATGCTGGAATTAAATTCCAGATATCATAAGCTGACGTTATTTATAGTACAATCCAAACAGTTAATCAAACATAGTGTATACATAAAAAATATAGGAAACAGTACATATAAGCGGGAGAGGGGCTCCGCCCCTCCTCTACCCCTACTACCCCTTCCTCAAAAAATCCTAACCTAACCTAATTTATTGCATCTTTATATATTGTTGGGCGATGTTGAAGAGATCTCCTTAAAAGCCGCAACATCTACGTAATTATATGCAGATATTATAATAAGTTACGTTGAACCAGGTGATAGATCTTAAGAGAACTTTTTCCAACAATGTCCAAAAATATATAAAGATGCAATAAGTTAGGTTAGGTTAGGATTTGTTTGGGGAAGGGATACGGGGGAGGGGCGGAGCCCCTCTCCCGCTTATATGTACTGTTTCTTATATTTAAAGTGAATGAAAACTGCTTGTCTACTTGTCAAATATACTTGAACGTACAATTATAAAACTTTAAAGTCAAATATCTCAGAAACTATAAGCGACCTCCATATAATTGTATCAGGAAAAGTCACTCAGAATTTCATCCTTTATAACATATTTCAAGATGAAAGAAATCGGTGAGGTGTGTACCCTTTTCTATATATTTACCCAGACCTGTTTTGTTGAAATTTGAAGAATGTTGTCATTTCGATACTTCGTCATTAACGCTATGATGATAGTATGATATATGGAGGAATAGACACGTAACACGATACCGTGCAACGATAACGATACTGGCGTTAAAAGTAACAGAACAGGTCTGCAGATAAGAGCCAGGGTTCCGGATAATCCTTAGCTCGATCGGCATTCCTTCGAGTTTTATCGATCACTCGCACTCACTGGGAAAAATCATATCTCCTGTTGGAACGATTGATCTTCTGATTTTATAGTTTGTTTGCGTTCTCTCGCTCTCGAGAGTAACACATTTTGCCCGAGATAAGTGCGTTTTTTCGACAAGAGACACAACGTGACAGTCGCAAGCGCCTTCGTACAGTCACGTGCATTAATTCGCGCCGAGAGAGGAGAAGCGTCGTTCCCCCACTCCGGCCGTCATTTTCCGCCGCTGTCGGAGATCGGGTTTAGTGCGAAATGTAAACAAACACCTTAGCATGATAACTCTTATGTCCCTCCCCCCGGTCTGTTAATAAAATTTTTTTGCAATATTCCGGAAACACACATCGGTCTTAGAAACATCTATCGCTTGAATTTACGGCTGTGACAAATTTTCGCTGCATATAAGCTGCAAGAAATAATATCCCGGTTTGTTCACTTTTGCCTGCTGGCGGCTGACTAAAAGGTTATGTGCGAAAGCGCATCCGTCAACGGCGCACGTCTAGAATTGCCAACTGTCCGGTTTTGACCCGGACTGTCAGGTTTTCAAAAGTCTCGTCCAGTGACCGGTTAATAAGTCGAACCGGACGTCATATGTCCGGTTTTTAAGTTATATCCAATCAATGGAATGAGAGTTGAGATTTTAGCAACATTTCTCCGTTTCAAGCGCCTACAAATGATCGAGCCATCCAGTAGTGATGATCTGCCGATTCATCATTCCATATATATTAAAAGAGTAATAGTTTATTATTTTATTCAATCAAATCTTGTTTATAAAATAGCTTGGGAATTAATATTGTAAATAAATTCTTGTCATATTTTGTATTTAATGTAACGTTATGACGTTATTATGACGTGAATTAATGCACGTTACCGTACAGTGACACAAGTCGACGCTACTGTAGAACGGAATCGAATGTTATCGTCAGTGTTATAACTGCCAATATTCCCTCTTTTCAGTAAATTTTATATTAACTTTTTTATATGATTCCTATATTTGCAGCATAAAGTATACATTGAGGAGTGAAGGATTTCCTCTTTTGCGACCTCCTCTCGTAGCGATACCTGGTGTACTCTCTGAATCTTTCTATACGTATTTATTGCAAAAAGTGCATGTTGACATTAATGAGGAAATAATATGTGTTGAAAAAGTACTCATGCCATGCGCGATATTCGGCAACATTTGGTACGTTAGCGCCAACCAACGACTGTTTCGGCAATTAAGATGTCCCCCCCATTAAGCACACATATTCAATTGTATGACACACAGCCTAATTGTATTTTTTCTGTGAGAGAGCATCCTGCCAGTATTCGTCACACACAGAATCCCGAGTAAGATCTTGCCTCTTTTATTCCTTACGTTTAATTCAATATTGCGTCGCAAGTTCCATTCGCGGCCACAGCACCGCTCGATTTTTCGAGCCGCGTGTGCTCTCGTCTGGCAACGGTTGCCAACTGCCTTCGGTTCGAGCCAAAGGGCAGACCGAAAATCTTGACCTCCTTTATGAAGGGGTCGATCGAATCGATAGGCCGCGGCAGCCAATAATTTCTTGCACGATAACGACAATAGTACTCAGGCCCGTTCGTCCCAATTTCAGTGCGCACACGTAGCACACGTGCTTCCTCTCGACTCTTTGATATTTATATTCTCCACCAGGGCTCAGTGTAGGGAAGCCGATTTTTTTTCAAACGGATCGACTTAAAGATCGATTCGAATCACGAGGAAAAAAAATCGATTAAAAAAAAAATCGGTTTGTAAAGAATCGATTTCAGAAAATCGATTTGAATCGGTATGCGTATAAAGTGAACCATTCATTAAAGTGAACTGTCTGTCGAATTTCTACGCTCTAAAGTAGACCGCGTGTAATTCATATAAAGTTTAATATGAATTAAAGAAATTAAAGAGAGACGGTACTCTTTTGGTTGGTGTTGTGTGTGGCCGTAAGATAGAAAAAGATCTTTAAATCTTTATTGCTGCATTTATGCTAAGGATTTAGTTAGTTTGATTGAACGTCAATCAAGGGTTTTTAAATGTTATTAAATAAGAAATCACGTTTACTGTTATTGTATATACATATGTATATAATATATACTATTATATGGAGAGTGGCTGTGATTGGTTCGCGCGTTCCGTTCCGCTGAAAATTTTCGCCCATGGGACATCCCACGTTGCCTAAAGGCAACGTAATGTGCATCGTGCAGCCATTAAGTGAGTTCAAATATTACAACTAAAAAGAATTAAAAGAAAAAAACTATATTACTAGTAGAAACCGAAAAAATCGTGTTGGCGATTTTCAGAATTTACAGATCGATCCTTGAATCGATTCAGTTCCAGAAAATCGATTTGAAATCGATCTTTTAGGCTGCGATTAATCGATCTTCGATTAAATCGATTTAAAATCGGCATCCCTAGCTCGGTGTGTGTCTTAGGGATGGGCGATACATAAGAAAATATCGATATTTCATATCGATACGTATCCTAAATAAAAATATCGATACATTAAAAATAAATCGAATAAAAAATATCGATATTAGTAATGTCGATATCACTAATATCCTTTTTGACTATGTACTTACTATATATTTATTTATTGATTTATACTTGTTTATACTAAAATCTATTATAGTTGTCGTTTTTGGAATGCGTCAGAAAAAGTGTATTCCTAGTTATTTCATAGGAAAAAAGGTAGGAATCCAATTACATTGACGAATTGCTCAACCGTTGTATTTTCTGAACGCAGCCTTATATTTAAGTCCGTCTTAAGTTCATGTTTAGATACCATGTAGCCAATGAAATGATCCATACAATATCTGAAGATAAACTCAAGACGGTCTAAATATAAGATCCGACCATGAATACCGGCCTAAATGTGTGCAGATTAAAAATATTATTTGTTTAGTTTCAGCGACATTTTCGTCTTAAAAGACGGAGTACTTTTAACAAATTACATGATATGTACGCGAATTCAGAAAGCTCCCTAAATTACCCGCACTCAGGTTAGCATAAAAGTTACGCACTCCGAGCACAAGTACGCCTAATGACAAAAAGTTACCAGGCACTGCAACGGAGCGAGTGCATGTCGCCAATCGAATTCGCCATTAATTTGCAACAGTTTGCGACAATTCAAACGCAAACGGAACTGAGAATGGCCGCGTGGTTGGTAGCGCTAATTCGTAAAAAGTTTCGGTACGTTAAAATTTTCGCCCAATAGAATACTAATGATTCGTATTGAACTATATCGGAAGTCCGATATTGCTCTTGAAATATCGATACACAGTAACATTGAAAAGAAAAATATCAGTACGAAATATCGATATTTAGAAGATCCAAAAGTATCGATACTTTAAAGTATCGATACTGTATCGCCCATTCCTAGTGTGTGTGTGTGTGTGTGTGTGTGTGTGTGTGTGTGTGCAGTTTGTTCGCGCTTGCAGCTCGAAACGCGCGCGTTTTTACAGCCGACATCCTCGCTTGACGTCACAATAATGACGCGAAGAGGAATTCTCGCCGGCGGTAAAAGCTTCTCGGGCGATTCGTCGCTCGGGATTTCGTCCGGCGAGGAAGGGGAATTGATCCTTATATCTCGATTGTTTAACTATCATTCCGAGAAGAGAAACGCCTTTTGCGTCGAGTCGCACGAAGGTTTAGCGTCCCCAACGCGTCGACTCCGACACTCGACTCGCCGTCGGACAGCGGAAATTCATGAATCGATTACAGTTACGGGAGAGACCCGCACACGCGAGAGAGCCTCGGATCATTAAGGTTATCAAACATTCTGGAAATTCATGGCTGTCTCGCGATTTTCACTGGCCTCAAGCCGACCGTGAACCGCACGTCAAATTAGCGTATACACGCTCGTGGCTGCTGACCGTTACCTTAACGTAACGAATCGAGCGTATTCAGGGAAATATCTTGGCCGACCCTGACTTAACGGAAAGACGGACGGACATATCCCGAGAGCATCGAAAGCATGTAGAGAGTCTTGCTCGCAGGCCATGTAAAGCATGAAAAGGCTCTCGCCGATAGAATGCGCGCGCGTGAGCGCGAGATCAACGAGCGCGTAATCGCGAGACGGCCTTCTCTCCCCTCGCCACTCCACCCCCCCTCTCTCTCTCTCTCTCTCTCTCTCTCTCTCTCCGCTCGCTGTACGAAGAACGCGCGAGAATGATTATTCCCAGTCGCGTGTCGATTCGTAATGTTCGATGCGCGAGAAGCAACGAGCGTTAAGCGGGTCGATTTCGAGCGGCGCGTTCTCAGCGTCCGGCGGGAACGCTTTTCACGAAGCGCATTATTGCGTCCCGGCCGGCGAAGGAAAAATCACGCCGAAGCGCGTATCGGACCACGCCAGAGCCGGATTAATTAGCGTGCGACGCTAATGATTTCGCGCCGCGGCACGCTCAAAGCGGCCGTGAAAGCGCCCGTCGCCGGGCGGATTTCTTGACGCGCTGGAAAAGAACGTCGGCTCGGCGAAGCGAGTCGGAATCCGCGAGCGAGCGGCGATCTTACGCGCGCTCGCGCCGCTCGTGTATGCACGATTCTCTCTTGTTACGCGGCAACGTGGAACTCGAAATGATGATCGCAGCGCGCGGCTCTGTCATAATTGAGATCACTAGGGAGATTAACAGATCGTCGTTTTAAGGGATACCTGTGTCGGGAGCTATTTGAAGTTGTGATTAATGCCCGGTTTCCTCGCACCTTCCAACAGCTATCTTTCTCGAACAGAGATATCCCATCGTCGAGATCAGATAACTGAAATTCGTCTTCTTCACCGAAACCTCTGATTATGTATATCTAACAGATGGCTGTTCTTGATACTATTAACTCCCGATACAAAATGTACTACAAAATTTTGCTGCATTTAGTAAACCATATTTTTATGTGTTACCATTATTTGTATGTACCACATTATTTGTATATATTTTGTATTACCATTACTTTATTTTTACATTGCCATATTTTCCATAGTCAAAGAGAAAGAGAGAAAGATTGTTCGCTTTAATTCTTATTGTATAGAATATCTTGAGTTTATTTCTTATTATTTAAAGTCCACAAATATATCATCATCATCATCATCAGATCCAGGAATATTGATATCCACGAGTAAACATATTCATTATTACGTTTGTGTTTTCGTAAAAACAGCAAAATTACTCTTGTAATTTTTCAGGTTATGTCAGGGGACTGAAATCAATATCTACCGTATGCTCCGTTAAGGCCATTACACACAAACTTAAGCAGTAAGACGTAAGCAGTAAGCAAATTGACCAATCACAATCGAAATTTAAGGACGCCATTTGAAAACTTACGAGAATAATTGATTGTGTTTGTCAGTCAGTTTCTTTACTGCTTACGTCTTACTGCTTACGTTCATTTGTGTGTGATGGCCTTTACTTCGGGTAGAGTATAAGTTTATCTGCTGGATACAAACTTTGCAAAGGTGAAGAAAACTCCGATTCTGGGAGATATTTTTTGGGTGAAGTTGTCGAGAACTTATCCGCGGGTGAAGAAATTGGGCGTAAAACGCACTTGAAAGCAGCGCACTTCACATCGAGAGAGCGTTTATTCCGAGACGAGGCGATCTGCATCGAAGGGATATTTCGCACTTTTATCTCGACGGCCATATCTAAAATTCTAACAGACTGATAGTTTCTTTTTTTTCTTTTTCTAACGACTGCTTCGCGATTTTAAGCGCGATATTCACGAGAGAGAGAGAGAGAGAGAGAGAGAGAGAGAGTCTAAATCAAAGGGAAATCAGCGCACAGAGAAGAGCGCGCGCGCACGGCTCCGCTCGTCGGGCGTCGTCCTTTTTACGCCCCTGCCCTTTTAGGGGCATCAAGTGTTAAAATGTCAAACGCTCGCTCGCTCGCTCGCTCACTGAATTCCACAGTACGAAACGGGACTCGTAATGACCGCGTAGTTAGCGCGAAACTTTGCCCGGCCACGTGCTCGTTAGGAGCTACACACGCGTATACGCGTGTTACACGCGCGAACATCGCACCCTTATTACACGAACATCATAACTGGAAATGGATATACGCTTATATCCTGTAACACGCACACGCTACCAGCACACACCATGGAGAAGGCAAGGTGAAGGCGAGGAAGAGGCAACGAGGAGGGAGAGGAGAGACTTGTAAGTCGGTGGCTCGTATGGACCGGGACTGACCGCCGTGGAGTGCATACTACTCGTTTGTAATTACGTGTACATTCTATAATTCACGCGGTACGAGCGATCGTAGCCGCGCTCTCGACCTCTCGTCTTTCGGATAAATCGCTCTTTAACGGTACACGGAACGTCTCATTTGGGGCGTTATTTAATTATCGCTAATAATATCCGTTCTCGCCGCGTGGCGGCGTTTACGTCGGCGCATCGGCGCGGCGCGAACGGCCGGTCTGTTCTAGAATCAATTCAAACGCAATCTTCGCCGCTCTCTCGCTCGGTCTCGCCGATCTCCTCCCTCCCTCCTCCTCCCCCCGTTGCTAGGGATGCAACGATTTCTCAAAACATCGATAACGATATTATCGTCATTCAGAAGCATCGATAACGATAATATCGATATTTATATAAAAAAATGTATACATACAGGGGTATAAAGGGTGTACACGAAAAATGTAAATAGATCTTTTGAAAAGTTTTATCTTCATATAAGTGTTATCGTCACATTCTCACATTAGAAAATATATAATAAACCGCAGTATCGTTTGCCGGAGGTCACCGCATACATGGAGCAGGAGATCTATTATTACGGTTCAACGATTGAGGTGAGAATGAGGGAAATGAGCGAATTTACTAGACATCGACCAATTACGCAATATATACTCCAGTGAATTCGCTCACTTTTGTCATTTTCATCTCGGTCGTAGAACCGTAATAAGCCCCCAGAGCTGTAACTGAGAGATACGAAATATCAGTAAAATTCATATCGATATATAGCGATTTTATCGGGGACAAAAAAATATCGATAGACATTCGGATATTTGTCTCTCGATACACCGATATTTCGATATTATCGATTTATCGTTGCATTCCTACCCGTTACATTGGGATTTCCCTCGCTCGCGAAATTATCGATGGCTGTTAATTAGTGATTAATATCTCAACGTATTATATTTCGACTTGATGTGCGCGCGCGTGCGCGCCTCGCTGAATATGAATTTGGACGTGATGAATTCTGGATCGGTATGGAATAAGCGAGGTTATTCATGAATATTATAATCTCGCAACGGTATTGATGATGAATTCCTCCTCATCCTAAACGCGTAATCCATATAATTCATATGGTTATCCGCTATAATAAATCTAGCGTGTTCCGCTGCTCATTAGCCCGCTCCTACTTGTCACTTTGTATCTCACAAGTCAGGTAGCCCCAAAGTGAAGTCTGTTATTATTGTCCGTTAGCGTATTCGTTTTTCTTCCTCTGAGAGAGATAAGCTCGGGATCGCAATGAGAACTCACGAGGGCGATGCGAGATCGGCGCGCGTCGGGAATTTGTGCAGGGGATAAGTAACGACCGAGAGAGAGAGAGAGAGAGAGAGAGAGAGAGAGAGAGAGAGAGAGAGAAAGAGGAATCTCCATTTCCAAATTAGACCGTCTACATTATCTGTTGTTCTGGCATGCAGACGTGAACAGCAGTTCCTCTCGCGCGTTCAACTCTGACCCATATCGACGTAATCCAGCGCAATTAGGCTTAATCAGAACGTCATTTTACTCTTCTCTTCCTACGTACGACGTAGGTCGGTGTGTGCCGTCTGATTTATCTGGACTTGCGGTCCTGCCGCGCTCGCTCTCTTCCGGCACTCTGCGATACTCGCGCGAGTCTGAGAACGAGCGAGCGAGTGCATAACGAAATCCCGTGCGAACCGCCGCGCCGCGCCGCGCCGGCGAATTTACGCGGCCGATGAATAGTCGGAGTGAAAACGGCGGTCGCTATAAATTTCTCACGCACACACCACGCACGCGTTACGTTACACGCGCATCCACCGCGCGAACGTGCAGGGGCGCGGGACATGCCACGCCCCTGTTATAGGACGCTCATAATCTATCCGGGGTTGCCGGTTGCTACGGTTATCATCGCATAACGTACACTTGTAAAGCCTCGTAATACGGCTGCGACCGGAGAACAGGCCGAAGACCGAGAACCGAGTCCCGCGCGCGTATCTCGTTTGTAATTAGCGGCTGACACACGCGCGCGCTCGCGCGCATGCGTGGGTGTGGGTGCGTGTGGGTGCTGCACTCTGTACGCATTCGCATGTTAAACGCGCACGTAATACGGTAATATTTGCGCGCTTCGACGCAATTAAGCGACCGCGCCGGCTCACGAGTACTCACGAGAATGCCCTCTCCCTCTCTCCCCTCCTCCCCCCTTCTCTCTCTCTCTCTCTCTCTCTCTCTCTCTCTTTCTCTTTCGGTCCGCACTCCCGCGCGATATTCGCGATCGCCGATCTCGCGAGAATCGAGCTGCGTGCATGTATGGTACTGAAATATTGAGCGCAACGATCGCACTCTCTCTCTCTCTCTCTCTCTCTCTCTCTCTCTCTCTCTCTCTCTCTCTCTCTTTCTTCCTCGGACGAGTGTCGATTATTACTCGAGGAAAGGCGACCTTCGGCGGGTTTGCGGGTGGTCGCGGGAACATGACGTATGACGTGATAATTCTTCCGTTGCTCTCGAAGGGAGTTGGTGCGATTTTGACTCGGTTTCTGGCTCGGAGATTTATACTCGAGTAATTTTTCCTCCGCTAATTATTCTTCTGCTTTGTCATTAGTGACAGTAATGACGTCGTGGTTTATCTCAAATGTGAGAGGCTTCTTATTTCGTTTCCTCATCGATGAGTTGTTGAGCGTTCGCTCGACTCGGGTGATTCGTGTTTCGCCTATTTCTCGAGTGAGGAAGGATTGCTGTGCACGTGTCGTAATTACCGCGACCAATTTCTCGAGAATCTATTATACGCGGGTAATCGCCGCTCTTACGGTTTGTCATGAATGATTGCAATGACGTTGTCTTGCAAGGAACGGTTTGGCAACCGTTTAATCCTGAAGAGTCGGAAACTGCAGAAATAAAGTGCGCGTGGACTTAATAACGCAATTATTTTCTGTCTCTTCTTCTTCGATTGAATTCTAAAAGTGAAAAGATAGGAGAACAAAATATAATATTTTTATATTTTTATTAGTGCCTTTTGAATCATAAGTATTGGGAAAATGCCACGTACAGGATTTTTAATAGCATTTTATAACCTTACAATTAAACCTTGTAATTACATTTTCAATTTTTTAATTCTTAATTACATTTTTAATTACATTTTGTAATCTTATAATTAACACTGTAATTAAAAATTAAAAAAAGTTGGGGAAGATATCTTTTTGTCAAAGATTTTCCACTACTTGTTACTTTAGAAATTACTCCTTATCTTAATATTGTAAGGTGTGGAACTTAATATTTAATATTTGTTTAATAACTTTTATGATTTTAATATTTTATATATATAATATTTGTTTAATAACTTTTATGATTTTAATATTTTATATATATAATATAAAATATTCTTATATACATATATATACAAAATGTCCGGGATCTTTTGAAAATGAAAAATTATGAAGATTAATTAGATGAAAGTGAGAAGAAAAGTTATGTTAGTATTTTGCAAATATTTTATAACAGTTCTTGAAATGATTGAAGATGATCACATCTAGAGGCTCTTTTAGTCGATAACTTGAAAATTTGCGTATTTATTTAGAAAATAGTAAAGGACTTTTTTATTCAGAATGACTTAATCTACAATTAGATGCTATTTTCAACCATTGATAACTTAATAATTATTGTAAAATTTTTACAAAAATTCTCAGTTTCATCTAATTAATCTTCACAATTTTTCGTTTTCAAAAGACCCAGAACACCCTGTATATATAAGAAGACTGTAGAAAAATCATACTTGCTCTGAAGACGAGAATTTTCACCCCTAGAAACGTCCGTTCCGTCGAAAAATGAACTATTACAAAGAAACTTACACATGTACTCTCTCTCTATTTCTGAAAGCTTATAATTTTTCCTAGAATATTCGATCGAATTGTGCCTGTGATAAATTTTCAGATAAGAGGCGACTATTGTTACCTTAAACATCCTCTTGTTAATTTTCTAAGAATACATTGATAAAAAAATGTTTGAGATCATGATTATTCACTATTGACGATTCACTAACAGAGAAGCTCAGATATATATATATATATATATATAGTAAATATTTCTTCGTCCTCATCGCTCTGTTCAAACCAGCCATTCACTCCCCTTCTGTCGTCGCTAGACTAAATGTGCTTACGTTAGCCGTTGCGCGAGGACAAATATCGGGTTGCTGCGCTCTCATACTTCTACCACTTCTTCGCGTTTCTCTTTCTCTTTCTCTCTGTTACTACTTATATCTTTCCGTCCGTGACGGCATATAAAGGCTTATTCAGATGACGTGACATTTCAGACTAATATCATTCCGATGTTTCGCCAAAATCCTATCATACTCCGCACAAAAATCGTCGACATGCGCCGAAATGCGACATTTTGAAGCATAAGTTGACACAATTGTTGTTGTTGTTGTTGTTGTTAGGTAACAAAAAATCGTCCCGTTTATTTAATATAATTAATTATATAAGGTAATAAATAAAATAATAAAATTCCGGGGGATAAATCTCAGTGAAATTTTCGATGGAACGAAATATGAGAATCACGTGTTCGGAGCACGCAGCAGCTCGAACGTCGCGCAGTGTGTGAATGGGGCCTTAATGCACGTCCGTTGTGTCGCGAAGGCGCTGACAGCGCACGTCAGCGGCGATAGCAACAATGTTGACCATTGCGACTTGAAACCAAAGACGATCTCAAAAAGTAATCCAACCCGAGCGAAAGTAATCACCGGGCGCATTCATTCGACCGCCTCAGTTCGTCTTCTCGTCCCGAGCCGGGTGGTTCGTTGTTCCTCGACGGAGCTCTTCTTACTCGCACGCTGCTGCAACACTTCGTCATCGATCGCGTCGATGATCGTGACGGTGATTATCTCGCACGTCCTGCGTCAACCTGCGATCTCGTGGGATTACTTCGTGACGTGGTGAAATTCCTCGTTAGATCCCAGGTATCAGTTTTTCCCGCATCAAGGAAGAGTACCTTCGAGTACCCTGCCGCGGTCGGATAATTATTAATTAGAATTTTCTTTTGATTAACCGTCGACAGGCTCGTGTTTCATTATCGGCTCTCGACGTTTGGCTCGCCAGCGCCCCGAGTGCGACAATGAAAGTGCCGATTCCGTGCTTTCCACGTCTGCACAGGTGTCGTGTCTCTTCGTCGGTACCTCGTCGTCGAGTCAGGAGAAGTTGTCGCTGGTGCGATCGATTGGACGGGTTTGGCTTTCTAAGAGGAAACCATTTGTCGCGCGACGATGGACAGCGAGCACTGTTTGCGAGTATTCCGAAATATACCGAGCCGTTCTTCAGGAAAGATATCGTACATACACTTTGGTAAAGCTTTCAAGAATACAATTAAGATTCTCTCTTCTTCTTTCTGCCACCCCCCCCCCCCCCCCCCTCTCTTGCGACGAGCGGTTCAATGTGCATCTACACACGTTCCTCGAATTGGCCGAGTCGGTAGCTTTCTGTGTTGCTTTTCGTTTCTATCGCTTTGCTTTTCTCGTCCGCGCCGCTTCCGAAACATTGATTAATCGCTTGCATGAGCTTTACAAACCCAGTAATACTTCCGATATCCTCCCCTCCCCCCCCTCCCCCGCCATACACTCGCCCCTATTTCACCTCGTCATCTCGCCGTTAGAAAAAATCAGCCTCGATCTCAGGCGCGCTACTCGGATGACTCTTAAAATTAACAAGACATCGCGGGATAATTAGATGTCGGAATTCATCAGCCGTAGCGGTTTATCTTGTGTGCCGCGAGCGATAATTGCCTTCGTAAGTAATCGCGCGCGCGCGCGCGATATTTCTATTTATATGTGATTAAAATTCTTACGTGATCTCGGGACAGAGACGCGAACTGCGGTTTTACGGAAAGCAACGTCCATCCGTGACGGGACTCGCGGTTTTTCTACGACTCAGGTATAAAGCGGGTTTCCCTCTTCTCTCTTCTCCTCTCCCACATCCTACTTATCTCTCTCTCTCTCTCTCTCTCTCTCTCTCTCTCTCTCTTGTTTTTTTTTGTAATCCGGAAAGACATCAGGCTCGATATTGCGATCGATAACCGCACGAGGAAGCAACAGAGGGTGGTCCCGCGGCAAATTGTCCGTGCCAGTCGCATCTAAATGTTGAAAGAGTCAGTAATACGCGCGTTCGGCCATCTTTAATGGCGATAACGGCTCCGCTAACTACCGATCCGGCGATTCTACTTCCTTCGGGCTGCGCGCTGGAATGATCCATGGATCGCGAGTCGCGGCACGCAGCGCTCCGCTTCCACGTTCCGAGATCTCGCGGAATCCCTCTTTTTCTGCGTATTTACGTCTACGCCGATTATTCCGAGGTTTCCATTCATTTCACTCGGCGGATGTGACGCGGTGGGGCATTTTGTCGTTTGCATACATTTGTCAGCAATACACAAGGGTGCAAATTAAATTATTAATTGGAAATTATATTCCGACGAATCACGTGCTTTTCAAATATATTTGTGGGTTATGAATATCGGTGAATTTATCAAGCGTTTTCAGTATGTGTATATATATATATACATATACAGGGTGTCCCATTTTAAAAGAACCAGGCAAAAATCTCGACGAATATGAAAGATAGTAAGAAACGTTTCAGACAAAAGTTGTATGACTCCAAAGAGGACATAAAACAACTATATCATTTTGTTTACAGATGGCGCCACTTTAGAGATATTCACTGATCATTACTTTTCTTAAATGGAGATGCCAATTTTTTATTACATCATCTTTTTCTACCAATTAATAATTAATGAACAACTTTTGTCAGAAACATTTTTTATTTGCCTAATATTTATATATATATGTGTATATATATGTGTGTGTGTGTGTGTGTGTGTGTGTATATTTTTCTTTTTCTACGCGTTCCTTTGACATTTTATAACTTGTGATATTACATTAACGATTAAAACGCACGTGCGTGTGTCTATATATTGTATATATATATTTTTTTTTTCCACTCCCTTTTCTTTGCTTTTTCCCGGTACTGTCGTCGCGAAGGTGAACGAACGAGATAGCTTCTAAGAAACCGATCGGATCGCTCGTGATTAAATGTCGTGTCGTAAGAAACGAGGTATCGCAGCCGCGCCGCGCGATAATACCGAGCAAAAATATCCGAGACGAAGAGCGAGAAGTGTCGAGCGAAGCGGAACAATGTCATTTGTAAGCTCGTTCGATAGCTCGACATTTTTCGATTGTCCCGCGTATCTTGGGGGTAATCGTTGACTTCCGTCAGTTTGATCTTTCATCGCCTGAATCTTTGTATGTACACCCATGGCCAATGATCCGTTCCCCGCTAGATCTGATGGGATAAATCCGTAGAAGATGCCTATTTTAACCTATAAGAATATTCACGTAATGACAATATCAAAATATTGAAAATTAGAACTTGATCAGCTGTGGTGAGAGTAGGTGCGAAAATTGCATGTTTCCTCGAATTTTGATTTTTGACTTGCAATTCTTAATCTCTAATATTAACGACACTGATACGTGCTGAATTTCTCTCCAATAGAAGCAGAATGAACATTTTTAAATTAAAAAATTTTTCCATGAATATACACGATTACGTCTGTCGGGCATTAATTAATTAAATTAAAATTTTCACATCGATTGAACTCGACGAAAATAATCCAAATCAACATCGAGTAAATGGTCAGTCATTACATGTAACGATTGTATCAACTCATTATTATTGGTTTTGATCGATTGTACGTCGATTAACAATTACTTTCATCAGTCGATTCAATTATTCACCGTTACGATGATTGATTGATTTTGCCGATTGATTCGCCCATTATTTTGGCCAACCAGATTTTAATCGATCAACGTCCAACACCGGTGCATCCACCAGCTCGTCAAGTATCCCTTTCGACCGTCGAATCGCGGAACATTTACGACCACGTGCGCGCGCGCGCGCGCGCTGTATTTTTGTTTTTCTCGTTTTTGGAGCCATCAGCCGCGCTATCAAATAAATCATCGTTGTTACAGTCGCCGTTGACGCGCAGGTGACGTGGGTTAGCGCGACGCAAGTCGAAGCGCACTCGCATATTTATCGACTTGTCAAGTCGGCCACATGGCGTATATATCTTCTCCCGCGCGTACGAGCGCGCGATACTTTTACGACGGCTGCGTCGAGTTCCGAGTTCGATAGGAGATGGCGTTATCTCTCTATATACACGCATATACACAGGCGCACGCGCGCGCGCGCGCGCGGCTCATTGCGCAGCAGCAGGAAGGAAATTGCGTCACAGCCGCGCGAAGACAGATTTGAAATCCCCGTCGAACTGTAAGGGAGGACTCACACTGAGTAGAAAACAGGAAAGCCAAAAACCAATCGGAACTCGCGCTAGTAGTCTGTCCTTCTCTTCTGTCTCTCAAGAGAGAGAGAGAGAGAGAGAGAGAGAGAGAGAGAGAGACAGACAGACTATCAGCGCCATTTGTAATTGGTGCCCTTCTGCTTTCCTGTCCAGGTGTGAATGCGCCCTAAGAGCGTGTGCATTTCCTTCGCGGTTTTACGCGAGATTCGGTCTCGCGCTGCGGGGGAAAAAAACGGGAGAAAACCGGCCTGATTCGTAGGAAAATTTTACGATCGGCACCTTCCGGTCTCGAGGAGAGAGAAAATGTTCTCACGCCGTTTTCCGCCGATGTTGGCGACTCCGATCCGTTTGATTTACGATCGCCAAGCGGCGGGACTTTTTAACGCACGCAAGAAAGCGAACGGTCCGCTCGCTTTCAGCTCCTCCTCCTGCTTGCTCCTCCTCGTCTCCCTGAGTGACACTCGATTCTTTTACGACCACTTACAAATTCCCGCTACGACCTCGTAATGAGATAGCGCACGCGAGCGTGCGCGTGAAACATCCCAATCGCATACGCATGATTTCCATCGAAAAGAAAGTGATTCAGCCACCCGGCGGACGCGCTCGCTCGCGCGCCTTTTTCGTCTCCGGCTCGTAAGCTTCCTTTCTCCGCCGCTGAGGAAAAAGGGAGAGGTCGCACGCTGTTTTATGAAAATTCACACTCTCTCTTTTTCCCCCTGCTAGCTGCCGCGCCTGCTAGCGTCTGCCCGGTGTCCGTTGGGTTTCGACGATTACGCGCGGTTTCGGATTTTATAGCGCCTCGTGAAAGGAAATCCCGGCCAGCCGGCTCCTTTCTTTCGGTTTTCACCGATGCGTCGTACGAAATTGTATCGAGTATATACGCGCGCGTACTCGAACGGGGCACGTCCATGCATATTCACGCTCGCTGCTGAGGTGAGCCACCGGCACAGCCATCTATAACACCACACCAGACTGCTGATTCCCTTGTACAGGGTGTTTAAAAAAAGGCGTTGAGGACTTTAACCTTTAGAGGACCGGCATTTTTCCTTTAAAATTTGCAATTTTCTTCGCGGAAAATTTATATATATATATATATGTATATGTAACCATCATGTCGCGTAGAGTTCTCGAGTTTGTTAGTGGCTCCTATATATAGGAGCTACCCCGGTTTGGAACGGAACGGCCAAAATAAAAAATTTTTCAAAATTTGGATCTTGGCATTTTTAGGGTTTTTTTTATATCGTTGATCATCATTTTGATATCAGATTATCGAAATTTAACAAAGAAAGGTAATTATTTACCTGAAATAAGTCTATATTACTATATAAGTAATCTCACACGGTAATAAAACTTTCCTTTAGCATAACCCAGAACTAACGATGTGGACGTAAAAAGTTATGTAGCTTCTTTGTTTTTTTTTTATTTTTTATTTTCAAATTTTTTTTACTTTTAAATTTTTTTTATAATTTTTTTAATTTTGGTTTTAAAAAATAATAAAGATTATTTTATTTCAAAAACTATTTTTCTGTATTTTTTATACTTATTTGTTACTTTTCGAGTGATTGTTATCACGCATTGTACGTAATCGAAATTCTAATAGTGTTGTGTGCTGATTTTATATAATTCTGAGAGAAAGTGGGGATATATTATAAATAAAAATGTAACTGAGATGCAAATTACTATGCAGTTAAAATGTATACTTGTTAATAAATGTTTATATTTTTAGAGCACATAAACATCGACATAAATGCACAGATAACTATAATATAACCTTAAATGAAAACACTAAATGCCGATTTATATGTGGCTCCTATAGGAGCCATCCCGGTCCGCTAAAGGTTAAGGGCAGAGAGTACTCACAAAATGGAACAAGTCCTAACAAACGCGGGTTGACAAATTAATATTGTCGGAATTGTCACGAACAATTATTTCTTTAATTAAAGCAAGCGACCTACTCGTTTCTGGTACGTTTGTATCCTCTCGTGTAATTTGTCTGTGTCAGTTATCGGTGAAGAAGAGTATCACGCTTTAAAAGAACAAAAGTCTAACAAAAGTCTCTTCGCTCTTGCGCGGAATGTAAACAGATATCTATTTTCTTTTCACTTACACACACCTTTCAGCAAGCTATTGTTAGTCGCATGTCCTCGTGAACAGTGAACTTTACGGACTTTACGCTCTCTCGACTCTGACTCCCGGTGTTTTATGAGAATTTTATTGATATAATAATTGAACGTAGTGTATATGTATTAAAATATAGTGCATTGAAAATAGAAAACGGTTGATCGAACCTCGCACTGACGTCTTTCATTTGTTTGCCGCTGTAGCAGCGACATTCGTCCGCAAAGGATTAGTATCAGTCATAGTTACAATACGGTACGGTATGAAAAAGTCTTCTGTAAATTTTATAAACACCAGAAGCGAATAAGTCACTTGCTTTAATTAAATAATTGCCCATAACTCCGACAATATCAATATTTCGACCCATGTTCATTAGGATTCTTTTTCTCCATCCTGTGAGTACCATTTGCCTTTTAAGCGCTGAGCCCTTTTTTTCAAACACCCTGTATACTGCGGCACCAAATTAACCCCGAAAAGTATACATCGCACACGGGAAATAAGCGTCTGCGCATGCGCCAAATTAGGGGTCCAGAAGAAAAGGGGCATGTGTAATATGGCCGGTGCTGAGAGTGGTATGATGAGTATGTGTACAATAATTCGCATGTTGCGCGCGTAACATGTATGTATTGCTTGAAATTCGAGCGATCAGACGTGAATGCCGAACGAGCGGGGCGAGATGGGACGCATGCGCGAGATTTCTGTGCACATTTTTCGGGGTCGTGTGTTAAGTCTGAGTTAGCGATCTAGTTATATCGTGGATGTATGTCTGTGGCTACTGACGTACGAAGTAATTACTTCGCCCTTGCGAGGTTTGACTCGCCGACGTGATCGCAGCACGGACTCTCCTCGCTCCCGTCGGCTCTTAACGCACGTTCGCATCTGCAGATGCCCGGGGAATATCCGGACGGGCGCGGCGACGCGTTCTCACGAAAATCGAGATATATCCCGCGGATAAATGATTCCTCGTTCTCCAGCACGTCCTCCCGACGACATTCGGAAATGTTTTCACTCGTGCCCGTGGTATTCGGCCGATATTGCTACGTTATAGCCGGACTCGAGATCCCGATGTATTCTCCGAGCGTTTTTCCGAGCGGAATTTCTCTTCAAAGAAGGAAGCGAAGCACCGCGATAGCGAGTCTCCCTCGAATTCGAGTGCTCTTCCGCTCCTCATACTCAGGCTGAATCCCCTCCACTCGAGGATCGAGCGGATATTTTCACTCGGGATTGAAGAGCGAATTTCGCCGTGCAATTCGGAAACACCGACGCGCGGCGCGACGCGACGCCACCGATCTCTCGGCGCATTCAGCGCCCCCATCGTCGATGCGATACATCGACCGCGACGATTCCGCGTCGATCGAAAAGCGGTGGGAGCCCTCGCGCGTTTGCATACCAGGCCAAGCACACCGGCCGCACTTATTACCGGGAGATTGCACGTTACCTCTCGTTACATCTTATATGGTAGCGCATGCAACGCGTACGCGTGTAGAGATGTGTGTGTGTGTGTGTGTGTATATGTATGCGCGCGCTCTCTGCCGCGAGACTCGTGGAGTCGCGCGGCTGCAAATCTAATTAGTTGCACTTTCGAATTCCGTCGATTATGCATTTTCCCGTGGCCCCGTGGTCGAGTGGCTCGCTCGTTACGTAGCCTTGTAACATTTTTGCGCGTGTTAGTTGGTCGACGGTGAGAAACGGTAACAAACGAGCGAGCGAGCGAGCGAGCAGGCGAGCAGAGGTCGATCGATGTCGTAAAAAAATCCGAGGCGAAGTTCAACGCTCGTTCGACTGCACAAGTGGCATTTTCTTTTTCTGTTCGTTGCTTTGTAACAGTTACGTAAGCCGGTAAAAGCGGCCGGCAGCTGCCGCGCGCAGCGCTGTGTAAAATTTCGGAACTCGCGCGAACGCAGCGCGCGCGGCGGCGGCGGCGGCTCTCTTCTCGAGAGTCTCCCATCGGCTCGCGAATCGCGTTCCGCGTCAAAATTGATTTCAGACGTCGCCGCCAGACGGCGTCTCGCCGCTCGAAAGTTCCTCTCACCCCGTAACGTGCTAAAGAAATTTTCTTTCCCCCTTTTGTCTCCTGTCACTCTTCCGCCGCGCACCACGCACGCTGCAATTAAGCCTCCCGTTCTTGCTCGCGACTCGCCGGCGAGCGCAGAGTGCGTATTACTTTTGCGCGATTCTATTTTGCTTTCTCCCTTTTTGTACTCCGATTTCATCCTGCCGGCTGCGCAGAGTCTCATTTTTATCAGCGCGCCACCGGCGGTGGCCGCGCGCGTTATCTCTAACGGACTTCCCGCCGTGAAATGCTGCACTAACGATTCTTCGGGATTCTAAATAGACTGTTCTTCGCTTCTAGTGTTACTCCGCGCTCCCTGTTATATCTGCTTCTTTGTCATCGGATACCTTTCTCCATTAACATTTACACGGAACTGACGCTTTCTATCTGCCCTCTGCGCGCTCCCGCGCCGCCGCATTCTTTCTCGCGGCGCATGCTAATTCCGCTGCGGAACATTCATATTATAGCGACGACCTCACCGATTTCAGTGACCTTGACATATGTTGTCAAGAATATGGCTTTGACTAACTCGCTGAAAGTTTTTAGTCGTCGCTCATTGTTTATTAAAAAATTATTGACAAAGAGAGTTTCATAAGTAGAGCCTATTTTTTTTTCGACACAGTACATTAAAAAAAAAAGTTGAACAATACATATGTGAGCACCTTCTTTCTAAAATACCTGACCTAACCTAACCTAACCCTAATCAAACCTAACCTAACCTAACTCAATTTGCACCTCTTTGCACATAGTCGGGCGTTGTGGGTTTAAAGAAGACCTTTTCTACAACGTCCAACGCTCATATGTACTGTTTAACATTTTTAATATGCACTGTGTCGGAAAAATAGGTTCCATTTATGAAACTTCTCTTGTCAATAACTTTTTCACAAACAATGAGCGATCAGGTCGATTTTTTCCGCGAGTTAATCAGAGAGTGTCCTTGATAACACATGTCAGGTACATCGAAGTCGGTCAGATTGCCACTAATATTAATATTTATCCTAATTTCCCCCCCTCCGGGGCCTAATTTACACCGGGCCTAAGTTACACCGTCTAACACACAACTGTTTCCCATCTCGGATGGTTTTTCCCCCACTCACACATACTTTGTTTTTCGTTTCATTCTCGCGGACGAGTGCACCCTCGGAACTGCGTCCCAGGTCCTGGCTGCTCGTCTGACGTTTTGTCGCTCCGGCGTATTTCTTTTCGACGTAGGGATCACCACGACGGCGCATAATCACCCGTTTTATCGCGACGTCCAGGTGTGTACGGAGGTTCTTCGCTCTCCTCCCCTCCGAGGAGAGCGGGGCTCCTCCGTACACGGACGTTTCGACGTCCCTGGCCGGTGTGATGTGCCGTAGTGGTTTCTCCTGCGTCGTCTATCCGTCATTCGTCATGATTCGAGAGAGGAGATTCCCCGTGTCGAAGATTGCAATATCGTAAAGGTGGTGTGCGGCGCAGCGCATCGCATCGCATCGCATCGCATCGCTTGAAGATAGCCATTAAGAAGTATTGAAAGGCGTCTTTATAGCGTTAGTTAATAGTCCATTCTACATTCGAGGAATAAAGCCGCGCACAGATGAGCGTCGTGAGCAAGATGAATCGATAGGTTAGGTTACGTCATATTTTCCGTTCGTGTCGATATAGTTACGTTGCAGCCTGCATGGACAAGGCGCGTCGACTGCATTAACCCTGACAGAAGCGATATTTTCCCTTCCGCCAGTTGGAATTTTACGTCACGTTTTTCGAGTCCGCACGACGCAGTTATTGTATGCCAATTGGTAGAATTATTGTTTATTCACTAATGTTAATCTGATCGCTGCTCAAATCAAAAAGGACACAAGGAGATACACTGCAGGAGAAATTGGCGCAACAGCAGCTTTAAACTGACGTTAAGCTTTGCACTGACTGAACGGTAGACACACATTGTCCCGAGAAAGGTGCACTGGCACTTCGAAAAGCGGGATAATCTCCTGGAAAGTCGTAATATCGAAATCCGAATATCGGGGCAATTTCGACGGAGTACGATTCCACCGAAATATCGGAATTAACTCGTGGTCGCTTGTCGACCTTCAGAGGACCGGCATTTTTCCTTAAAAATTTGCAATCTTTTTCGCGGAAAATTTATATATATATGTAACCATCATGTCGAGTAGAGTTTTCGAGTTTGTTAGTGGCTCCTATAGGAGCCACCCCGGTCCGGAACGCAACGGCCAAAATAAAAATCAAAATTTGGATCCTGACATTTTTAGGGGTTTTTTCTTATATCGCTGATCATCATTTTGATATCAGATTATCGAAATTTTACAAAGAAAGGCAATTATTTACCTGAAATAAGTCTATATTATTATAAGTAATCTCATATAATAATAAAACTTTCCTTTGGCATAACACAGGGCTAACGACGTGGACGTAGAAAGTTATGTAGCTCGTTTGTTTTTTTTTTATTTATTATTTATTTAAAAGTTTTTTAAATTTTATTTTTTTATAATATTTTAAATTTTGGTTTTAGAAAATAATGGAAATTATTTTATTTCAAAAACTATTTTTCTGTATTTTTTATACTTATTTGTTACTTTTAGAATGATTGTTATCACGCACTGTGCGCAATCGAAACTCTAATAATATTGTGTGCTGATTTTATATAATTCTGAGAGAAAGTGAGTCTATTGTAAATAAAAACTTACTGAGACGCAAACTACTATGCAGTCAAAATGTGTACTTGTTGATAAATGTTTATTTACAAGTAAGGTAAAAATCACACGAACACTTACGCAAATATATTTCTAGAGCACATAAACATCGACATAAATGCAAATCGACATAAATAACTATAATATAACCTTTAAGAAAACACTGAGTGCCGATTTATATGTGGCTCCTATAGGAGCCACCCCGGTCCTCCAAAAGTTATTATTCGTTCATTTGAGTACAGTGAGAGGCAATACTCCCTCCATTTCGCGCTTTGGCCAAATTATATCTCGGCTATTCGGATCGCACAATGTCACGACTTTTCGGCAAATTTTATCCCAGAGAATGTCCGTATTTCTTCGAAGAATTTCATGTCTCCGCACACATTCAATGCATGTCCGTCAGTTAAACGAATCTGGAAAGTGAATTTTACACTACGCTAAACAAACGAACGCAATACGTACGCCTGCTGTGATACAATACGATATGTGTAACGCGATATGACACGATAAATAATATTAATATTCTCCCGGACTCGAGCGAAAGCCAAATAATGATGAGAGCGCATTCTGTGCGGCAGGCAAGAGCAGCGTTTAACAGCGTTTAACCTAACCTAACTTAATCTAACCTAACCTAACGTAACCCTAACCGCGCACGCGCGCGAATGTATAAGCAAGGACTCATTATTAACGCAGTTAATTCCCGATAAAACGGCGCGTAATATAATAATTTCGATGACGTGACACGGAGCTTCTCCCCTCCCTCCTTCCCCCCCCCGCCGCCGTGCGCCTCGCGACAATCTGCTTTCCGCAGCGATAAAATTGTTAATCCGACAGTGCGCGTCCGCGCGGGCGAACGATTGTAATAATCTCATTGCCGGCCATGACCGACTGTGGAGGGATTGATTAAGTCGCCCGAGTGTCCGGTGGACTTAAATAAACTCGTTTCGAGCGTGTGGAATCCGCTTATGTCTCATTTCGTCCCGGGACCGCGTCTCGTTTATTTCTCGGAGATACCAATACGCGCGCGCGCGCGGCACGCGGTTCGCGTGACTTCCGGCGCGTGTACTCGATCGTGTAATCCGTGAAAGATAATTAACACGCGTTCGTTATGCCTCTTCTCTCTCTCTCTCTCTCCCTCTCTCTCCTTCGATCTGCGCCGTCAAAGAAGCCCGCGCGCGCCCCTTCGGTCCGTTTGATGCGTAATAAATGATTCACGCGGTATACGCGGCTTGCTTTCCCGATATGCAACGGTAATGCATATCGCCGGCACGTGCCTTAATAATAAGCGATATCGCTCGCCGGAACTTTTCTCGATCGTCCTCACGCGTGTTTGTCAACGGTGCGAAGGAGACGACGCCGTTTTCGATTACCGTTGATAGATTGCAAGGATCGGAGAAAAAAGAAAGAAAACACGCGTGCGCCGCCGTACTTTGTTTGTTAATACAGCGTGTCTCTCCGCGTGCGCGCGCAATGTGTCGAGAGAAAACATATTTTAGCGAAAACATATGCTCGTTTGTTTCGCCGCTTGTTGAATTTGCGCGCGCCGCGCGTTCGGTCTGGACGTCCGTTGTACCGAGAGAAAATATTGGGTTGGCAACTAAGTGATTGCGGATTTTGTCGACGAATGGATTTTACACTTTCTTTTGTTTCGTTAACGTGTTCAAAGTACCTAACCTATATTTTTTTCTTATTGTTTGGACTTGTACCTTTCATTTAGTACAAAAATTATATCTATTAGTTCTTTAATTTTGTTTTTATCCCAATTTAAAAATGGAAGAGCAAGACGTGCACTTGAGACATATTTTATTGTATTATTTCCGAAAAGGCAAGAACGGATCGCAAGCACACAAGTGGTTATGTGCCGTATATGGGAATGAAGCCTTGAAAGAAAGGCAGTGTCAAAATTGGTTTGCCAGATTTCATTCTGGTGATTTTTCACAGAAAAATGCTCAACGATCTGGCCGTCCAGTTGAAGTCGATGAGACCCATATCAAGGCCATTATCGATTCAGATCGTCATAGCACAACACGTGACATTGCAGAGAAGCTCAATGTATCGCATACATGCATTGAAAAAAATTTAAAAAAGCAAATTAAAAATTTTGAATTTTCATTCTTATTTAAAATCCGCAATCACTTATTAGTTGCCAACTCAATACATCGAGATTTCAACAGTGGAGTAATTTCTTTCCTGAAAAGTAAACGCCGAAATCCGAGGATCGGGGTCCCTCGAAGTTCCGAGCAGTTTCGCCAAAATTTTTCGAAATTCTTCGGCTGCATCGGCGCCTGTTCGTTTTCGTACAACGATAGTGCGTACTGTTTTCAGGGTAATAGCTCCTCCTCGGAACGATATCTCATACTTTGTAAATTGCAATTATCTGCTGAATAATATTGTACATCTGGAAAATTGCATTTCGCGATGTCTCGATATATATGTCAGTTTACAAATTTCTTCGATGTATGATTCTTCGGGACAATGCGTGTCCACACGGAGAAAAATATCCGAAATATCCGATTGTTAATTTCGTTGTTCGATCAAATGTCCGATTAAATACATCGGATATTTGATCGGATAACGAATTTTACAATTTCGGTTATTTCGGATATTTTTCTCAACGCATCACGCTCGGAGCGCTCAGAGTGTTCACTTTGAAGAAAATCAATGTTTTGTATTATTTTGAACAAAATCAATGTTTTGTATCAGATTTAGCGGGGGGCCAGCCGATTTTCTCGCCGATCCCCATTACGCTGTGATGCCACATTTTTATAAATAACATCCTAAGTAATGAATATTACTATGATCGATTGAGCAACACTGTGTGTGACAAGTGTAATCACTCAGTTCTCACTACGGAAAAATACAGATTATTGACAAAGTTGTTGTACAAAATGTGAACGGAGAGCCGTAATAGCACCTTCTCCTCTACTGATTGTAACGCAAAATGAAAATACTGTGCGGTCGAAAAATGATCGTATTTAACGGAAAGCAGCAACAAGCGATGGTCAAGGTCGGCCGTCTCGAATCGGAGAGACTCGACATCCTGCATTAACCGCGTATCAGATGCTGGTTCTTGGAGATACCCGCTGAGAAACGTCTAATTACTTTCACGCACAGCCGCAAAAACGGCCTAGATCTGCGATCGCCGCGGAAACGCATAGTTTATCGACGAAAGTCAATTATTCCGACTGTGCGTTCGCCGATCTAAAGCAGGTCACCCAACATTAGACACGCTCCGAAGCCCGTAATTATTAACGCGCCGTTGGTAAGCGAACTGTATCATTTAGTGCGCGTCGTATAGCACCATTTATTTAACTTTTACCGCGGAAAATTTGTTGTACGATAAGTGGCTTAAAACGTACGTAAACGGTAGCAGCTGCAGAGAGCTTCCTTCGAAAAATTTGCATCCTGATATTTATCGCTTACCTGTCATCGATATTTATTGTCGCTTGACATCTATTTCATATTTATTACTTATTATTATTATTGATTTATTATTATTTTTATTCACTTATTATTATTGATACTTGATATCACGAGAAAATGGGCGAACATGTACTGTCCTCAGGAGAAATGTTGTGTATCAGAATTAAAAGAAAGAAATGTCAATCCAATTTCCTGAAAAGTCATAATATACCGAAATTCGAAGAACGAGTAAGAGACAGTATCCTGAAATACAATTTTCCCAAAGTATCCGATTGTTCCGAAGAGGAACTGTTACCTTGAAAATAGCGGATTCCGGTGTCTCCCAGCATCCACTCTGTCGAGGTACATTCCTGTGCTGTACCCAAATGAACAGATACTCGTTTAAATGTAGCAAAAGTGTACTGGCTAGATATTAACATATCTCTGTGCATTTCTCTTTTGCGGGAAAATTGTATCGTTGAGATATTTTATTTTATCTTATCTGAGCTTGCCACCCGATTATATATATATACCAGATACCGAGATCTTGATTTTCCCGGACAATGCACGTCCACGTTAGAAATCAATCCAACACGCACGTATAAACGTACACTCTGATTTTTTAATTAACGTAACATTAAAATTAGTCCATTAGCGGTGTATCACGACGATAAGCTTATCGTTGGTAATACGATGTATCAATAATACAGCATGATAATAATTTATTCTCTCACGAGCGCGTTTGGCTACACGGTCGGAAATATCTCTAGGCTGAAATATCGTGTCGCGTGCAATAAAAAGTGTGCGCGTTTCCGGCCGAGTCTCTCTCTCTCTCTCTCTCTTCCTCCCTCCTTCCCCTCCCTTTTTTTTCCTTATTTTCGTCACGCGCGAGTAACACATGTGCGCGGGAGAGAGGAAAAAAGTGATGCCGCGCGGCGGCGGAGTCTGTGTATAGCTCATGCAGCGAGTATATACACACAGGGTGACTCGGTGATTTACGAGCGGCGATTTCTCGTTGCTCGGCCTCTTCCCGCGTCGATCCTGTCGATCCTTCCGATAGATTCGAGCCCGGAACAAGGGAGAGTACGCGATAGATCGAGGCGCGATTAACGCGACGGCGAAGTCAATTTCGACCCACGAGAGAGAGAGAGAGAGAGAGAGAGAGAGAGAGAGAGAGAGAGAGAGAGAGAGAGAGAGAGAGAATATCCGGATTGACTGAAAAAAATGCCCGCCGCGCGCGCGCATGTAACGGATGTAACGTCAAAGTATCTTATTTCATTACACATCACGTCCGGTATCGAATTATCTCTCGAACAATCGCGCATACATTATACGGCCGAATGTAGGTGTTCTCTCCCTCGAACAATGTTCGCTCCGAAGCGAAGGCGCCAAAGCTCGTCGTGTTCTTCGCTCGTGCGTTCAATTCCGCGTACACGTCCGTCCGCGCGTCGCAATTCCGACCTCGAGATGCGTCGGTGTTAACATAAAGCGAGAGAGAGAGAGAGAGAGAGAGAGAGAGAGAGAGAGAGAGAGAGAGAGAGAGAGAAAGAGAGAGAATAAAAGCGAAAAATCGTCGTCTGCGCGTTTCTTTAGCGCCAACCGCGCAATCACCGTGACCGCAGCTCTCAAGGCGGACGAAAAAGTTCGCCATTGAAATACATGCAAATACAGATGAGACGCGCGGCCGAGAGAGCGCGGCATGCGCGGCGAGCGCGCTTTTTCCGCCTGGCGGTAGGGAGAGGCGGCGCAAATTTACGATAATACGCGGACGGGATTTGCAGTGCGTGTCGCGTTAGCGCGACGGCGTAAACGAGTTTCGTTTTACGGATAAACGCGCATACGCCACGCGGACCGCGACCGGATCGGCCTCCGACGTGAGCGCTCGTATGCGCTAAACATTTTCATCGGCGGTATTACGGAGCCTGGAACGGAGGGGAAGAGAGGTTACACGAGCGATTTTCACTGGGCGCGTGTGCGAAGAGCGCACTTTCGCACACACGAGTCGCGAGGTCCGGTCGACGTGAAAATTGGCCGCCGCGCCGCGCCGCGCCGTAAAACTTTTACGCCTCTTTTCTCTCTCTCTCTCTCTCTCTCTCTCTCTCTCTCTCTCTCTCTCTCTCTCTCTCTCATTCGCTGAGAGCTTACTTTCCAGCCGCTCTTTGACGAAAATCATACTTTTATTTATCGGCCGATTCGCCGCTTTACGTCCGCCCATACACGCCGGCTGTGCGCATGCGCGTGCGACCCCCGTTATGCATTCTCGCCTGAGAGCGAATTTCTCCCTGTACTTCAGTTGTGTGTATCTTGGTTCACTTCAGCTTTTCGCCGAGAAGGAGGGACGCTTGATTTACAATTCCCTTTAACTCTTCGGGGGACGTAGTGAGATAAAAAGTGTCCCGCCTTTTTCGCTTGTACATGCACAGTGGGATGTTTTTCATTCCACCTTGAAATATTGAGACAACTTGAAGCACAGCGACTTAATTCGCCCTTTATAAATAAAGCAAATCTACTTTGTGTTACATTTTTTTTTAAATAAAATGTCTGTGCAACTGGAATCTTTTTTGTCTTAAAATCCTGAAGGGGTGAATCTCACTCATCCGTTCGTACATTATTTTCTCCACGCTTCTCACACGTCACATTTCCTACTCTAAATCCATTCTATTTTCGATGCTAATTCTAGTTCTGATTCTCATTTTAATATCACAGCAAGTTATTTTACATTTTCACAGCCGTCTCTCTTTTCCTGATTTCCCTGTCAGCTTCTTTTCTCTTTCCTTCCACAGTTTTCTTCTAAAATATTTCCTTCAAGTTCTTTAACTCTGACTTCTCAGCCTAAATCCTTTCTCATTTCCTTTTCCTATCACTTCTTTATTCTGCAAATCATCCTGCACCTTATTTCAGAGTTCGATTGTTCTCAGCCGAGATATACAGGGTGCTAAGTTTCGAACGTAACAGATAAAAAATCTCGGAAACTATGGAAGATATTAAAAGAAGCTCTAAAACACGTGTTCCATGATTTCGAAGGGGAAAGAGAATGGCATTATCAGTTTTTTATTTGGAGGGCATTTTCAAGGTCAGTTGAAGGTCAACTTAATTTTTTAAAAGAGAAAGCCCAATTTTTTATTATATCTTTTTTTTTCTACCAATTAATTTCAACAACTTTTGTCTGAAACATTTTTTTATTTGCCTAATATTTTTGAAATATTCAAGGAAAACTTGAAGGTAACTTTTTCAACATTTAACTTACGATATCTCGCTAACTATTCGTCGAAAGAAAAAATAGTATTAGACTTTTTTACTTGATTTACTATCAAGAATATATTACTATAATAGTGCCCTAACTTTTGTTAATTTATCGATCTTCGGAAATTTCAAAATTATTAAATTTTTCAATTGACCTTGAAAATGCCCTCCAAATAAAAAGTGATAATGCCATTCTCTTTCCCCTTCGAAATCATGGAACACGTGTTTTAGCTTTTCTCAATATCTTTTATAGTTTTCGAGGTTTTTTACCTGTTACGTTTGAAATTTAGCACCCTGTATAGAGGGTATATAAAAGTTAATTCTCACTGTCCGCACAGACAGACGGGACATTCGTCAATACTCCGTCAAAACGTTTCTTAATATGATATTTCAGGCTTCCGTGCTGCGAAAGAATATTTGATTTGGTTTCCGGGTTTGTGTGTGCGTGCGTGCGCATGCTTGTTCCGTCCATCTTGGATTTCGAACGTTTTATAAACAATCCTGTTTACTTCTTCAAGGAGAGAATCACTCATAAACTCATCACCCGGAAACATTCCTCAATACTTTCGTATTGGAATATCTACAATATCTTTCTCACCGTTTCATACATCTCAGTTCTTCCAATTCAAACAAAATTTGATGGAGAACTAACGGACTTTTTTGTTTGTCCTCGCCTAGACTAGGATAGTGAGAATCAGCTTTAAGGTTTCTGCCTATTCGCCATGGCTATGGTTTTGATCGATGACTTCAGAAGCGAGGAAATTCAAAACTCTTGCAAAATACATGGAAACAAAAGAAGTAGATCGACGACTTAATAACTATTGCAATTTTTGCAAAATAATACACAACTTCTCTTCCCACTCCGATCTGATGATTAATCTTTACAATTCTTCATTTCCAAAAGATCCTCCTATATCGGGCATGCATTTTCTCTCACTTCACTGACTCTCTCACCAATCGTCCAAGACGAGTCCGCGGCGAGTCGCGGCCAACGCGTCGTCCCTCTCTTGTTATTGCCGTTATTATTATTATTGCTATTACTATTCGGGATCGGTAAGCGTGGACCGACGTCATGATCGGCCATCGCTCGATATCAAGCCGTTTCAACGACGCCGTAAAGACGCCAACATACGACGCGTGTCACACGCGCGCGCGCGCCGCTCTCTCTCTCTCTCTCTCTCTCTCTCTCTCTCTCTCCGAGGTGCTCTCCTGCTCTCTCGGCGCTCGTTACGCGAAATTGGCTTGTTTGTAAGCGATCGTGTCGAGCGTGGGTGGAGACGGCGCGAGACGGCGCGACACGGCCGGCGGAAAAAGCGTAGCGCGAGCGTCCCTCGCCGCGAAGCGCGCTCTGAATTACGCTAATTAGCGACGTCTCACGCAGCACGTCTAGCAAAAAGTCCCGGCCCGCGTCGGTGTACGTGTTTTGTCACTCTCTTGTTTCGTAATTTATGCACGGTATATCGCCCACTGCGCGCTTGTCACGGGCTCGAGAGAGAGAGAGAGAGAGAGAGAGAGAGAGAGAGAGAGAGAGGGAGAGAGGGGGAGCCGCCTGCGTTTCATTGAATTCAATAATAACGGCGCCGGCGTGTTCGACGAAGACGTGAAGATTTTCTTCCCCCGTTTCTCGATATCGCGAGAATTTTTGCCCGCGACGCCGCTCGACGGTTGACGGGAAGAAGCAAAAAGGCGCGTACGCGCCGCTGCACGGCCGAGAGATCGATCGGTAATGGTGATGCAAGGTGTGTATTCGTATTTCTCGCTCGTACGGAAAACGATACTTGTGCATTGTACCTCGTTATCCATAAATACGGTCTTTCGGCCGGGAAGACGGAGATACGCATTGCGATCGAGCGCGGATCAAACGCCACTTTTTCCGTCTGTCTGGGTTAACGTTGTTGTTTGTTATTGCGCACGCGCGATAGTCGTTAGGCCGCGGCCAGCGCCGAGAGCGATTTACTAGCTACTTGGCAACACGCGACTAGAAAGTCGCTCTCGTACTTCGATCTATGTAGCCAACATATAAATCGAGCATTGTTCGTATAACTGCCGGCCGGCCGGCCGGCCGACCGACCGGTGTTTCTTTCTAATTGCCTCGGATTCCGTATTCGCGAGAGAGCACGATGCGATACCTCCAGCGCGATAGATCGCTCGAGCGTGCGGAATGCGTTGTAATTCGCGAACGTGAACTTGCAGCGAGCTGCGGGCCGCGAGCGAGCGCGTATTCCGTTTCGTCGATTATTCCGATTTCGCGTCGCCGCCTGGCGAATGTATTATATTATACGCGCATCGCGAATTGCATTTCTTTCAATGCCGCATCTTTGGCGATTCAGCGGAAATCAGCGGGGCAGAGCCCGGCGATTTAATCTCTGGCATAGCGCTAAGTGCGTGACGCACGCTGGAATGCGTTGTCGAAGGTCATGAGAGTTGAGAGTATAATAAGGTCTGGTGGTTCATTCTTTCCGATTTTCGACAATTTTCAGTCTTTATTTAAAGGCTCCGTCGAAACAAGGATCAATCGATGAAATATTCTCCGTTGTTATCGATGACTTTGCGTCATTTGTTGCGTCATTTAATCGCCGAGTCCCATCACTGGACGGAGACTTGGTGGCTTTCGGGGGCTATAAAGTGATCGATGAAATTTCGTACGTCGTCAACTGTCGAGAAATGTGTATCAGATAGCGCGTGTTGCCACCGATTGAAACAAGTGAAAATCTGACGGAGCCAAGTCTGGAGAATACGCCGCGTGTAGGAGAACTTTCCAAGTATTTTTTAATATGTATTATTCGATAAATAATATATATATATATATTATATATATAATATATTAAATATAATACTGTAATAAATATATAATGTAATGTAATATATAATGTAATGTATTATTTTATATATATTGTACAATATATATATATATATATATTTTTTTTTGTCTTCATTAGATACAAACCGCTTTTCAATATAAAATTTTCAGATATTTATCGTAAAGAAAAGATCATGCTCGGTACGTTTGGAACGTTTAGCTTATAATCGTGTTACCGAAGTCAAAATTAAATTAAAAATGTAATTCGCGAGCATGAGCGTGAACGTTGACAAAATATGGCAAACTTGAAGGTGGCTTTAAAACTGACTATTTCATGGCTGAACTGTTATTGTAGAGTCTCCAACCGGGCGCCATGTTTCGCAACGCCGTCCGGTCGTCTCTGAGGCCCAAAAATTCGCCCAAATGGCGACTCGATGACGCAACTGATATTAAAGGCCGCATTTGCACGGGAGACGTAACGGGCACGAAATGTTCGTTATTCATTTTGTGCGCGAGCGGCGGTCCAAAAAAGTGCACAGTTAAGTTCGTGGCGGAACTATCGTGGCGCTGGGCGCTCATCGGTGTCGCGAGTATGCGCAAAAACCTGTGAATGTGATTTGAATATTTTTAAATCACGCATAGATAGCGCGAACGCTTAAGAGCCGTCGATCGATGAACTTTCGCGGGAAAAGCCGTTACGCCGATTTTCACTTTCGCTTTTTTCTCCGTGGTAGAAAGCTGAGATATGTAACAGATACGAGAAAAAGAAAAGAAACCTTCGCCTTAATCCACTAGATCCGGAGGATCTATTTAACATGGCGCTCCGTTGTTGAAAATCAATCAACTCGTCGCGATGACGAAGGAGGCGTTTGGACCAGGCGCATTTCGCCGATACATAGGAATACATTTAAACAGATGAAATTGCGCGCGTGGGAGTCGAGCTTTTCTCCCGACGATTCGGTTATCGGTGCAACGACTCGCATCGCGCATAATAACCCACGTAACTGTCGTCAGCGGGATGCATACGGAGAAAGAGAGAAAGAGAGAAGAAATCTGATTTCTCCGATCTGTGGAAGAGGAGGACGGCGGGGAGGGGAGAGAGAGAGAGAGAGAGAGAGAGGCGCAGAAGATGGAACGAGCGCGTAAAGACTTTTGCCCTGCCTTAGGCTGGGATGTAAAAGACAGTCATATTAGACTGACGGACGGACGGTCGAGTTATTAATTCTGGCCTTAATGAATTCCCATGCCATTTTGCGTTTAGCCCCTGGTCTTAAAAGGCGTCAGGTCCTTTAAATGCTAATTCAACTGGATCCAATACCGATTAATTGCCCCGCTTACCGATTCTTCGTCCTCGCCGTCGCCGTGTCGCCGTCGTCGTCGTCGTTCGTGCCGATTTTTCGTCGCTGAGCGACGCGACTCGCGCGTCGCCCTTACGTTTAGTCGATTTAGTTGTCTGTCGTTGCGCGCGATTTAATTGAATTTCTGCCACTTGCTTTATTTTCGTGGCCATACTCGTCCCACAAGCCTGTGCGCGCTTATCGATTTCGGCCGGATGTCCGTATTATTTATCGCACCTGCAGCTGCAAGGCGCGATTACATTGTCTCGAAATAGCTCGCACGATGCAAATAAGATCGATGGATGGGAGACCGTGACCGATCGTTGTTTCTACACTGGTGTGTGCGCAGAAATACGTGTCGTCGTCGTCGTCGTCGTCGTCGTCGTCGTCGTCGTCGTCGTCCTCGTCGTCGTCGTCGTGTGTCGTCGGGGAGGTAAGATAAATGGCAGCGTGCGCGCAAGTGGCGTACATAATCTCTGCCGTGCGTTTTACGCCGTTGCGTTCTTCGCAAGGCCGTCTGAATGCCGTGGAAACGCACGCGCCGTCAAGTTACAAGCGTTTGATTGTTCATCTATCGCCGACACGAAACGGTTAGCGTGGCTTCAGTCGGTTTCACTCGCCGAGGACGAGTACGAGGAAAATAGTGTCACTTTGTGTCACGGAATGGGGATGTCAGGCGAAAATGCCGTGACGAAGGACGATATCGCTGCTGTCGTCGAGACCGAAAATGAGCTTGTCTGAGAACGTTAGGCTGCGATAAACACACAGACTTCTACGTACCAGATAGACTTTGGCCAATGGAAATGCCGCTGGTGGATAGATGCCGTATCATTTTTAGAGTGGCACGCGATGTACACTATTCCTGTGTGTATGTGTGTGTGTTTACGACGACTCTGATCAGGGAAATAGTGCGTTATGTTCCGTTTCGTTGAAAGGACACATCGTTGCCTCTCTTTCTCTCATGCTTCTTTATTTTGGACTGTCTCCTTTTAAGCACCTTGGGCACTTATTGTGCATCGATACTTATATCGTGTTTGGGTACTTAAAAATTTTTAATTATCTCATGCATCAAGCACGTTTTAATATTGACTTCACAGTGTGACTCTATGTGTGTGTGTGTGTGTGTGTGTGTGTGTGTGTGTCGGTGTGACTTACACCTACATGGGTAAATTCCAAATAACAGAGTGTCCCACATACGTTCCACTTGCGACACGTTACGTAGAAAGTTGACAGTCTAGGCAGTAAATAAAAGTGTGTGAGTAAAATTTGGGGTTGAGATAAGATAGTCTCTGTGAACAGTTGCGTAAATAGAAGATTTATGCGAATACATTTATTGTCTGTTTCTACAACTAAGTTTCCATCTGGTCGTGGAGAACGAAAAGGAGAAAACAGTTGCTACATGAACAAAATTGTTTCCGTGTGTATAGTTGACACTCTTGTCAGTTTAGAGTATTAAATATAGAGTTTCCAATCCCGGATACAGTTTAGGATCCCGCGATTTTTTGGATTCCATCCCGGGATCCCCGGATTATATATATGTAAAGAAAGAAACAAGGAATATTTACAAATAATATTGAATTATTTTATTAGAATTTTATTAGAATTTTACAATAGAATTATTTTATTTATAGAACGTTCACAGACTTTTATGAACATTATGACAAGCAAAAAATAAAATTTCAGTAAAAATGAAAGCAACTTACGTTAATGATTGCATAGAAACCGTTACAATTAAAAATTAAAGTTTTTGTAATAAGAATGAAAATAATTATTTCTTCTTTTTCACATTTGAAAAAGCGACTTTAAAAATAATAAAACATAAATTTTGTTAAAAAATATCTGATCGAGGATCCCGGATTCGAGTCTGTGTTGCGCCAGTTTATCCGCGAAATTTAAAATACATAGAAAACTCCCTTAATATTTAAAACAAATAAAAATAATGCATGGAATTAAATTTAAGATATAAATACACACTTCTCCAGCAAATGCTCTAAAACATCAGTAATAAGTAATAATTATTCAAGTCAAATTTTTGTGAGACGTAAGTATTATATAGACACTAAGCATGAAATTTGGAAATCCCGAAATCCCGGGATTTGTGATGTTGAATCCCGAGTATTTTCGGGATTCGGGGGACCAAAAATTTGGCCGGGATCCCGGGATCCCGGGATTGGAAACTCTAAATAAATATTAAATTCTTCAGATTACTCTTTCTAAATATCCTGTACAGAGTAATCCAACAAGAGGTGGAGCATCTAAATTTACCGCCGCAATTCTTCGTCTGCTGTGTCTTAGAAGTTAGGAAATATCGAAATGGAGCGTTATACAGTGCAGCAACGTACAATGTTTTTATGAAGATCAACGTTCGATGACGCAAACAAAACGTAAACTTGGCGATCTTTCGGAAAGAGAACATCCCATCTGACGATACAATTCGCAAGTTAATTAAGAAATTTGACGACGAGAGTTTAGTTTGTGATAGATCTGTGCTTGTGCGACGCCGTAGTGGTCAAGGGCGTTATTGGGTCGTATTTCTTCGAAAACGAGGCTGGGAAAGTTGTCACTGTCAATGCTGAACGATATCGCGAAATGATCTCCAACTTTTTATGGCCAAAGCTGGATGACATTGACGTGAGTGATATGTGGTTTCAACAGGATAGCGCAATATGTCACACAGCTCGTGAAACCATGCAGTTATTGCATGAGAAATGTCCTGGTTGCGTGTCTCGCGCGGAATGGTGACGTCGACTGGCCTCCAAGATCTTGCGACTTGTCGCCTCTGGACTATTCTCTGGGGTTATTTGAAGACGCGAGTTTTCATATCGACAATCCTACTACGGAAACTACAGAGCGCTCAAAGGAAAATATTCGACGAGAAATTCGACGAAATTCAACCGTCTGTGTTGCAAAAAATTATTGAAAACTTTACTAAACGAATAGCAATTTGTAAAAAAAAAGGTAGAGGCGGTCATTTGTATGATGTTGTTCAATTACCGGGAAATGCCATCGCGAACCGGTTGAACATTTGCATTTTGTTGATCGCCAGACAAAAAGATGAAGAGTCTTTTGTATCGAATTGTTACTGGGGATGAAAAATGGATCTAGTTCGATAATCCCAAACGAAAAAAATGTTATGGATTAATCTGAGCCAAGCAGCAACATCCACTTCGAGAAGCGCAATATTCACGGTTCATGCAGGTATTGTTGCGGTGTATTTGGTAGGATCAAGAAGATGTTGTGTACTCTGAACTGTTAGGTCCGAATGAAACTGTCACCGCTGATCGTTCTCGACAACAACAATACAAATCGAAGCGAGCATTGGACCAAAGCAATTGGACGATCAGCAATTGCGAGTAAACGACGCAAAGTGATCTTTCTTCACGGCGATGCTCGATCTCGTGTTGCATTATAAGTGAAGCAAACGCTGTTAGAGCTGAAATGGGAAGTCTTAGCGCATCCCGCGTATTCTCCAGACATTGCTTCATCCGACTGTTGCTTGTTCCGGTTGATGCGACATACTCTAGAGAATACACACTTTCATACAAGCTCGAAGAAATGCGAAAATTTGTTGAAAATTGACTCAACTCCGAAGAAGAATCTTTTTTATCATCGCGAGATCCATCTCTGGCCAGAGGGATGGCAAAAGAAATTATAGAAAACGAAGAAAACTATTTTTATTGAAGTAATCGTTTATTATCATGTTTAAGTAAATCAGTTTTTGAGAAAGAAAACCCTGAAAACTAAATCATACTCCTGATAGTTCCTTCCAATGTTATCCTATTTTCCAACAGCGCTGGAATAGACTGCTGGTGGACTTTACCGTGCTAAAGAACACAATATATCTTTGAACAGTAGATTTCAATTTCGGTCGATATGTTTCTCGATATTACAAAACGCCGCGATAAGATTCTTACTAAAAAATGTTCTCTGCGAAGAAACATAGATCACACCGAGTTCGTGCGAGAACGATTGGATTCAGAACTTGAAAATTCAGAGTGAGATGCGGAAAATCCGGCAGGGAAAAGGGTACTAAGCGAAAGCGATCTGAAGCGCACACAAACGACAAGAGTGCTCAGTGAGAAAAGGACGCGTTCTTCGCGCTTTGGAGGTGCGAAGATCCACACGTCGCGAGTGACACGACGAGACGCGGACGATTTCGCAGCGTACGGTCGGGGAGCGTTCGCGATCGTGTCGCGACAGACGGACAGACAGACAGACAGACAGACAGACAGACAGAGACAGGAGGCAGCGGGAAAAGCAAATACGCGGACGCGAGCGAGGCAGGCGGGCAATGAAACGCGCATCAATATCGCGATAACCGACAGTCGGGATTTTCCAGCGCTTAATCGCCGAGCTTACATCTTCGTTAGCTCCGCTTTATCATCCGCGGGCTTGATTAAGGTTCTTTATCAAGCAACGTCATTACTCCGTTTACCAGACGGGCCCGAAGAAAACGGCTCTCGGTGTATTTAGCGCGGAATATAAATTACCTTATCGGCCTGTTCGCTCGCACGCGCGCGTGCGCGCTTCTCTCTCCTCTTTTAACTTTGAATAAACAGGCGAGAGTACGACGCGCGCGGCGGCTCTCGCGAGAGCGAGAGCGATACGAGCGACTTGTTATCTCGCGAAACACGCGTGTATACGTGAGAGAGCTCGCGCGAGCTCAGGATCCGTGACCGTGATCCTGTGCGGCGATTATCCGCAGGATCCATCGTATCTCGCTGCGCGCGCGCGCGGGAGAGAGAGAGAGAGAGAGAGAGAGGGGGGGAGGGAGAGAGAGAGCATCGATCGTAGATCACCGGATCACCTGCGTTCGCGGTCATTAGGCTAATGCGGGGTTATATGGGCACCTCGGTGCTTATTTCCGCCTAATCAATCGTCACCGCTGACGTCATCCAAGCGGCGATGCGATCCACGATCCCCGGCTCTCGTTTGCCGCGCCACAAACGCGATGAATCGATTTATTTCTGCATACCGACGATTTGTCACGCGACCCGCTAAAAATCACGCCGCGCTTCACGGCGCTCGCGCTCGTGGCTGCGGAGTAATTATTTTTACGAGTCGCGTCGGGGCCGAACGTTGAACCGTGTGTGTGTGTGTGCGTGCGTGCGTGTGTATGTGTGTGTGTGTGTGTACGTATCGCGATTATTTTAACGAACACCTCGTCGAAGCCGCGGAGATTCGATTCGTTAAATCTCTCGACCGAATTCTCCTCCCCCCCCCTCCCCGGTCGTCCTTCAACTATGTCATTCTCTTTTTTACCCGCGAAATGTAACTGCAATAGCAGTTGTGCTTTGTGTACACTTATCGGCGGGCATTAGCGTAATCTCGGCACGGTTTATAAATCGTTATGCGCGGCGGGCAAAATCCGCGTTCGCGCGCGCGCGGATGTTCCACCGCGAAATGATAATTCAAACTATTAGTCGTTTTCCTCGCCGCTAATCGGCGGAAGAGTACAATACGGGACGGTAGGGACGCGCGCGCGCGCGGGATAGTAGACTCTTCTCGGTCGTTAAGGCCGCACGAGGAAGAGATTCTACCATTAGCCGTTCGTTCCTTCCTCGAGTGAGTATGGCGAAAGAATGCCAATGCATCCTAATGAATGTCGATTCGCTGCGAAGATATTAAAGATATGTGTATACGCTCGTGCGCGAGGAAGAGAAAGAGAGGCAGAAAGAGAAGGACGGGAGGGGAAGGAGAGAGCCTTGTGTACAGCCGATGATACAGTGCGTGGCTGCGACCGCGAGGAAATACGCATCCGAAGTCGATAGCGCAAGCGGAAGTCTACGGAAGAGGCTTTCGAAGTCGATCCGGGGATTTCTCGCTTATCAAAGAAAGCCTAAAAACTTTCCAAGGCAGCAGATTGCCGCGAATTTTGGCAGAAATACCTCAAACGAGTGGCCTCGAGTGAATTGCCAGCGATAACAATGTTTAAACAAAATTATATGTCGCTGTTGCCATTTATATGTGGTCATTTTCAGTCATTAATAATTTAATAACTATTGCGATAACTTTTGCAAAATGACACATGACTCTTCTTCTCAGTTTGACCTGATTGAATCTTCACAATTTTCTGTTTCCGAAAGATCCCGGACACCACGTATAATATTTTTTTGTCGCATTAAACATTGCTGTCGATGGGAGTGCATCTGAGGACACTCGTTTGAAGTATTTCGTGACACCTCCGGCGTTGGACGTTCCCGGAAGTTTATCCGAGAGAGATTTAATAAGCTCGAAATACGAAGATCGCGTGTTGCCGCTAAATTGCCGATACGGCAGAGATCGCTTATCGCGGCGGATGCATGAAAATTGTTTCGCACACAGGAAAAACAGTCTCAGTCTGTGTAGTCGAATGAGAACCAGACCGAAAGCTCGACGACGAGGAACAATATTTCCGTGCGAAAATCGATCGAAAATATTTGTCTAAGATATTCTGCTGCACGTTAAAACTACAGATTTCTATGCACTAACTAGACCGTTCAAACTCTGGACGATGAGGGAAGAATAGGACGCCATATCATATTTTGCGTTTGCACCTGTGTGCGTACCTGCCCATGTATGTTTGCGGCTGTTTTAATCGGAAATAATATCGCGTCTCGTATTTCGTTTTATTAAAACTACAAATATTTGCCTCTTGTGTATATATATATTTTTTTTTTTTCATATTTTGCTTTCTTCTTTTATGCAGGTTCTTAATTATGCTGTGTTAATGTTTCGATGCAAAACTTTAAATAATTAATTTCCGTAGGTGGTAAATTCTCTGTTGGGTAAGCTTTTGTTTAAGCGTACGTAAGCGTTCCACAACCTCTCCACTCTTGGCACTCTTGGTTACATGGAAAATCAGCAGTCTAGTTAGTACATAGGAGCCTGCGATGAAGGAGGTGCCAAAGTGGATGATGTACTTCAGAAGTGTCGAGATAACGTAGAAGCGATCGTTTAAACATTGTGTCAGACGAACACTCTAAAATACGGTTACTCTATACTTTTCGTGTTTCTTACACATGTAAACCTTGCATGCGCGTACGCCGCATTGTCTTGCCACAGTTGGCGAAAAACTTAGCCACGCGTATGTAGAAATTTTCTGCAAACTTCTCGAATAAGTTTTAGGCTTGTAAATTCAATTCGTAGGGAACGCAGCAATGTTCTTGGAATTTTTCGCAGCGAGCGTATTTCTGATACGTTTCTTTTTTTTTTTTTTTTTTCCCCCCGAATATTTACGTCGATGTGTCGATTTGGAAACTTTGGATTGTTTTCATCGCATATTGAGCTTTAACTCGTCTCTGTACGCATTTTGATTGCATAAAAGCGCTTGTAATTCCGCGCGAGCAATGTATGACGCAAACTCTGCGGAAAATAGCCAGTGCTTTGAGGCGGTTAAAGCTTCCAAGTAATGGTATACATCCTCTTAAAACTCGGTTAACTATAATAACTCTATAACGCCATGTAACTTTGAAGTCACATGACTTTGAAGTCACTGACATGTCGATATTCTTCATTTAAGTTATACACGCATGTACAAATATTGCACTTCATCGTAACTTCAACGTTTACAAACCTTCTCTGTTTTTAGAACAAAATCTTTGAAAGTTGTAAATTAGTTGTTGATCTGTATCTGTTATAAATCATTATTAATATAATAATAATAATAATTGTTAAAATTATTCACTAATTTATATCTGGAGATTAATAATATTATAGGGAGGGTATTATATATATATATATAACATTAAATTTTACAAAATTTTATATTTCGGTAAATATATAGAAAAGGGTACACCTCACCGATTTTTTTCATTTTGAAATATGTTATAAAGGATGAAATTCTGAGTGACTTCTTGATACAACTATATGGGGGGAGGGGGTCGCTTATAGTTTCCGAAATATTTGATTTTAAAGTTTTGGAATTTTGCTTATGCTGGAATTAAATTCCAGATATCATAAGCTGACGTTATTTATAGTACAATCCAAACAGTTAATCAAACATAGTGTATACATAAAAAATATAGGAAACAGTACATATAAGCGGGAAAGGGGCTCCGCCCCTCCCCGGACCCCCTCCCCAAAAAAATCCTAACCTAACCTAACTTATTGCATCTTTATATATTGTTGGGCGATGTTGAAAAGATCTCCTTAAAAGCCACAACATCTAATTATACGCAGATATTATTAATAAGTTAAGTTGAGCCAGGTGATAGATCTTAAGAGAACTTTTTTTCAACAATGTCCAAAAATATATAAAGATGCAATAAGTTAGGTTAGGTTAGGATTTGTTTGGGGAGGGGCGGAGCCCCTCTCCCGCTTATATGTACCGTTTCCTATATTCAAAGTGAATGAAAACTGCTTGTCTGCTTCAAATATACTTCAACGTACAATTATAAAACTTTAAAGTCAAATATCTCAGAAACTATAAGCGACCCCCATATAATTGTATTAGGAAAAGTCACTCGGAATTTCATCCTTTACAACATATTTCAAAATGAAAAAGATCGGTGAGGTGTACCCTTTTCTATATATTTATCTATAGCTCATCATTTTATTACGTTTGAACAATATTTTCTTGAATAAATATTCAATTAATTCTTTTTCTCATTACATTTTGATGATATTTATTACAAAGAGTGCGTCGTTTGTTACTCGCGCGATCTTCGCGCGAGATTCGCACCTCAGGATTAAGCGATACACCCGGGTGACTCGGGCTCGTTCGCGTCGGCGGATTCTTATCTGAGTCGCCAGCTCGGCAGACGGAAGAAAGAAGGCGCGACACAAGCGCGTCTTATTTTCCAGCGCAGTGAGGTCGCAGCCATTAGCCACTGGCCGCCGGGGTAGGTAGGAAGATACTTCCCCTCGTCTGCGGCATTGACCCTGGAAGCGATCCGGCGCGCGTGTCGAAAGAAGCTCCCGTGCGCGTAAGGAGCGCCAAACGGTACCGCAGGAATCCGCGGAATCCCAAGGTTCCTGCGCAGGTCGACGCTGCCGCCGCGGCGGTATCGATCGCGCTGGATCTATCGGTCGATCAATCGATCGATCGATCGGCCGATCGATCGCACGTACGTACAAACGAACCTCTCGGAAACTTCCCAATTACGCGGCGAAGAAGCGCCGCTCGTCACGGGGGAGGGAAAAAGAAACAACAGCGGGGCTCGAACGGCGGACGCACAATGGCCGGAAATGCGCGGCATATGTGCGTCAACGTCGGGATTTATCTACCGCGGCCGCGACGCTTTTTCCCGACACTTGACGTGTCGACGTTTTCCACGCTTTTCCGCGCTTTTTATATCCGCGAGCGAGCGAGAGAGTTTCTCATCTCCGTCTCGGCTGCATCTCTGAAAAAAGAGAAAAAGAAAAAACGGGCTTTTGTCCAACACAAAGTAGTTCTTTTTTCTCGTTTTGTACTTCTTCCTCTACTTGTCCTCGCATCGTCCGCGCTGCGATGATTCTCATGCGATGGTTTTCAATTGATCGATGTCGCTTCGCCGATATACCGCCGATTGCGGCCACTTGCGTTGTTACGTATACGATCATCATTGGGTGACCCAAAAAGTTCCTGCGAGTTTTGTTTCAGCTCGATGCAACGGGTTGTCGAATCTTGTTGAGACTCGTCGGGCGCGCGCGTGTGTGTTTATGGGTATTGTACAGCACAGATTTGCGCCAGTTGATTGGTGAACTTTGTCGTGGCGTGATCTCTTGATTTGCGATTATTCATCCTTTTGAAATGTCTGTTGCGTCGAGTGTCGTTCGAGCGCGTTTGCTTTATGAATTTTAATTCGGCCCGAAAGCTGCAGAAGCATGTCGTAAAGATATGCGCGGCATTTCGAGAAAATACGCGCTGAAAGGACGGATTGCACAGAAATGGTTTAAAAATTTTCCTTCCGGCGATGAGTCACTTGAAGATGCTGGGAGACCCTCCGTTATCGATAACGAAGAGTTATCGATTATTTAGCCATTCATCAATTACGTAACATTTCTTCTGGAAGCTTATGCCCTTGTTTAATGTTTATTATACGCGCACGAATCTGTTTGATTACTCAATGTTACCCAATATGTTATTAGGTGCTTGCAAAAGTTCGTCGGGTTGCAAACAAGTGGGAGTTACTGCGAGTTGACGGTTATCGTTTTTTTGTTTTCTACGAAGTTTATAAATTTCAGAAAATGCTTACTCGGGATCTTAAAATTTATTCACAGCATCTTGAGTATAACAACGTAACCTCATTTTTATTATAGGATAAAAATGGAGCCTGATAAAGTGCAACACTGTGTACCTTTTTGTTTTATCAAGAAAGAAAATCAAGAAAGAAATCAAGAAAGAAAAAACTGCTGCGGAAACAATACTCGCCAGACTGATTGCCCCGTCTGATCTTTATTTATTCAGATCGATGCAACGCGGCTTGTCCGATATACGATTTGCTAATGCCGAGGAAGTCTGAAAATGGGTCGATAATTTTGTTGTCTCAAGAGATGTATCGTTTTTTAGAAATGGAATCAGACAATTATCTGAGAGGTGGCAGTGGCGGCAGATTATTTGATTATTTGATCAAAATGCATATGTATGGTATTTTTGCCATTAATTGCCAAGTAAATATATTCAAAAATTCGACGAGCTTTTGCGCAAGTACCTATAATATATTATTGCATATATATCGCGTTGCATTGTGGATCGCGTCGGAGAAAAATAACGAGTCCAATATGCGAGCCGCAAATATTCCGGCGACTTTATCAATAAATCAGAGAGAATTCAAATCGGTCACTGTGACATCTCGATGCACCTAAATAAATATTTCACTCAAGCTCGTCTTAAAAGAACAATTCGTTTCACCAGTTGATGCTTCATTTATTCCAGCGCCTTTATCACACTGCTGGTACCTGGACTTCAAGCCTGGGAAAGGTGAAAGGTGACATGTCTTCCGGTAAAATTTCACTTTACGCAATTATCATACAGTCGACTCGTGCGCATGCGCGCCCGTGTATTCATATCCCAAATCCGCATCGCCGATTGGACACGCTCGGATTTCGCGCTTCTTAAAACTTATCCACGATATCTTGAGTATAATAAAGTAACCTGATTTTTATTATAACGTAAAAATGCAACCTGATAAAGTACACATCTACGCCACCGTATACTTTTTTGTTTTAACCAAAAAAGAAGAAACTGCTGCGGAAACGAAACGTTTATTCACTTGCTTCGGACAATTTAAGGGATTTGGAGGGTCAGATTGCTGAAAAATCGTGCTTGTTTTTGTGAATATCTTGTGACGAACTGAATAAATGTGCAAGAATGAAAATTTTAGGTACAGTTATACAACATATGAAGAGTAGAAAAATTTTGTTTATTAACAAATACTCGTATAAATATACGATATATATAGCTGAAATATTTTTTTTTCAAGTTATCGTTTTTGCAGTAATATCTCGGCTCTCGGTGATCCGATCAGAGCGAATTTTAGCTAGAAATCTTGAGAAGGCTTATCATTATCCGGTGAACCACTAGAAAAAAAATCGAACAAAATTAACAAAATGGCAGCTACTATTAGGAAAAAATCCAAAATTTTCAGTTCTTTTATAATAAAAAAATTAATATCTCGAGATGAAATATTTTGACGCAGTTGTCCATGGTTCATCTGCGAGCCACATGAATAAATATTATTGCTTTAAAATTTCAAATCGATACGAAGCTCAGTTTCGGAGAAATCACTGCAAAAAGTTGAACAATAAAATTTCGAGAAAAACGCGTTTAAAATTTAAGTGAACGTATATTTATATGAATATTTGCTTAAAAACAAAATTTCTCTACTCTTCATATGTTATATAAATATATGTAAAATTTTCATTTATTCGCACATTTATTCAGTTCGTCACAAAATCATTATCAAAAACAAGCACGATTTTTCAGTAATCTGACCCTCCGCAGTCCCTTTAATCCAAGACATCTGTCGATATCTGTGCTTTCCCGTTGAGCACATCAATGTCAAATTACATAATCGATTTAGTGTAATGTAATATTCGAGGACTCGTATAATATTATCGCATCGTGACACATAATGACAAAATTTCGACTTCGGCAAGTTTGGCGGTCGAGTGTCTCGTCGATTTTTCATCGCGCATAATTTCCAAATTTATAAAATCGCGAGGATCTCTCGCAGACGCTCTTTCTCAGTCGCGTTATTTCCTGCCGAATCTCCGTTTATCAGCATCATTTGAACATCGACTCCTGCATTTACATTGAATGCTTCGTCTTCGTGCTGGGCGAGACTCACCAGAGTCACGAGCGTGGACAGTCGATAGTTTGTCCAGCGAGAGAGAGAGAGAGAGAGAGAGAGAGAGAGAGAGAGAGAGGGGGGAGGGAGGGGGAGGGAGGGGGAGAGAGGGGGGAGAGAGAGCGAGTGAGAAAGGGAGAGAAGGAAGGGGAGGGGGAGAGAGAGAGAGAGCAAGGAGAATAGAAATTGATTATTCCAGATCGCACGAACACACGCGCGCGGCGTCGTCTATCCGTCCGTCCTGTTTGGAGCGTTCGCCCACCGAGCGGCGGCGCCGCCTTTTTGAAGGCGCGAGATTAAACTCGCGGCTCTCGCACGGGCGAGCTTGTATTACGTAAAAGTGCGAGTGGCAGCATCGTTGCGTGCGCGCGAAACCTCGTCGGCGTAACAGCGCGCGCGCATACCTGACTTGACGATGCCGTTCTTTGCTTCCCGTGTGTGTTACTCTTTTCCTCCGTGTGTATCTCTCTCTCTCTCTCTCTCTCTCTCTCTCTCTCTCCTTCTCTTCCTTTTTTCCCGTCTCTCGCGCTGGGTCGACGATGAAAGTATGCGGTATAACCCACTCGCGAACTTGCACGCCGCGAACCGCGTGTGGGCAGAGAGAGAGGAGCGATCCGATAAACCACGTTCCCGGATCGACAATTGATTCGCGAGATCGGAAATCGGTTCGTGCCGCACCGCGTATAAACAACACGTGCAGTCGCACACACAGGGAGGTCCTCTAGGCCTGGGGCTGTGCCAGTTCCTCCTTTGGGGAAAGCGCGCAAAAATTCTTTTATTTTCTTTTTAGATACACTAGGAAAAGAAATTTAGTATCTCTAACGAAGCTGTGTAGTTGAGGCATTTTTTAATAGCAACCAACCAAATATCTTGTTTTATATAACAAAACATTTAGTTGTCCCAACTAAATATATTTTTCTGCTTTGTTCTCTGGACCAAATGACTTTGTTCTTAGACTTCATGAATATAAAAATTAAGCATTTTAATTATTTTATCCACAAAAATTACATAATATCGAAATATTACTTTACATGAACTAAAATAATGCCCGATGGATACTACTTTGTCTTTCTGTGCACTGAAATTTGGATTTTATATATTAAGAAAAAGTTATAGTATTTTCAACAAAATTCATACAGTTAAAGCTTTCTGGTTGCTCTAACAAAAGTATTACGTTATACGAACAAACCGTAATCAAGCAAGATATTTGTTTACTAGGAACTAAACAGTTTTGCTGGGCATACTTTAACCAAATTATTTTGTTGTTACAATAAAATTTTGGTTCACGCAACAATACATTTTTCCTAGCGCACTCTTTCATTTAATATAAAGATGAGATCTCTCACGGGCGTGATTACATCGTAAGGCGTAAGGCGATGGAATCTCAACTGGCAAAGGGAACTTCGAGAAGCGTTTCGTGAAGTTTCGACGCACGTAACAATTCCCAGATCTACAAATTGTGGGGATTAGATCTTCCTTTTTTCTATATTTCTTTCGTCTTAATTGGATAATTTCCTCCTAAAATCTCTCTGTTTATCGGCATCATTGACCATGGCATGGCGCGCACGCGTATATATATCGCGTGTCCGGATGGATAGATCAAGGGGTATTACATTTTTGATCGCGGTAATTGATTACTATCGCTGCGCATTAGCGGTGTCCGACTGGGTTCGAAGTACCACGGTAGTAAATCGAGATCGATAGTTTCTCTCATGTTGGAGTATAGTTAAAGTATAGCTCTGGACCAAAGATAACGACGATAGAGCGGCTCGCCTCGGGCGATAGTTTCTCGTTATAATCTCATCGATCAACGCGTCGCGGATCGAGCAAATCCGCCATATTTTACAGGCTGAGATTTTCGAAACCGATGAGCGAGAGAGAGAGAGAGAGAGAGAGAGAGAGAGAGAGAGAGAAAGGGCCGTCGTCGGGAGAATTAGGAGATCGCGTGCGGGACGTACAAACGTGAGATCGTCTCGTAAAATAAACCGTAGAGAGGAAGGGTTTCCGCCCTTCTCCCCTCGCCCTCCTCCTCTTCTTTCCTTCGCAAATGCCGCCCGCCGCCGCGCTGTCCTTTTCTTCCCTCTTCCCCGCGTTCTGTTGTCTCCCGCGAGAGAATCCGTGACTTAAGCGTTCCCATCATACGCGCTGCGCCAACGTACCGCGTTTTTTCGCCGCGTCCATTAGCATTTCGAGATCCCACTCGTAAATATCTCCTGCTCGGCCGGCAACACACACGAATCCGCCAAATACTATAATTATGTCTTTCATTTATCAGTCTCCGCTGTATCTTCTGCGTTATGTAACCGCGTCGACACACCGCGCGGTATAATTATTTGACGCATTATTTCGTCCGACGCGAGGGAGAAAGAAAGAGAGAGAGGGAGAGGGAGAGAGAGAGAGAGAGAGAGAGAGAGAGAGAGAGAGAGAGAGAGAGAGAGAGAGAGAGAGAGAGAGAGAGAGAGAGAGAGAGAGAGAGAGAGACAGCGATAAATTTTAAACGCACGCGCACGCGGCTCTGGAAAATATTTTATTACGATTGCAAGCCTCAGCCCGACAATAGGACGATAAACTTAACGAGGTAGTGTAACTTCACCGACGACAACAGTCGACTACGACGACGACGACGACGACGACGACGACGACGACGGCGGGTGAGAAAAAGTTCCCATAACTAATAATACAGCCGGTGGTCGGTTATGCGCAATCGCGAAATGAAATATCGGGGGTCATTATAAAAGCCCGCACAGCTTGTTTACTCCAAGTTTGCGAGATGAATCTTTGCGGAAGACGCGCCGCCGCGCATGCGCGCGCACGCGCGTTTGGAAGTATCACTTCGCTTATTCACGCCTTCGCGTCTACGACGCACACTCGCGCAGGAATTTCCGTCTTCCCGCGGCACGCCTCGTGCGCGCGAGACGCGGATTAATTAAAATTACGAGAAGCAATTAGCGGCCGTGACGTGTCGACGTTATTCGGTGAAAGTGTTGAGAGAGAGAGAGAGAGAGAGAGAGAACCTCGGCCTATCCCTTGTCCCTCCCCTCACCCTGCCCCTCTCCGCTCCAGCGCTGTGCTCGCGCGTGCGCGCACCCGCCAGCCGCTCTCGGCTCCATTAATCTCGCGAGATATTTTCTTTTATCTTTCTCTCCCTCTCTTTCTCTCTCGGCCGTCTCTCGGCTTTATCTCGCGCAGATCTACCTTCCGATACGTGCGTGCGCGTGCGTAATAATGCGGATGCGAACTATGAAACTATCGACAGATATCGTAAACGCCTCTTTCGTTGCGCCCCACTGCGCCCCACGCGAAGTGCGTGCCGTGTGTGTGTGTGTGTGTGTGTGTGTGTGAAATGCAGGTATAAATAATTAATAGGTGAAAATATCGTGCGTGTCAAAGTCAAAGGTACCCCCCGATGGGTTGCGATGAGTTGCGTGTTTACGCGGTTGACGCGGTGAGAAAGTTTGAGAGGAACAATGTGTTTAATTAAAAGGGCCGCTATATTTTCCGCCCCTTGCAGTCGCTTATATTTTCTCCATCGAGGTTAAAAGTGCAAAAATATATTCTAAGGCGAAGTTTGTTCTCGACGAGCGGCGTGTTTATCATCGACATGGTAGAAACTTTTGAGAGGAGGAATATTTAGTTAAGGATTATTGTACTTCCTCTCGCGATTGTTCATTTCTCCTATCGAGGTTAATGAGTATAAAAATAGTCAATGAATGTGACTTGTTATGCATCAGTTTTTATGAAGGTTGATCAACACGGACATAACCTAACAAAGGTACGTCGTAACTTTCACGTAAATAATTCACAATGCCATCTGTACGTGGAAAAACGATGGAAACTTTTACATACTCCTAATAAATACAATACAATACGCAAGAATGAGGTTTAACGTTTCACTTGAAATCTCACCTCCAGGATACGTGGCGCTGAATCTGTAAAGAACTTCCGCAAAAAGTGATGTTTTTCCTCCGTTTTTCAGTCCCCGATTTTTAAATTAAATTTTATGCGAAATGATAGCTTATGATAAGACATTAATCACAAAAAAGTTATACATTGAGCATACGATTGGTTTCAGAGATATAGAGGGTCAAAGTGATCACTACCTATTAAGGAAGTTTGACACTAATAACGTTTTATCGCACGAATTTTTGCGAAATTCAGTATCTATGAGTTCTTTGAGTCGCTTTGATTACGAATCCGATGTCAGATTAAAAAAATTCAAGATGGCGGATGTAATATAGCCGGCACAAATAGTGAGACAATTATTTACTTTTATTAGAACTGTTATGTTGTGGTTTTTTTTCGGCTAGCTGATTGCGAATTTTCTATCAGATTTACATTTACCTTCAGTGCAGGCAAGATGAAAAAGTTATCCAGCCAATGAAGGCAAGATAAGATAAGATTCTAAATATAATAAATAAAGCTATCACATTATCCTTTATGCGTCATGTAACGTATTTGAATTTGAATTTGATATTTTTTTTTATGAAAAAACAATAAAAAAATACTTTTTCTACTCAAAAATTGTCGTTGAAAAAATTACTCTCGAAAATCTAATAGAAAATTCGCAATCAGCTAGCCAAAAAAACCACAACATAACAGTTCCAATAAAAGTAAATGATTGTTTCACCACGTGTGTCCGCCATGTTGCACCGGCCATCTTGAAAATCTTTTCAAAATCTGACATCAGATTCATAATCAGCAACTCAAAGAACCAATAGATACCGAATTTTGCAAAAATTCGTGCGATAAAGCGTTATTAGTGTCATACTTTCTTAGTAGGTGACCACTTTGACCCACTACATCTTTGAAACCAATCGTATGCTCAACGTAAAACTTTTCTGCAATCAATGTCTCATCGTGAACTATCTTTTGGCATAAAATTCGATTCCAAAATCGAGGACCGAAAAACGGGCAGAAAGTTGACCTCTTTCGCAGAGGTTCTTTTCACGATTCTCTAAGGCCTCTTTGTTTGAGATCCGATCACGTCCAAGTATTATTACACGTTCCGCATCGCGCATCTTAATTCGAGACGCCGCGGCCGGCCAGACTCGTGTCGGTCTTTGTTTAAGCTCGCGTCGCTGATGGCTGATGGCGGCTCGCGCCGTCGTCGTTAACTTGGAAATCGTATATTACACTTAATATCGCATTACGATCGCCGTCGTATTACCACTCTCGCCCGATTCAAGCTCGCCGGCCTCTCACCGAGCACGCGCGCTCAACAACAGGTTGCGGACTATCGGCGAAACAATTCGACCCCGGTCCCCCTTTCACTTGTCCGCGCCGAATTAGTTTCGTCGATCTCCACGACATCGTCAATGTCGCGCGGATCGGATTAGCGTAGATTCTCCGCGCGAGATCTGCCTCGGCCGACGGGCGGCGACCAGGCGACGAGAGGTGCGACGAGCGAGAAATAAATCTCGCCGTGGCAAAGAGAGAGAGAGAGTGAGAGAGCGGGGAGGGGGGGAAGGGAGGAAAAAAAGAGTGCGAGCGGAACGAAGCTTCGATCGCGTCACCCGCCTTTGGAAAGTTCACCTCGATTTCGTGTCCTCGCTCAGGCCTCAGCCCGGTCGCCATCACCGTCGTCGTCGTCCTCTTCGTCATCGTCATCGTCGCTGCCGCGGCCGGCCGCGGTAATTAACGGATTCTTATGAGGTTATTAAGACGTTTGCTCGCGCTTAATTTTACAATCAATTACCGGCGTCCGACCGTTGAGGAAATAGGTTCCGCCGTTTAACGACACACACGTCGCAATAATCTCGCGGTAATTAGGATATTCGTGGGAACCTCTTCATTAAAAGCGCATTAAAGAAGGCGCACCCTCGGAGACGTGTCAGCGGAAACCGGTCCGGCGGAAAGCGGCGCGGGGCGCGCGTTATCGCGCGCAATTTCTTCGGATTAAGGGGAAATAATGCGCTTGTACTTCTATTTATAGCCGGTCCCGCGCGCGCACCCCCGTTTTCCTCTTCTCCTCTGCACCGTGCACCGTGTGAACGCGCCTTTAAGGGGACACGCACCAAGAGTGCGCTCGCGCGGCCGACGGCGCAGGAAAACGCGCGCGTGCGCGTCTATAAGAAGGTGAAACATACGAGACGGCGTAAAATCCGGCTCGCGCTGTAAAATTCCCCGCGGGATTACTACGTGCCTCCTCTCGTTCCTTCCCGAGGAAGCGCCGAAGAGGCGCGCGCGAAGCGGGGCGAGGAGGCGAGCGGATATCGCGAGCGATCGCGCCGCTCGTTGCGTTAAAAGCGGCTGTTGCGTCGAGCGGACATTTCGAGGGGGTTCTCTCTCTCTCTCTCTCTCTCGCGTGATTAAGGCGATTTCGAAAAGTATACACATACACATAAATCAGCGACAGGCTGTAATTATTAACTAATTCCGAAGTCCGCGGCGGGGGGGGGGGGAGAGGCTCTCGGGCGGATCGTGTAGCCGGGGTCGGCGCTGTGTCCGCTAATGATGATGGAGGCGCTACATATACAATAATAAACAATTTTCTCATGTAAATTACAGGGAACGCCGGCTCTTATTTCGCGCGAGCGCGTACGCGTTACTCCGATCTGTACGCGAGCGTGTACACACGACGATGACGACGACGACGACGACGACGACGACGACGACGACGCCGGTCGGCCTGCCGGCTCGCAGGACGAACAAGTGGGAACGCGCGCGCCGATCGGCAGAAACTACCTGCGTGTGCGGCAACGAGAGTAGTCATTACGCCCATGTGCGCGATAACTAGATGATTAATTTATTATCGCCTTCCTACGGGTTCACCCAGTTACCCGATGCGCCCGATAGGTCAGTGCGAGGGCCGCACAGCTCGGCGGGAAAGTATCGATTTTGTATCGCGCGCGCTTGCACGCTCCAACGTCTCTATTCGCCGCTCTTCCTCGTCCCCACCTCTCTCTCTCTCTCTCTCTCTCGCTCATTCTCATTCCGAGGGCGCAGAGAGATGTTATTGTATGTACGTCACGTAATAACCGATCAGATTAAATCTCGCTGCACCCACGGATAAGCTCGGCCGCGTTTTACACGCCGCCGTCATTGTGGTTGTTGCCGTCGACGTCGTCGTTGTCGTCGTCGTCGTCGTCGTCGTCGTCGTCGTCGTCGTCGTCGCTGTTATTGTCACCGTCGCCGTTTACCGGCGAAGAAGCGCGCTGTACCGTGATCGCGCAGAGGCGAACGACGCGAGTTTACACGCGATGTCCGGTTACCCCTCTTCTTGTAACGATGTGCATTAATGTTGAAAGGAGCGATAAGCTTATCAACCGCAGCGGGAATGACGGCGGCACCGCTGAAGAATGCACAATCGCGCGGCGCGTATAAAATCGCACTCGCGTGCGATGCGGCGGAAACGGCGTAATCGATGTTAAAATCGAATTATCGCGTTGCGATCAATCCGCTTTCGCAGTGACTACGCTTCGCCCGCGATTACATGCGGCATTATGAAGTCGCCGGCATATTGGCTGTTAATTATTTGGACGAGAGCGGGCGATTCTTGCTTATTTTATTATTGTTTATGTTGAGCAAAGTTCCTAGTGTTTATCGTCCATTAAATGATATATTTCGGCGCAGAGTGCCGGTAAAGATATCGTCACAACCATCGATTGGCGTTACCATAAAAGTGGGGGGGGGGGCGCGGGGCAATAAGGGCGTTTTTCTGCCTCCGCAGGACTTTTGAGGAAAACCTTTAATTTTTAGTCCAAGTATATCAGTATATCTAAGCTTTTTTCATGACTAATAAATAGACGTCTTACGTATTCTCCAGACATTGCTCCATCCGATTGTCACTTGTTCCGGCCGATATAACATGCTCTAGACTCTAGAGGATACACACTTTCGTTCAGCTTCGAAGAAGTGCGAAGATTTGTTGAGAATCGGGTCGACTCCAAAGAAAAGAATCTTTTTATCGTCGCGGAGTCCATCTCTTGCCAGAAAGAGATGGGAAACGCTTGCAGAAAACGAAGGGAAATATTTTCGATCGAGGTATTCGTTCGTCATCTTTATGTTTAAGTAAATTAGTTTCTGCGGAAAAGAAACCACCAAACCAAATCACACTTCTAACACGAATGGCAAAGAAGTTAGACACCATTATAGCGATGCATTTGGACTAGTAATTAATTTTGGCTCTACGGATCGTATTTTTTTCTCACCTAACTTGGTTACTCCCTCGACGTTTCTGATGATCATACAATACGAAATAAAAATGGTTCTTCAAAAATCCCGTGGGGGGGGGGGGGTGGAAAAAACGCCCTTACCGACTCTCCTCCTTCTCTCGGTACCGCAAGCAGATGGGTGACCGCGCGCGCATGTATGCTAATTTAAAGTTGAACTTATTATACACGACGTTCCCTTATACGCAAAAACGACCATTGTTATGCGGCGCGCTCGTATCGGGCACCGCAATAATAACTACGGCGATAATAACGATCCGCGTGCGCGGCGGAATAACGGGGAACTTATGGGCTCACGTTGTAACGCCAAGTACGAGTTTCGAATGCGTCTGCTGGGTCCAACCTCTCATTGTCTCTCCGGTTTTGGCGGCGGTGTGTGTAAAGACGACTTCGTAAAAATTATTTCGGTCTCGTCCTCGTTTCGCGCGTGCGAGGGCCTCTCTTCGTGCCACGTTTCTCTTCTTCTTTCTCGTCCTTTTTCCGTCCGTCGTTCTTCAGGAGTGGAGGCTTTCCCAGTATGAAGGATGGTTTATTGTTCTTTTTTTCCCCCCATATAAATTACCGAACTCTTACTTCCGCGTCTCTTGGCCCCATCCCTTCGTCCTCCACGTTCTCGCGACGTTGACCTATTTTCGGCGTATCACGTTGCAGGATTCTAGATTCCACGCGGGTTTTTTTTCCATTGCACGAGCGGGAAACCCTTCGCGCTTCGTGAGGATTTTATTGAGCACCCCGTTCGCCAAGCACATCTCCTTCATATTGTTCTTTGTGCGTTCTCTCGCGCGCACGCATTTAATTCCACCGTCTAGAAAGTGAGCCCGTCGGTTCCCATAAGTATCATTAGCCGTAATCTAAGACCGTCCAACTAGGCAAGTGATATGAAAACTTGACACTCGGTATGCACACACACCCTGAGACCTTTATCTTCTTATCATTCGACGCTGGTATACGCGCCGCCTCTCTCTCTCTCTCTCTCTCTCTCTCGCGCGCGCGCGCACACGCGGCTCTTTATCCTCCCGCGATTTTACAACGTTACACTCGCTGTCGCGCGTTTAATGGTCTAGAAAAGTCCGACATGATAATGATCGTATCGTGTAACGCAGCGCGCGCTACACTCGCGGACACTAAATCGTAATTTCCTCAAGAGGGGGTGTCTCTTTGTACTTATTACCTCCGCCCGGCGGTATAAAACTGAGGCGTTACTACACGTTGCCCCACGTCGTCCTTTTTTTGCGCGTCCGTTTCGAGTGCGAGCGGCAAATCCTCTCGGAACGAGGCTGCCGTAAACTGCCGCTTCAAGGTAGACCTCTAACCGCCGCATGACCGTAGATCGAAACTACCGTGTGTGTTGAAAGAGATAATCGCGGGGAGCTGAATAAAAAGTATGTGTATTAGGATACGCGAGCGCGCGTGTATATGTGTGGGGAGGAGGGGGAGGGGGGAGGCTTGCGCGTTGTCGCTCTCGCGGTTCGTGAGTGGAAATATTCCGTATTTCCGTAACGATTTTTCTGCAGCGACGTGCATTTATCCGTGTGGACTACGAGGGTCATGCTGAAAGTTTGTAGATATTCTTAAACAAGCGAATTTATTTAAACGATACATATTACAATTTCTTGAAAAAACTCTCCCTGAGCATCAGTGCACTTCTGCTCGGTTCTCAAAAACCAACCATTAAATATTTTATTCTACTTTTGTTTTGACACCATCGATGCTTCCTCCTTGTGAAGCTGCAAAAGCCTCTTCTGATGTCCCCGAAGCTTTCCCTTTACTTTTGGGAACAATGCAAAGTCGTAGGGAGCCAAGTCTGGAGAAAATAGGCAGGATGAAGCAGGAGCCGAACTTGATTTTCCTGCAAAAGCTCCAAAGTTCTCGCCGCTGTGTGAAGAAGCCGTGCATTGTGTCGTGATGGAGGATGAAATTGTGGAGTGTTGTCGACCTTGGATGTGCAGAAGTCCACGCCTCAAAGACTTTCGGAAGGCAGTGCGTAACGTACCACTTTGCTGTCACAGTCTTCTAATGGAGCAGTTTCTGTATATCCTGTCTTTGTGAAGAAAGGTGCCATCATAATCTTCCTTACGTTCCGTCCTCGTTGTACTTTTAATGGTGGAGGCTCTTTTTGAAAACACCATATTGCCGCTTTGTTTCTGGATCATAGTTATATATCCAGGTCTCGCCACGTGTGACGATATTAAAAACATTCTTACTTTGCTCTTCTCTAAACCTTTGCAGCATATAACGACACCGATCGACCCGCTCCTCCTCCTTTTGCTCAGACGTAAGCAGATGTGGCACCCGCAACGACCGCATCGCTTTGTGAGGTGCAGATGATCCTTAATTATCGTTTGCGCTGCGGTTGATCCGATCTTCAGGATCGCCTTTATTTTCCCACAAGTGATAAGTCGGTCTTCTTTCACTAGGTTTTTCCCACAGCGGCAATATTCCACCGTCCACATGTCCACTTTCATCGATTGAAATATCCGCTCCAATGAAGCCAGAATCCGCCCTAAGGGTGAGCGAAACGTTCACCCCTGCAATTTGGAACGGCGATATTTTCTCTCGAGGCGACGGTGAAAAAATTGCTGTTTTCCGTTTTCGGTGAGATTCTCCACGCCGCAAAGTTGTGAAAATCCTACGGGGTTAATTAGCGTTAGGGAATCGTTAACCGAGCCAAATTCACGGAGAAAGAGAGGGCCTCTTAGGCTGCCGGCATGCGCCGGGATGGTTGGTATTCATTCACACGATATTACGGTAACGCGCCTTACAATGAAGGCGGGGGCGATCGCCTCGTCGGGCGATAAGAAGATTAATGCGCGCTACCGCCAAATTACAGCGCGCCAATTCGTGGCCACGAGGGGCGGCGATAGCTGGCGTGGCGCGCGGCCTGAACTTGTTGAGGCCCTCGAGACCGGAAAAATAAACGACGCGACGCGATAATGCCGGTCGCTCGAGCGGTTTACTACGATTTCCTGCACGATTTCCAAATAGTTCCTGGAAAAAAGTCTAGCGGCGTAGCTCGCTCCGGCGCGATCTTGAGGAAGGGCGCAGCGTCCCCGAAATTCAGGGGATCAGCAGTCCTCTCCTTACTTAACTCTTCACGGTGCAAATTCTTCCTCTCATTCTTAACAGCCGTTCTTAGTAGTACTTAATAGTTTTTCACATTTTTTACATTTATTAAATGTTCGAACCGTTGATCACTCGCATTTAAATCACTTATTAACTCCTTCTACAAAATTTTGTCCAACTCTAAACGACATTTCTGGAGTCACGCCAGCGCAACGTTCACGTATTCTTCGTTCTGTTGTTTAGAGTTGGTTTGCAAAATTTTGTAAAAAGAATCAACAGGTGTTTAAATACGACCGAACAACAGTTCGAACATTTGATAGAGTAAAAAATTTGAAAAACCATGAAGTCTTTTATTTTACTTATGGTTTTATCACTTTAATTCAAATGCACTTTATTGCAAAGTTTAAATGTTTATAACTTTTTTGATAGAAGTATTAAAAAAAAAATGTTTCGAACAAAGTTTAATTGTTTCTTCCCGTAGAATCCAAATATGTGATATTTTATTGGCAGGAGATTCCAAAGGTTCCAGGTTTGAAATCACGAAGTTACCCCCTACTCCCCTTCAAGGGTGAGCGGGGGCAGACTTTTGTTTATACAATTAGAAAAATCTCTCGAATACATGAAACTTTGAACAATCATTTGTTACGACAAATATTTTTAGAATTTTTGGGATTGTCACACTTTAAGTAAGCCACGCTGTACATGACAAGGCTGTTTTTTCCACTATCATAAGATTGATCTGACTATATGAGTAATTCTCCGGTGAAATATTTAGTAAATTAGTCAAGTAGTAAACATAAACACATACGATTAATTGTGTTTTTTTGGGTCAGCATTGTGTAATCACCTTGGTGAAATGAATTTTGAGCCTGTTTTGCAGGAACAAATTGAAGCAATTTCGTTGAGAGAATGAAGGCAGCTAATCTTCTGTGTACAACCCTGCGCAATTGAATTGATTAAATTCCATTCATTTTGGCGGATTTTTTGATGATATATTCGGTAATAGTTTCTACAGTAGGCGTGCGTTATATCTAAAAGTCCAAATCTCGAAATTCGAAAACTGGAACAAAACAGTATCCGAGTACCAAAATAGCGAAAAATATCATTCCGAAGTATAAAATTTTATTTGCGAAGTAATTACAATTACTTTTACTGCAATTACTCAGTGAACAGATATTAATATGGCTGTAACGAGACAATTACAATATTTCGATAAAATTGTATTCTTCGGAAAATTGCCTCGGTGTTATAATTTCTCAGGAGATTGTCTCATTTTTTAAATTTCAATGCATTTTTATTCCTTCCAATCCACGAGTTTTTCGTTCAATTTATATCTGTTAATGAAATTTGGCTCGCACGAGTTAGCCATATCTGAGTTTAGAATTAGATCGGAACTTCTCCGAGTTGGATTATATGATACACGTGAAACATTATACTCGTGATCGCGATTCAGCTTAAAAGCTCATATCTAATTCGAAACTCATATCTGAGAGTATCGCGAGTGTGAAACGAGTTTCAAGCAGCGGCTATAAATACGGATCTTAAAGCTTGAAACTGGCATCTCCTCGAAAGGAATATCTCATGAGAACCGTCTCGTCGTGTCGTGTCTCGCACTTGCGCGCAAGTCCTCGAAACGCATCGAAAACCAGAATCTGGATCCCATTCGATCCTCTCCGCGCATCCTTCTTCCTCCTCTCCTCGGCGAGCGCGCGGCGCACGCTCGTTTCTTGAATTGCGCTTTATTTATGCGATCTTCAATGACCTCGAGGTAGCGATAACCTCGCGAGGGGAAGGCGCGCTGCGACTATTTCCTCGTGAAAATATCCCTACTAACAGCAACTCGGGTAACAACTCGGGGTCCTCCTCTCGGCTCTGGGGAATCGCGTCGTCGTCGTCTCCTCCGCGTTGCGGAGGTCAGCGTCGTCCTTTCTGCGACTTTATTGACGGAGCCGAGGCGCGGAGTGCGCTTTCCTCGCACGAAGAATTCCCGTTTCATTCCGCGACGTCCTCGCCGCGTCGAAAATTTACGATATTTCCCCGGGAGACCCTTTTCTTCTTTCTCGCTCTTCCCCCTCCCCCCCCGCGTTTTTCTCCCCTTCAGTCGACGACCGCGCGCGCGGGTACCCTCATGGCGGAAGCATATCGCGCCGATAGATCTAACGGTGAATTAGCGGCTGAAAGAGATTTTTCTCTCTCTCTCTCTCTCTCTCGTTGCAGATGCTGCGGTCGGCGGATCACCTTCTTCTGCATCCGAGCGGCGAGATCGCGCTCCGATTATGGTGAGTAAATCCCCACCCTTCAGCGCGCTAGCCTCCGCGATAAATTATTTATGACGCGCGCGCGCGCGCGCGTGCGCGCTGCCGGTAGTGGTCGATTTATCGAGAGCCGGTCGGATCGATCGTTTTACTACGAATTCGCACCGACGAAAACGTAACGGTGCGCGCAGCTGTTTGGCTCGCGTACTTTTCGCATCTCGCGTGCGTCGCACGCATCGCTACCCGATTGATCAAACATCCTCGTGAATTCGTCCCTCCTCCTCGGGTAGGAACTCCCTTTTTCATGCGAAATTCACACGTGTACAGGGTGTATAAAAAGTACCGGGAGAGAACCTGGAGAAACATCTTGGGAGAGAAGCACTTTAGAAGAGAAATGTCTCGGACGAAAGTTGTATGGCTTCTAGGGGGACATAAGACGGAACTGTATCGTTTTGTTTGCAGATGACGCCACTTTCAAGACATTCACAGATCATTACTTTTCTCAAATGGAAACAGCAATTTTTCTATTCGTATTATCTCTTTCTACCGATTAATTTTAACAGCTCTTGTCCGAAACATTTTTTTATTTGCCTAATATTTCCTGAGACATTTTATATGGGAATTGAGGGGAACCTGATAACTTTTTCAATATTTAACTTACGATATCTCGCTCAACTATTTGTCGGAAGAAAAAGGTGGTGCTCGATTTTTCATTCTATTTGGTCTCAGGAATATATTGTCACAGTAGCGCTCTGATGCTTTTGTTAATTTGATGATTTTGGAATTTCTAAAGGTCGATAAATTAACAAAAGTTAGGGCGCTATTGTAACAATATTATTTCTTTAGACTAAATAGAGTAAAAAAGCCTAGTGCTATTTTTCCTTCCGATAAATAGTTAGCGAGATATCGCAAGTTAAATATTGAAAAAGTTACCAAGTTTTGCTTAAATATCTGAAAAAATTTTAGACGTTTCTTTCTTAGCCGTGTCACTCTCGTTGCAACTCTCTTACAGTATCAGTTCACTCCTCCCTTTCCCTTTCTACTTCTTGCGCGGCTGCCAGGGATTATATTTCGTTGCGTTACCAATGCGTTTGTAGCGTTTACTGCAAGCTTGTTTTGATATATTTCTTTATTTCACTTTACACTGCTTTTCCCTGTTCCAATTGTCAAAATCAATTTGGATTTATGTACTTATATCAATAAGCACAGAATTGGCAGATTGATTGATAATCACAAGCCGAAACATGCGTTTGAAAGGACGATGGCGTACCTTCACAAAAGAAGAGAAGAAATAAATAAAAGAAAAGAAAAGAAAAGAAAAACCAAGAACTGTAAAAGTGAAATGTCAGAGATATCGATTGTCGAGCTTGATACTTAAGGGGACTGAAGGGGAAAAATCGTGCTTGTTTTTGATAATATTTTGAGGACGAACTGAACAAATATGCAAGAATTAAAATGTTAGGTATTGTTACACAACATATGAAGAGTAGAAAAATTTTGTTTATTAACAAATATAAATATATGTAAAATTTTCATTCTCGCACATTTATTCAGTTCGTCACAAAATCATTATCAAAAACAAGCACGATTTTTCAGTAATCTGACCATCCAGTTCTCAGTTAAGGAGATCGGACATTTCACACTTAATGACCTAATAGAAAGGCGTATTCACCCCATGTATTCGAAAGAAACCTCGAGCGTTTCCCTCGGAAGAAAACAACAATGAAGAAGTCGCATTGATCGATCAGTGGTTATCAATAAATAACTCACATCTCGCAAACTAAATTGTACGTATTCAATTTTCAATGATTTAAACTTGTTGAAATTTGCTCCATAAAATGTACCGTAATTGACAAAACAGTGAATAACGAGTTTCACGACCTCGCCAGTCAGATGTTCTCGGACAGAGAAGATTCTCGCCACTTTTCTCTCTCTCTCTCTCTCTCTCTCTCTCTCTCTCTCTCTCCTGCCCCATCCAAGAGCTGACTTTCATCTTCTTCGCGCAGAACGCGCAGAAACGAAGCGCATGAAATTCGCTCGGAAACACGTCCAAGGCAAGGCTCGTGCAGAGCGCTCTCATTGTCACCCGCCGAGGCCGATATGGAAATCGCACTTTATGCATTATGGAGAGATATCGCCATAGCCACCCACCTGAAACTGGCCCGTTGCGTTACGCGCGCGCGCGCGCGCTCGGCTCTCTGCCCCTTTGTAACGCAATCGTTTCTTTTTTCACAAAACTAGGACAGCCCACGGTGGGTTAGCCTCGGATTAGCCGACGATTGCTCGTTAACGCGTCTACATTATGCAAACCTTCACCCACGGGACTGTTAAATATTAATTGTAGCCCGGCGCGCGCACGCAGTCTCGGCTCTCTCTTAGAGATCTGTATCGAGCGGGCGAATACGCGCGGCCAATTCCGCGCTCTATTAGAGAGCTGCGTTCTGCCAATTGCTCGCCGTTGCTTGCGGATCACAAGGGAGAGAAAGCTCCGAGCGCGTCCCGCTCGCGCGGGATCGGAGCGCGGATGACCGATCGGCGACGCGAGGGTGAAGCGCAGCTGTGAATGTAAATGAACGCGCCCGCGGAAAAATATCGCGAACACGTCGCGCGAGCTCCTCGTCCTCGTTGTCCTGGTCGCGTCGTTCGATTCGCCCGGAGGTTGACTGATCTCGATTTACCGTTAGTTAGCACTTAGCGGATACGAGGAAGGAGAGGCTCGAGCCGTCGTTCTCTAATCTTCCGGTACGCTCGCCTAATTAGCCGTTCCGCCTTGCGCGCGGGGCGTGCACCGTGGGTAACTTCTTCACGAAAATAACCGCGGTAAAATGACTGTCCGCGTCTCGTCATTTCCTCGCGTTTCCCTCGCGAGTCTCTGCGCTCCCCTCGGCGCTCGGCAGGGGAAAATACGAGCTAACCGGTGCTTTGGAGCAAATTAAATGTAAAACACGCGCGGGGCTCTCCTTCTCCCTTGCCGGCCCTTCCCCGCTCTTGCGCGCCAAACTGTTCCTTTCGTTCTCTCCTCCCCTTTCCCCTCTCCTTCCCTTTTCCCCGAGATTTCACTCGTTTCAGCGTGCTGCGTTGTTGCGGCACGCAGGACCACCTCTCGCGCGCTGCTGCGCGAGCACACGTCGTGCGAAGTTTCGTAACCGCGGGCTTCATTGTGCGATGCTGACGCGCGCTCGCTGACATGCGAGGCATTTTAATGGGGAGTTAAACGTTCCGGAGCGGAAGGAGATAAGGCGCGCGCATCTTCCGCTCCGGGACTTTTCCGCGCGACGCCCGCGTTACTATCCTTGAGAATACGAGAGAGGCCGTTCGATTGCGCAGCCGACCGGTGCTCGCTCCACGTCGCATCGTAACATGCCCACGTGAGCGAGAGCAGAAGTGATTACATACATTGGGTGTACATGAATGAATAATCCAATTAATTGTTCAGCCAAATTCGAGGTTTATTTTAACCCTTTAACGCCCGACTTTTACTTATAAGTGTTTCAAGAATAAAATTTGAGGTTTTTTCGAACTGAGACTAGGAAGTACACTAGGAAAGATGTATTGTTGCGTGAACCAAAATTTTGTTGCAACAACGAAATAATTCGGTTAAAATATGTCCAACAAAACTGTTCAGTTTCTGCAAACAGATATCTTGTTTGATTATGGTTTGTTCGTATAACGTAATACTTTTGTTATAGCAACGAGAAAGCTTTAACTATGTGAATCTTGTTAAAAATACTATAATTTTCCCTTAATATATAAAATCTAAATTTTGGTACACAGAAAGACAAAATGGTATCCATTGGGCATTATTTTAGTTTATGCAAAATAATATTTCGTTATTATGTAATTTTTATGGATAAAATAACTGAAATGCTGAATTTTTATATATCAAGTCTAAGAACAAAATCATTTGGTCCGGAGAACAAAGCAGAAAAATATATTTAGTTGAGGCAACTAAATATTTTGTTATATAAAACAAGATATTTGGTTGCTATTAAAAAATGCCTCAACTCAAGCAGTTTTGTTAGAGATACTAATTTTTTTCCCTAGTGTAGTGATAACCAAAAAAATATCAGAATTTTATATCTACGAAAAAAACTACCTTCTGAATAAATGAGTACATGAAGTTCCGGCTTTTCGTTTGTTGGTTTCGTTAGTTTGGTTTTTTTTATCGTTCGTTTTTTGTTTATTGGTAAATATGACTTGGATCCTGAAAGCATGCACGAAATGAGCAACCTATACAGAGAAAAATGAAGAGAATAATCTATACGACATAACTCTGATAGTCAGCTTGACATTTTTCAGCTGAAACTTTACTATATTTGTGAGTGAAGTTTATCATTCAAAGCGTCAAGCTTACCATCTCAGAAGAATATCTTATAGATCACCATTTAGATAGTCAATCGTGCCTTCATTTTTCGCCGCATAAAAAGCGCTGTAAGTCACCAGGTTTCACGAAAATAGGGTTGATTTCTTGATCTTCGTGTCCACCATTTATTGGATTCGCCATTTTGCATTTCTGTATTCTTTTAATTTCACATTTTGCATCTGAGAAAGCTTCCAAATGTATAAAATTATAACAGATTCACCATTCTATTCACTTATAGTGCACTTCTAGATGTCAGTAACAATGCTGTCTACTTGGAATTTGACAAAAATGTTATCATTAAAACTGAGCTAAAAACAGACTAAACCGAATCTATATACCATTTTTTAGAAGAAGAATTCACCTTTACGGTGGCGCAAAGAAAACGAAAATATCTCCTTTTCTGACTAAGTTATGGATTCTTAAATGCGTTTCTGGTAACTATAGTTACCAGCCAGTAGGCGGTAAAGGGTTAAGAGGAAGCAAAACAAATTTGTCAATCAAAGTATTCGCCGTTGTTTTCTATAACTTTAAGCCATCCTTCAGGCGGCCGATGAATTCCATGTGGGAAAAATGTCGTGTCTCTGGACACGATAAAGTCGTCAAGCTATTGTCGGATCTTATCCTGCTGATTTGAATGCGTGTCAGACAAGGTATTTTACTTTACCTATCGGAACAAGTGGTAATCAGTAGGAGTGATATCTGGTGAATACGCTGGATGAAAGACGTCCCAGCCAAGACTCATTATGATGTCTTTTGTCGTAGAAGCAATGTGTGGCCAAGTGTTATCATGCAACAATTTCACAGAACGTTGCACCTTTGCCACTGTGCGTTTTTGTTCTAATTCTTCGCTCAATCGGATTAATTGCTGTTGGTCCGCAGTAATTGTTTCATTCGGTTTTAATAGCTCATAACAAATCACACCCTTCATATCCCATCAAATGCAGAGTGGAATCTTCTTCCCGAAGTATTTTGGCTTACCGACCGGTGTTGATGGTTCGTCGGGATTTACCCGTGGCTTTCTGCGTTGCGGATTGTCATGGAGTATCCACTTCTCATCGCCCGTAACAATTTTCCGCAAGAAAGATTTTCTACGCTGTTTATTGAGAAGAGACCCAGTATCAACACAAAGTATCATCGATGTTACAGCGTCAGCTAAATCATATGGTATGTTACATAACACACCATATGATTGCTTTGTTACATAACAAAGTAACAGCCACGTAATATACGTAACATATGATTTAGCTGACATTGCAACATCGATGATACTTTGTGTTTACTGGGGAGAGACGACACACTGCCACTCGTTGATTTTTCTTGGCTTCAGTGAATTCATGCGGAACCCATTTTCCTTCTTTCTGAATCTTCCCCATCTCGTGTAGGCGTTTGGAAATAGTTTCTTGCGTTCCTAACTCCTAACTCTGAGCTCTGCGAGCTCTTTTTGCGTTTGTGCTGAATTCTCAGCGAGCAGTTGCTCCAAATCATTGTTGCCGCACCTTTCGAGGGCCACCAGGCCCTCGTTCTTTGTTACTCAGACTGTAATCGCCACTTTTAAATCATCAATCAACCAAAATCACACATCGTACGATACAACACCTTCGCCGTGAACGGAATAAATCAATTCGCATACTCCTGCAGCATTTTTTTCCTTGGAATTCGTAAAGAATGCAGTGTGTCGCATATGCACCTTATCTCTTGCCTTCATTTTATAGGTATAATTTTTGAGGTTATGTTGAGCCTTCTGCCAATACCAAATGTAATTTTTAATAGCTATGTCGATATACTACATAACCGTGTGAGAGGGCGGGAAAATTTGATTATTTGATTTCTTAATTTCTTAGCCGCTTAAAGAAATTTATTATTATTCATTTGTACACCTGATACCTGATGGAGAAGAAAAAGAAGAAGGAAGGAAAAAGCGACTACCACGGCGCGTAGTAAACGAGAGCACCCGCGGGAAGATGGGAGAACACAATCAGTCGGAACGCTTTCGCGCTCGATATTCCTCGATTGTCCTCCCGGCCGCTCTCTAATCGCGACAGCGAAGGGGAAGCTGAGAAGATGGGGGAGGAGGGGAGGGGGCACAGGGGAGGAAGAATCACGTAGCTGGAGCTTCCGTATTTGCGAAGGCGCGTGTTGCCCGTAACTCGCGCCGGTTACGATTGCGACGCAATGTTGTCTTCGAGCGCCCTCGATGAGCGTGTCGAATCGCGCAAAGCGGCCGCGTTTCGCGCGTTCCTAAGTGAAATATTAAGCATTACGCGCCACTCACGTGAGTGGAAAGCACGCGAACGTAACACGGCGCGCGAGTAAGCAGCCTTCGAGCCGCGAGTAGGACCGTCGCCGTCGTAAGCAGCGCCGCGACGTAAAGGTACGTTCACCTCCTTCCGCTCGTTCCGAGAGAGCCACGTGTTTAAGATCACGCGCCGGTCCTACTAAGCCGGCCAGACATTACGGCGTGTTGATTGCAATGATTGCTTTTCGGTCGACGAGCTCTCCTCCGGAACCGCTCGCCGCGCGCGCGCGCCGTGTCGTTACGGAAATTATAGCCCGTAACACACGTTCTCTCCCTCTCCCCCCCCCTCTCTCTCTCTCTCTCTCTCTGACGTTTATGAATTTCCACAAGATTAAAAAAAACTTTTAACGACGATTATGATCCCCCGCAGGTGAACATATCGATGAGATGAAGTCTCGATGGATTAAAACGGGTAGCTGTAATAATTAATGCCGAAAGAATAATCGTATGAAGGGACGAATTTAAGGTCTGTTTTTATTAATATCGGTACTTTCTCTCGTCCGCAACTGTTAGTCTGCTAATGAAACGTTGATACACACAGAACGTTTGGAAAAAAGGGTTCAGGACTTTAAAGGCAGACAGTACTCGCGAAATGAAAAGAAAGTCCCCAAGAATATGGGTCGAAAAATTGATATTGTCGAAATTATGAACGATTATTTATTTCAGTTGAAGTAAGTGACTTATTCGTTTCTGGTGCACGGCCATGTATGAAATACGCTTCTGCCATTTCGTGATTAAAGTAATAGGATGTCATTCTTATCGTGCTGTGAACATTTTGTGCTAGCTCTCTGCAACTGTTCACTGCCCGCTGTATGCGACTAATAATTATTTGATAAAAATAGATATTTGTTTACATTTCGAGCAAGAGCAAAGAGACTGTTTTGAGGGTTCCTTTAAAACATGGTACTTTTTTCATCGATACATGACATAGACAAATTACACAAGAGAATACAAAAGCATGAGAGAATACAGAAGCGAGTATAAGTCACTTGCTTGAAATCAAATAAATAATTACTCATAACTTCGACAATATTAATTTTTCGACTCATGTTTATCCAGACTTTTTCCCCCATTTTATGAATACTATCTGCCCTTAAAATCCCTTTTTTTAAACATCCTGTGTACATTCGCAGCCCTATGTGGATGTAATGTATGGAAGCCATGAGATGTTTGTTATATGAATATATTATATATTAACATATATTGATACATATATTAATATATATTGATATATTAATATACTTGTGTATGTAGAGTGTTAAGAGGAATCGATCGGTTGTGCTTATCTCCGCATATAGTTGCATCAATTAATCTGCAACATGCAATATTATTATTTTTTTTCAATCAATTCCTCTCTCATTATTCTAAATATAATAATAAATATATAACTGTATTAAGACATAATCATCGGAAAGTGAGTATTTTATGAGATGTTTAACATTTTAATATTTATACGGAAAAGTATCACGATAAGATGTAAAATATTCCGGAAAGTATTCACTTTTCCTACTTGTGGAGTCGATTTATGCAAAGAAATTCATGTTGCTTTGTTATGAAAAAAAGGACAATACAACTTTGCATTTGATGCATCTACGGAAAATCGTGTCGCAGGTGGATAGAGCTCATTCAACCGTGCGCTTCCTCCTCTACCGTTTCTCTTTTTTCTTTGACGAAAGAGAGAGAGAGAGAGAGAGAGAGAGAGAGAGAGAGAGAGAGAGATGCTAGAAATTGTTCCCAATTGCAGGATGCAATTTATATAATGAATAAAATAGAAATACGCATTCTCTATGCTTCAGTAATTCGATTTGACGTAAAATACCAGTTTTAATTACGGGTCGTTTAAGGTCAAAGTAACTTTCATTAATTTCTATAAATTTATCGATTGTACATTAAAAGGAACTGTGAACACCAATATGATAAACATAGTTTAGATAAAGCGACATTATTCTATTTTAAATCAATTGATTTTAAATTTAAAAAAATTAGATATATTTATACGCAAATCTTATGAATTCCTGCGAATTATTTAGTATTCCTATAGGTATAGCTATATCACGCTATATCACCCTCCTCTCCCCCAATTTTGGTTTAATTAAAAGACAACATGTATTAAGTATTGGCACGTAAGATTTTTTAAGAAATACGGACCTTTCAATCCTAAAAAAATTATGAATTCATTTAATAAAAATTCACTGAATGAATTTTTATTAAGTGATTTTATTAAATGAAATATGCTGTAAGGGGTAACAAATTATATATATATATATATATATATACATTCTAAATCTTTTTGTAAATATCGATCATATTTACAAATGTAACTTTAGAATAGGATAATTTTGATAGAAGATAAATAAAAGTTACTTCCGTGTTTGCATTATGTAGTGCAAATGTAGCGTACCTTTCCAACCCAAGTTTGATCCGAAATTGGAATCATCATCTTAAATGATATGTATTTCCTGAAATTTCATCAGGCTCGGAGATTTAAAATCGAGCAATATCGGGCGAGGTCATTAATATCAATGTATTTACCCTTTGATAATAATTTAATATAATTTGTACCCAATAGAGGGAAAATATTAATATTAATGCGACTTCACACTTTATTGAGTCGGATATTGAGTGGATATTCGCGTCGTATCGGAGCGTGTCCGGAGGTCGGCGGTGGTGGCGCGGTTCGGATAATGTCGATAACGATCAGACATCGGCGGGATTCTAATCCCGCCGAGCGGCGCGACGCTGATGCGCCTAACGTACGACATGTAAGATTCGCGTAAGATCGTGCGCGAGGATAAACGCACGTGTACACAGGTCGGGTACGCGCGATATACATAGTACGCGCATTCCCTCGTGCGTGAGTCAGACAAATGGAATTTCGTGACACGCGATACCGAGCCGAACCGTACCGAACCACGGCGGTTTATTAACACCCGAGGACCGGGTAACTCTCCTTCGCTCGCCGTCGCCGTCGCCGTCGCCGTCGCCGCAGCGTTAGAAGTCTCACCGGCGTTTCGAATGTACGCATCGATGCGTGGAAAGGTGCGCGCGCGAGTGAGCGCGCGGAGCGACAAGGACCGAGCGACAATTCATTTTCCGCGATGCCGGCGATTCAGCTGGCGTGTGCGTTCTACATGAATATCGGACCGGAAAGAAATCCGAGACGCGGTCGGGAGAGGGAGACATGCCGAGATCGTATTGAAATGTACGGATAATTCGACGAACTTCCTTCGTCGCGTGTCGCGCTGAAAATGGGAGCGATCAGGGTAATCGGGCGACATCCCCGCGTTTTCTCTCTGGGGAGACAGGGAGAATTTTGCGATGGAAATTACGGTAGAATTTTTGTAACCGACGGATATATCGATGTTCCACCTTAATTTACAGTTCTCTTGTATTTTATGTGTGCTCTTTGTAGTCTAGAAAGTAAAAAAGCCCCCCTCTCTCTCTCTCTTCACTATTAAAAAATATATTATATTTTTATTAGCAGATTAACTCTATTGTTTAGAGCTTCAGCGTTCCTTTGGATCTGAATGATTGCCTGAGTACTTAACCGTAGTCGGGCGGAAAATAATTTTTCGTGCCAAAAATGTGTTGGATTTTTTTTTCCAAATTTCACCCAAAAGTACACCCAAATTTCATTATAACGGTTTTAGGGGTTTGCTGAATCCGAATATGAATTCAGATTTCTGAAATTCAAAATGGCGGATCCAATATGGCGGACCAAAACTAAAAGTTATTTTATTTGAATGATAATCGACACTCGGGGTTTGTCTAATCGCTGAATCCGAATCTTATCAGATTCTTAAAATTCCAAACGGCGAATCGATAGTGGTCGATGGAAATTCGGAAAATCCTTGGTTTTCTATAAAAATTGGTATCTTGTGGTTTATTGAAGTCACTGAATATAAATCTAAAACTATATTCTGAAAATTCAAAATGGCGCATTCATTATGGCACACGAAAATTCGAAAAAAATTGTTGTCATATTCTGGCCACTTTTGATTACGCAATCAAACTCAAAACTCAAAAATTCAAAAAAGGCTTATTCCTGTAGGTCGCTATATTAAATTGGCTATTTTTAATTTCTACGGCGGAGAGCGGAATTTAGGAGCAGTTGAAAAAAAACTCTTATTTTTTATATATTTCAACTGTTTTTTCGAATTTCGGTTTGCTATACTGAATGCGCCATTTTGAAATTTTAGAATATCGTATTAGATTTATATTCAACGACTTCAATAAACCACAAGATACCAATTTTTATAGAAACCCAAGTATTTTTCGAATTTTCAACCGCCATATTGTGTCCGCCATTTTGAATTTTGAAAATTTGACATCAGACACCATTCGGATTCGGCGATCTCAAAAACCCTAGAGTATCGGGTATCATTAGAAAAATAACTTTGCATTTTGGTCCACCATATTGAGACCGCCATTTTGAATTTCTAAAATCTGATTTCAAATTCGGACTCAGCGACCCCAAAAACATGTAAATACCAAAGCACAATCAAATCGTAATAGTATAAATATGTTTTATTTTAAGATTTCGAATTTTCGACCGCCATATTGGGTCCTATTTTGAATTTTGGAAATTTGACATCAGATTCGAATTCAGCGAATCACCGCAAAAACATATAAATACCAAAGCACAATCAAATCGCAATAGTATAAATATGTTTTTTTTTTTTCAAGATGCTCATATATGTGTCATGAAACAAAAGTGGCACAAGTTTTATTTGCCCATATATGTGTCCCGGCTGACAGCCTTATTTAAAATTATTTAAATGACCCGAATTTGAATAATTTAAATTCGGGTCATTTAAATAATTAAATAGAAACATTCGAATGCTATCCCCTGGACCGGTTAAACACGTACGCAGCAATTTAAATGTCTCTGGAAAATTTGGCAATTAATAAATCGATAATTTTTTTACAAAATTTTTTTACAAAACTTACAATGTGCGCGCGACGGAATCATGTAATCGAAATTATTGTCATTAACGGATATAAATTTTACCGAAAATATCAGCATGTACACACGTGTTTTTCTGTATATTTAGACGTGAAATTATTTTTTAATACATATCTAATTTAATAAATTTAATATATTAATAACAAATACAATAGCGCTAAAAAATATTTTGACAACTCATTTACTTGAAGAAAAAAAATTACATGTAAACAAAATAAATGCAATTTATTGCAAAATAAATGCTTTTAAATGCAATTTAAAGAATTTTACCTGATAAAATGTATGATACATCTTCTCTTTGTGCAGTGGCACAGACAATGGCAATAAATTATGGAACCTGGCGGTGATTTATTGGATATTTATGGCTATTAGGTTTACGCGAGAGAAGACTCGAAGGAATGCATTTTCGTTTTCTTTCATGCAAATTCCAGGTAGATATGAATACCTTTAAGTTGCGCGAGAGCGGTTGTATCTGACAATAGCGCTCGAAGGAATTCGAGGAGGTAGAAAAAAAAATACCTTACTAGGAGAGAGATCCCTCGTGGTCCTGACAGCAGCGCGCTTCGTGCGCGACTTCAATCTGCCGCCGTTGGCTGCCAGGAACATTCTGTCGTGACCTGTCAGCTTCGCATGCCAATGTTCTCGCTTCTGGCATGAACTATAACATTGTATGTGTGCGCATCGGGTGCACGCGAATCTGAATAAAGCCTCATTCTTGTTACGTCATCATTACATATACAAGGTGTCTGGGATTTTTCGGAAACGAAAAATTGTTAAAAGATCAATCAGATCAAACTGAGAAGTACCATTTTGCAAAAATCGCAATAGTTATTAATGATTGGAAATGACCACATGTAGAAGCTCTTTTAACTGATAACTTAAAAATTTGTCTACTTATTTGTAAAACGGTAAGGGATTCTTTTGTACAGTATACTTAATTTTGTACAGTACCGTATAATTACGCCTATTTAATAATATCTTAATTTACAATGGCACTCGAAAATATATTTCGACACGTAGTTGTTTAAAATTATTTGAATTAATTAATCATATATTTCTCTAAAGCATCTCTATAACATAGTATTTTTCTTTTCACAAATTTTGCTGAATAATGGTTTTGTGTTACACAACTTATGTCAAAATGTTGATGTCAAAATATTTATGTACTTACATTAAAGCACAATTAGTATTATTTTGTTTACATGTAATTTTTTTTTTTTCAAGTAAATGAGTTGTCAAAATATTTCTCAGCGCTATTGTATTTATTATTAATATATTAAATTTATTAAATTAGATATGTATTAAAAAATAATTTCACGTCTAAATATATAGAAAAACACGTGTGTACATACTGATATTTTCGGTAGAATTTATATCCGTTAATGACAATAATTTCGATTACATGATTCCGTCGCGCGCACATTGTGAGTTTTGTAAAAAAGTTTTGCAAGAGAGTATCGTAATCGCGAAACGTTAAAAATCGCGCGCAATATCTGACCGGCTGTATCGTGCGAATGTGCTTGAATAGAAACGAGCGAGGAATCTTGTAAATGGTGAATTGGATCGCATTACGCGCTCGTGGACGGTAGGATGAAAGAGAAGGATATACGCGAGTGAGTAGAGGGGGCAAGGGGAAGAAAGAGAGAATGAGAGAGGGATAAAATGATGGAGAGAGGTGGGGGACGCGGAGGAAAGAAAAAGCGGAAGGACGATGCGGGGGGCATGTCCGCCGCCGGCGTTGTGGCGTGTATCGCATTTAATTAGCCACCATATGCGGCAATTAATTAAGAATTTCTCGCGTTATTGATAGTTTCACCTGGGGTGTCCATTAGTCGCTCCAACGACGGCACCGTTTTCAAACTGGGAGAGCTATATTCGTCGTCCTCTCGCGCGCAGCCAGGCGCATCCTGCGCACGCTTTTCCACTAATCTATCCTCCCGGATGATGTATGAGCCGGCCGTTTCGCCGACAATTAACGTTTTCGCCCCAATAGCCATTGTTCCCCAATAATGATTCTTTCTGCGCAAAGAATGTTTCCTTTTTTTTTTTCTTTCTCCATTTTCCTTTTCTCCGTTCTTTCTCTCCCTTTGTCTCTCTCTCTCTCTCTCTCTCTCTCTCTCTCTCTCTCTCTCTCTCTCTCTCTCTCTCTCTCTCTCTCTCTCTCTCTCTCTCTCTTCCCTTTAATCGCGAAATCTGTAAAGGGATCAAAAGCGTGCGCTTTCTCTGAGAACTACGAATTACGCTAATCATCGGCACACGCATCGTTGCTCTAATTATTACACCTAATTGCAACGTTAATGACACTTGCATTTTTCTCGCTTTCTCGCCTTTGTAGAAATCGGTGGGAAAAGGAGCGTGCGCCGCCGTGCGACAGAAACTTCGCCAGAAAACTCGGCTCATTTCCACAGCCCCCGAAACGAGATGGAAATAAATAAAGTAACAAGTCTCACGGTAATGTCCCCCCCCCCCCCCGAGAGGGATAAAGGGAGCAACGAAGCCACGCGAAGCAATTTGATGAAATTACGGTAACAAGTAGCGAGTCACCGCGTGTAGAAAACTCTCCCTCATATAGAAAATTCTAATTAGCCAGCGGAGCGTATGGCGAAACCTCTCGGCCCGCCGCTTCTCGCACCTCTGCTCGAAATACGTGATATAACGCGATACGTGCTCACGACAATAACTTCCCACAACGTTGCGAGAAACTATAACAAGTAGGCGTACACACACGCACGTAGCGGCACGCTGTGGCGCAACGGAGGACGGAAGCGAGCGTTTTCAATGTCTGCCGCCGCTGCGCTCGCGCTGCTGCCTGGCGACGTTAACGCGGTATCGTCGTTAAGGTGATTCGCTAAGGTGTTATGTGACGCGATTGTTTGTTAATTCTCACCGCGTCGAGTGACTCTCGACGGTAATCCCGAAAGTCACGAATGCTCTCTCTTTCTCTCTCTCTCTCTCTCTCACACACACACACACACACACACGCGCGCGCGCGCGCGCGTAGAAAATACTTGATGTTTCGTTAGTGGTTGAGAGAACAAGAGAGGGGGAGGGGGAGAGGGAAACCGCGAGGCGGTCAATTAACGTCTAAACATCGCCATTAGTCGGTAATGTAACGGCTCACCTCTCCTAGTGGCCAGACAAGTAAGTTAGCTGATGATTATTGAACACGATAATATCGAATGATGTATTAATGACGTATTAGAGACCTTATTATAACGCGTCATCAATACGTCATTTAACGTCACGCTGCTATTTGGGCGGACAAGAAGTTATATAGCCGATTATCAATTGGATGTGAAACATCGTAGCTACCAAATTGCCATTGCTGTAATTGATGTAAAAAATAGCCGCTCACTTCTGCTTTCTTATTTAAGAGCTTTATGACGAGACGTAACTTGAATTTTGATTCGTCGCCCGATTTTAAAATGCGGATGCTATGTATAACGGCGGCTTTTCAACGTCGCCATTTTGTTTAAAATATTAAAAAAAGAATATTTTTTTCCCCTTAAAGAGTTGCTTAAAATACACACCTTACTTTCATTTTTGTATTTCTTCTAATACGTCCTCAAGAAAAATTCCCGGAAATAACATCTTTATGACGAGACGTAACTTGAATTTTGATTCGTCGCTCGATTTTGAAATGCTAATGGCGGATACATAACGGCGGCTTCAACGCCGCCATTTTGTTTAAAATATTCACAAGAAAAAATACTTTTTCTTTTCCCTTAAAGCGTTGCTTAATAAATACTTTATTTTCATTTCTGTATTTCTTCTGTTACGTCCTGAGAAAAAATTTCCCGGAAATGACGATCTTTATGACGAGACGTAACTTGAATTTTGATTCGTCGCCCGATAAAGTGTCAATGGCGAATATATAACGGCGGCTTCAACGCTGCCATTTTGTTTAAAATATTTACAAGAAAAAGTATTTCTTTCTTTTCCGTCTTTTTTTCCCTTAAAGAGTTGCTCAATAAATACCTTCTTTTCATTTCTGTATTTCTTCTGTTACGTCCTGAGAAAAAATTTCCCGGAAATGACGATCTTTATGACGAGACGTAACTTGAATTTTGATTCGTCGCCCGATAAAGTGTCAATGGCGAATATATAACGGCGGCTTCAACGCTGCCATTTTGTTTAAAATATTTACAAGAAAAAGTATTTCTTTCTTTTCCGTCTTTTTTTCCCTTAAAGAGTTGCTCAATAAATACCTTCTTTTCATTTCTGTATTTCTTCTGTTACGTCCTCAGAAAGAATTCCTGGAAATGGCAGTGATTTCGACCCGTCCAAGGTGGTCTAACCCTTTAATCGAGCCACTTAGCTATCGGCTTTCAACCCAGACCGAGTGGTCACATTTCTGCTCGAGAGCAAGAGCGAGATGTTTATCAGAATATCATCGCGGCTCCAAGCGAGCCGCGAGATCCCACATCGGCGGGGCTTCCGTTTTCTCGATACGGAAGACTTTCATGCGACACCCCCCTTGTGTACCTGCGTACGTTTTTTCAGCGTATTACGTAACGCGTGTCGTTCCGGATAATCCGTTATCAAGCCGAGAAAGTGAGGTGTTCGTTCGCTCGCTCGCGCATGCGTATACTCTTGGCATTATAATTTCGATACCATCCGGCCGGTTTCCGCGGTGCCGCGGCACTTCCTCCTTCTCACGTTTAACGCGCCGGTACTTTCGACGCGTCTACGCGCCGCGTCGCGTCGCTTCGGCTGATGGAAACATCGCCTCGGAAGCGCGTCTCTCGCTCGCGGCCCGATGCCGCCATCGCGGCAGCGACGGGGTGAGGGGGAGGGTGAGGGGCGGCAGGGAGGATGGCTGGCTTTTGTTTTGTATGCATTCCACGCGTTGCGGTACGTGACATAATCGGCACGACACGCGTGTACAGCGGGCGCCATTATTCGCGAACAATGGGACAGGCCGCGGAGGATGTTCGACTGGAAAATCGCGTGTCTAACGGCCGGACGTGGTCCTGATACTTGACAGTTCATTAAATTCAATTCGAGGAGCCCTCCCATCACGAGTGACTTCTTCGAGTTGCCTCCGCGGCGGCGGCCGATAATGAATCCGTCCCGCTGCGAAACGCATAAATATACATTGTCGTGAGAGACGGGGTTACAGCACGCTTTACAACTTCGATTCTGCACCCGCGCATTCTTCCGCATCCCCGCCTCATTCTCAGGCAAGGGCATTCTTTCCAAATTCTTGTCTGAAGCGGCGGACATTCCGCAGGGATGGTTGCCGTTGCTCTCAGCGACGCGTTTCGTCCTTACAATTTTTACTCAACTTCAAATCCATCATCAGACGTCGCTAACTCAGGCTAACTTTCTTTTGTTATATTTGTTAGCAAAGTACGCGTATGACTTTCGCTTCGATACGGATGATCTTTTTCTAATCTCCACGTATGTGTGGATTGTGTTTCCATTACTATTATAATATTGATTGTTAGAATTCACAAAAATTTCGAACAAAATGGGATTTACGAATCAACTACCGTAAATTCATTGTAATTAAAGTAAAGCGAGGACGCGCGCGTTCGCGTTAACAAAACCGAAGCGTCGGTCTCCGAGACATGTTTATTTTTATTCGCGTAGGCTATAAATTGGTCAAGTTGACAAAATCACTCCGATGCTCTCCGCATTTTTTAAAGAATAAAAAAAGCTCTTGCGTTAAATACGCAAATATCGGGAATAAGTCAATTAAACCAACCAATAAAATCGTACACACGTGTGTGTGTGTGTGTGTGTGTGTGTGTGATGTTTCAATAAAATTGGAATTTATTGAAGTTATCGGATATCTTTTACCGGGAGTAAATTTTATTCAACGAAATTGGAAACATTGTAAACAGACGACACTGTTGCTACATATGCGAAGGTATAAAAGAGCAGAACAAAAAAGAAGAAAAAAAAGAGAAATCGTCAAGCAGCTTCTCCTTGTATTCTCTCTCGACGAGGAGGCGGTCCTGATGACCCAGATGCGCCGGGTAAGCTCCTTTGCTTCCCCGAGCTTTGCTTAAGCTCGGCAGGAAATCGGTGTACGTAAGATTTTTCAGCGAGCGATTTGCCAGCTGGGATCCGCAATTACAGCGTAATCCGTGCTTCTTCCGTGATATCGGGGCCGATCTTTGAAACGCGGAAAAACTGGGTCAGATATTGGAAGTTCGCCCGCTTGCCGTCACCATCGCAATATGCGCTCTCGCGCGCATACAATCCGTCGTTTTACTTTCGCTAAACGTCGGCGAAGCGAATAGATCTGCAGGATGAAAGAAGAGCGGGAGGAGAAAGAGAGGAGGAGGAGGAGGAGGAGGAGGAAAAGAGCGGTCCTTACACCTTCGTGAACCGATCCCCTTGATTGCACCGATCGGCCTCTCTCGTGCGTCGCTGTCGGATCAACCTGAGGCGGCCGTCGCGCGAGCATAGTCGTTTGAAATAGATGACTGCGCTCTCGACCGGAGAGAAAGAGAGAGAGAGAGAGAGAGAGAGAGAGAGAGAGAGAGAGAGAGAGAGAGAGAGAGAAGGAGAGAAGCGGGAAGAGAGAAGGAAAGGAGGACCAAGCTAAAGCGAAGAAGCGATCGCAAGCAAGCGAGGCAGAAGGATAGAGCAAGAAAAGGAGGAAGAGCGGGAGAGAGAGAGAGAGAGAGAGAGAGAGGGAAGGAGGGAGAGAGAGAGAGAGAGAGAGAAAGATACGCCAGGCTGTGGCGTGACACGTCGTGATCGGTAGAAAGAATCTCGTCCTGCAACCCGGAAACGCCGTGACTAACAACTCGGTATCACGAAGGTGGAAGGAAAAGCCTGGGGACCCGTTCGCAGGGTGGGTATCTCTCTCCTCCCGAGGTCCAGGGGGGTCATCAACCATCGGCCGTCATGGCGGGCCGAGAATCGCGCGCGCGTTATTATGACCACATCTAATTGAAACTCTACGGCTCCTCTCGACCCTGCCGTCCTGCCGACTCCTGGCCGGCTTGACTCAGCTTCGCTCCGCTCCGCCGCCGCCGCCGCCGTCGCCACCGCCGTCGCCACCGCCGCTGCCGCCGCCGCCGCCGCGCGCGTATTAAGACGGGGAGAATAAACTCGTTAATAAATCCCGGGGCATCGAGGTGTTCTTAATGAGAATTCAGTTCGGACACGCAGTGTCCGCCGCAGCCCGGGGTGGATCCTGGGCTTCGCTCCGGCTCTCCTCCGCTCTCGGCGAAGCGTCGTCGCCCTGTCGAATGACCTTGCTCGCCGACGCCGTCACCTTCTTTGTCCGAGGTGCAACGAGGTGAGGCGGCGGACTCAACAGCCGGGGCACACAGTGAGATGCGAGGAGTGAGACATTGTCGGAATGAGATCGTCGCGAGGCTCTCCGGGAGAGCCCGAGTTCTTGTTCGGGGAAACGCGAGTTCGGTCGGTAATCCTTGGTGATTTATTATTTTCCTAGGTGGAGCGGTTGATACCCGACAAAGAGAGAGAGAGAGACAGAGAGAGAGAGAGAGAGAGAGAGAGAGAGAGAGAGAGAGAGATTTGCAGGCTCTGATGGGGTATCAGTAGGAGTCAGTAGGAAAGAAAGATTAATAAGAACCGTCGTCGCGCCCGCACGGGAGCTTCTCAGAATTCTCCCCCCAGATGCAGCCAGATACGGATACTTGTATTAAAACCCCTAATCAATTTTCACAGTCAGATCAATCGATATTAATCGGGAATCCTATGTTCCTATCACTAACATGGATCCCTCTGTTCAAAACCGGGAGAAAAATACTGCAGAAACTCGAACTTTCCTCAACTTTCTTCACTGAGAAAGAAAATGTTCGTTAGGCTAGGTTAACCCCTTCACTGTTAGTGGGAAGTATACTTCCCACCTTCTCTTGATTCAATCTTGCGTTGTAAATCACATAATTTTGAAGAACTAATCAGGGATTTGAGTTTTCCAGATAATTGTATAGTTGCTCAACATACTCCAATAGGTTTTTATACCCAATTATTCATTTGTGATTATTTGTAACAAATCAAAGTTGAAAAAGAATGCTATTTTTTTAAGGGAAAAATCGATTCCTCGGAGAGTATTGAATGTAGAGGTCTGAAATTTTCACCAAATATTTTTCTGACGTTGTACAAAAACATTTTTTTCGCAGGTATTTTTTTGCAGGTTAGATTTTTTTTTATAAACAAATATTTCTACAAAAGCGGCCGAAATTTGACTTTTTTGCACTTTTTCGCTCTATTTTCCTAGTTTTTTCATTCTATATCTCCATCTTATTCATACTATCAATATTATTTTACTCAGAAATGAATGTTTAATCTCTAGTAAGCATAAATATGCAATATTGAACATTTTCCCACATAAATTCCGCCATTTTGAATTCGGTAAATCTTACTTCAGATTCGTAATCAGCGACCCACGAAACGTAGGACTATCAAATATTTTAATAATTTCTCAAGGAAAGTTAATTCAGCAGTGAAAGAGTTAACGAAACACCAGTAGCCGTAACAAATGGTTTGTTAATGCGGGACAGCAAATGACTCCGTTGTGGTGACAAACAATTTGTTATTTATGGTTTATTGCTCCGACTCCGGCAACTTTATAACGGGAACAAATGGTATTGTTATGTTAATCCGACAAATCGTAAATGTTTGATCTACTGGCAATGCAGAATATATGAGCAGAGATTAGAAATTATGTATGAGCGAATCAGTTGTATTCACTTTTCTTCATAAACAGAATATAATATATTATAATATACAGCAAAATATACGTAAAACACTTGATGAAACCAGACATGCAATGCTGCATTGGCGCATAATTACCAGATAATTCAAATGTAGCTCCATTACATCCAATTAAATATTGGTGGAGAAGGATTAACAGAATAATAACTGTGTGTGTGTGTGTGTTTTGCAAGAATTCGAGCAAAGGAATAGAGCAATGCATTATTACATTGATCTTTATTTTTAGCACGATACATTATATGAAATTATTAAACTATTAGATAAGATTATTAGATAAGATTAAGTAAGATTAAGAGGGATATACATACAAAGCTTCTAGAGCTTCTAAATGCGGTCATTTTCAATTATTAATAACTTATAATTGTTGCGACTTTTGCAAAATGGTGTCTGACTTTTCTTCTCAGTTTGATCTTCACAATTTTTTGTTTCCCAAAAAATCCCAGAGACCCTGTATATCACGCTATTTCGACATTGCTGTTCTTCTTGTTAGAAATTGTACATTCAACAACAAACATACACACGGTTTGCATCTCCAGCAATGTATATTTATTAAAATTACAAATAACGAAAAATGATTTGTTGCGATAACTGTATTCAATAGAACGCAAAATAAAGAAGAGCGTAAATCCTAACGTAAAGTACAGATCGGAAGAGATATTTTGGATGAAAAAACTTTGAGGCTCCATTTAGAATCGCGTGTTTGAAACATTAAGCTTTGGACTTGAATTTGCGCAAATTTCGGGAAAACACTGAGTCCTAAGAAATTTTTTATGCAGCTGCGTTCCTATTTGCGCGTAAATGCTTTGAATATTGCCGATTCGTATATCGATACACGATGCGAATTCCGATTATTGGATTGTGCGTGTTGTTTTATTTCCTATTGTGCGGAAAATCGACTCGGTGGAGATATCGCGAAGTATACTTCCCACCTTCTCTTGATTCAATCTTGCGTTGTAAATCACATAATTTTGAAGAACTAATCAGGGATTTGAGTTTTCCAGATAATTGAATAGTTGCTCAACATACTCCAATAGGTTTTTATACTCAATTATTCACTTGTGATTATTTGTAACAAATCAAAGTTGAAAAAGAATGCTTTTTTTTTAAGGGAAAAATCGATTCCTCGGAGAGTATTGAATGTAGAGGTCTGAAATTTTGAGAGGTCAGTGTGATTGTTTTGACCTCGGGGAAAGCGCTTAAATAGTTTCACGCCGGTACAGAATTATCAACCGTAACGGATTGCCTTTTCTAAAAGTGCAGATTCGCTTGACCTGGGAGAGGTTAACGATCGAGATATTACTCACCCAGCTGGATGATGGTTCAACGAACGTTCCTCGTATTTTCCTCATATTTTCAGCACACTGCCACCTCGAGATAAAAAGTCCGAAGGGGCAAAAGCGGCGCGCTGCATCTTTGAAAATGTAATATTGTCACGTTTCACGCTTCACTCGATGCAGCGTAATTTCTTCCCTCTCCGTCTCTCTGCGGGCGAGAAATTAAGAAGATGAAATTCTCGAAATTGCGTGATTTAATAACGCCGCTTTTGTCGAACTCACTCGCTCTCAGCTTCGCGCGAGCTTCGCTCTCTCTCTCTCTCTCTCGCTCGCTCTCTCTCTCTCTCTCTCTCTCTCTCTCTCTCTCTCTCTCTCTCTCTCGCTCTCTCTCTCTCTTCCTCTTTTTACTTTTCTCTCTCGTGGGCGAATCGAACGGGATTAATCGCGACGACGGTTTCACGTGAGCAGAAAATTAAATCTAGCGGCCATATAGGCGGCCGCGTGCACTAAAATCTGATATGACAAGTAGTGTGTCCCCTCGTGTCCTAGGGAGCTTGTCGGAATCTATCATTCACAGCACGTTGAGCACAAAGAACGTACCACCAGCCGAAAAAGGGAGATCCGCCGCTCCCTCGCTCGTTTTCTTGCTGCTAGCAATCTCGCTACTTAACTTTTTGTATCCGACAGAGAGAGAGAGAGAGAGAGAGAGAGAGAGAGAGAGAGAGAGAGAGACAGAGATTCCATCATCGTGCTCGCCTACGCGATAAAAGAAAAGGAAAAGGAAATAAAGAAACGCACATACACACGCACACAGGCGGCCGGACGCGTACGGTCGTATCGGTCGCAGCCGCGAACGAATGCGCGTATCAATCACCGCTATAATTATAACGTGGCGAGGTTTCTTTTTTTCTTCAACAAACACGAGGCAACACTCGCCTCGCGTGCGCAGGTCGCTTTCGGCGTTACGCAATCCAATGCAATAAGACTCGTCCCGCGCGAGTCAACGGGATTTGCTCTTTCATCGGCACTCGTTTCGAGGACTTTCGCGAGCGGATTTACGGAACCTCGCGCGCGCGCGCGCGCTTGTATCCTCTGCTTCCCGCCCCCCCCCCCCGCCGCTGCGGCAGCTTGCCTGTACCCAGGCGTCCCCGCTACTCGTATATGCAGAACCTATCAACCGTTCGGCGGAAAGCCGTTTTGCCATTTGTGTACTTGGACATGGGGGAGAATCTCGTCCCGCGCGTAAGTGGAATGCCTCGAAATTTATATGACGGAGACGAAGTCACGACGGGTTAATAATACGGGCCAGCACCCCTTGCTTCTGTCCGCCTCTTTCCCCCTGTTTCCTCTCTCCTACGCCTCTCTCTCTCTCTCTCTCTCTCTCTCTCTCTCTCTCTCTCTCTCTCTCTCTCTCTCTCTCTCTCTCTCTTTCTCTCTCTCTCCCCCATCCTCGGTGGGATCAATAGTCTGGTCCGCGGAGCAGGGCCGTCCGCAAAGAGTGCGTCGCCGGGCGACGACGAACAATTTTCGTTCGCGCGCGCCCTTTTTCGAACGCCCTTCCCCTTCTGCCCTTCCAGTGTACACCGACGCATATTACGACGCCCTGAAACGAGAACGATCGATGCGGTTCATTGTCTCTTGGAATGTAGATGCAGGAACGCGGGCTTTCTCTCTTGCTCCTTCTTCCGCGGGCCTGATGGCGTTTTAACCCACTTTTTGAGGAACCCGGCAGAATTAATCTCGTTTTAACGTTTCCTCGACTTAAAAACTAATTTCCTCGAGTCCCTCGGAAGTGGGTTACGGCGCAATCGGCTCTTGAAATATCTCACATCCGGTGCACGACGTTTCCTCGCTCCCGTCTGCATCTCTCTCGCTCCGTCGGAGGAGAGACGCGATTGTTCTAATTCCGAGAAATCGATGCGATTTACGCGATCGCTCTTCGTCCTCGCGACGTCCCCCGCACGACCTCTTTCAAGCTACTCGAGCAAAAAATTGTTAGGGTCATCCTCGCGAAGTATAAGACTGAAAATAGGATGCCCTAAAAAGGAATGCCTCGTTATTAGCACATCAGACCCCGAGATGGATCTTTCAGGGATACCTTAGATTTTACCTTAGATTTTACGGAATAAGACTTTGGGAATAGGAAAAGCTGAGGAGGACCTTTAGGAGGATTTTTTAGGTATGTCTTAGATTTTACAAAATAAGGTTTTGAGATAGGAAAAGCTGTGAGAGGGACTTTAAAAGGATTTTTTAGGGATGCCTTAGATTTTACGAAATAACGCTTTAACATGGAAGACTGATGTGAAGGCCTTAGAAGGATCTTTTAAGGATACCTTAGATATACCAAATCAAGTTTTGTTATTGAAAATTAATAAGATCCAAAGTGTGTGATAAAATTGTCATAGTGTAGTAATTGTCATTGTTTTAGTAGGTACGCTCTATCTGGTTCTTTTAAAGATTCTTTAATCATACCGCAATCACAAACAAATTTTATTAGCCTTATTAATTGCCATATTCTTCATAATTTCTTCCAAGGATTTTTCTAATATTGCCTTCCTTTTGAAATGCAGCAAACTTTAATGAAAACAGTAGCAGGATTTTTACGTATAAAGAATGCTATATTTTATCATAAAGTATGCTACATTTTCAAAATAAAAAATTCTCGCTGTACACTGACAAGGTTATAGAGAAATAACGAGATCACAGTCTAAATTTCCCGAGATGAAAAGAACGAATATTTTTACTCGAGCGATAATAAAAATATTCCCTTACAAGGCGCTATTAATATATTGCCTTATAAGGCCCTTATAATATCGCCTTACAAACCGCCATTTGAACCATTAATTGCTACACATCTTGCAGGACCTTTGTCTTTCTATCCCTACTAGGGCCCGATTAATGTCAGGGCAAAATAATCAGGCCCTTACCAGAGAGCCCTAATTAATTTTTCTACTCGGGTAAACGTCAGTAAGGCACGCTCTGCTTGCCCGGCCAGACAGCCGGCGACTTCGACTGCCGGCCGGCCGGCCGGCGCGAAAAACTGCGGCTAATAACTCGACTCGGAGAAACCGGTGCGGCTTTCGTGAGCCATCGAAGCGCCGCGGTATCACATATCGCGCGGAACAATCCAAAGGTGAACGGCTGAGATTGAACCCGGGTCACTGAGGCGACGGTCTCGCAGCCAGCCGGCGTATATACTGCGCTGGCGAGAGAGGGGAAGAAGAGCGAGAGCGAGAGAGAGAGCGAGAGAGAGAGAGAGAGAGCGCATCCATTTGATTTTACGTTAATTTACAACACGTAATTCGCGAGGCGTTTTTACACGCCTCGGGCCTCGTTAGCGCGCGAGGACTCACTCGATATCGGCCGAATCGTCGCGCCTATCCGAGCGCCACGATGACCGCTAATTAGCAACACGGAAACGAGCTACTGCGTTAAATGCAATTGCATTAAGCATACGGTGCACGGAGCATATAATGCTCGCGTGCGTGTGCCATATGCAGCCGCGCTCCTATTTCATAGGAGCGCTCGCGCGCGTGTAAGAGCGGAACACTTGGCTAATAGCTGTGTCATGTTGAGGAAATTTGACTTGAAATATCGACGTGCGTGCGTACGGTATCGAGTAGCGGTAATTAGACACTAATTGCCGCTATTCGATACAGCGGGGCCTGCGCGAAAGCCTGTTTTCGGCCGGCGTTCGCAACTTTTCGATCGGCCGGGCGATTCGATGCGTTACGATCGCGTTGAGAGTGTGTCGAGTCTTCATTAACCACTCGGGTCTGATTAAAATTTATACGAGAGAGATCGTGCAAATCTATGCGGGCCGCCCGACGGCGGGCGGGTAGACCTCGGTGAAACTGCCCGGAAAAGTCGTTCATCGTTTTGCAAACAATGATAATTAGTGAAATATCAATGAAACGAATTCTGAATAAGTCGAGGAGAAGGTGATATCATTCTTGTTATTCGATCATCATTGTCGCTTCCAAAATGATAAAGGACTTTCGAAAAGTCTGTATCTTTCGACAATCTCGTGAATCTTTTTAAATTCTAACACCAGTACTGATGAAAAAACAATTTATATACATACATCTACTACTTGTATAAAAGACAGTTTCGCAGCGATGTAGAAAAATTACAAGATTGTTTACCGTACAGTTTTCAAGCGGTTGCTGCGACAAAGTTTCGGTCACAATTCGGTTGACTCGTCATTTCTCGTCAGCAGCGTTTATAAATATGGCGCCTATTTAACTTTTCAGACGAATGCGTAGCTCAGGCACAGTCTCGCCCAAAAGTATCATACGTTGAAACGCGTGAAACGATTGCTTCTTGTGGCTTTACGAATATCATCGAGATATTGTCGAGTTTGATATTCTTTTGCGATATTGTCAAAATTATCATAAATTATGTTTACAAATATTTAACACAGAATTCTTTAACAATATTATCACGGACCAGTGCCTTAACCTTCATCCGGAAAGAAGACTTTTTTTTTTTTTTTATTAAAAATCACGTATAATTAGTGTACACAGTAAATAGCCTATCATACTATCATATATATATATATATATATATCAATGTTATAATTTTACGAAATAAATAAAAAATTAAAAGGAGCGAAATATTCTAGAATTATTTATTTCAGCCGTTCCGTATTAGGTAGGAGCCTCTGTGCGTTTGTGTCGTAAGAACATTCTCTTCTGATGAAGGTTAATTAGTGCCTCAATGATTGTCGCGGTTCTTTGCAAAATGACAAAGGACCATTTTGTTCGGTTCCACCTGCAGACGAACGTGCTGAATTGAGCACGCGCTTTGTCTGTGCAACAAAAAGAAACTCCAGGCGCGTGAGGGCTTTTGTCGCGAAGTAATTCGCGGTGTTTCTTTCTCTCTGTTTGAATATTTATTTACAAACGTCAGAGAGGCGGGCGCGGAATATGAAGCGAGCGGTATGTATACCCTGCGAGTCGTCGTCTTTCCTGTCGCGGCGGCGCTCCCTCCGCGCAGAACTCATCGCTGGCATTCTGAGAGTCGCCGGTGGTGCTCACGTCGCTCTGTGCTCACCACCGTCGTAATATTACCACTGAGACGCCGCTGCAGAAATAGGATCGCGCTCAGCCCCCGAACTTCCGTCGCGCCGGCACGCTTCCGGTTTCTTCGCGTCGCCTTCGCGTTAACCCTTTGAGGCATAGTATACTTTGAGACCGAGAGTATACTTGCCATCTATTTATTCTCACATTTTCATGAAATATTTCACATTTGAGGGATTCCTGCCCGGTCTTTTGCGTTTTTTAGCTTCTTTTTTGATACGGGGACATACATGAAAGGTTGAAAAGTGTTTTGCACAAGTTGTTCATTTGTTATAGATAAACAAAGTGTGAAAAGTACACATTTTTAGAGAAAAAAGTCATTTTCCACGAGCTATGAGTGAATTTTTTGCTCAAAATCTAGATTTGGAGGTTTCCTGGGTCGCTGATTACGAGTCTGAAGTCCAAATTCCAAAATTAATTTTCCAAGACGGTGGGTCATAGAATTTTTAGTAAATTTAGCTAAAATTGTACTCTGGTTAGTTTTTGAGCTCGCTGATCACGAATCTGAAGTCCAAATTCCAAAATTTATTTTCCAAGATGGCGGGTCATAACATTTTTACATGATCAGCTGAAATTGTACTTCGGTTAGCTTCCAAGATCGCTGATTACGAATCACTGATGTCACCGAAATTATCGCGATTCTTCATACTTGTGGCCGTCATCTTGAATTTTGAAGATCTGATAACGGACTCGTAATCAGCGACTTCAAAAACCCCGCAATACGCGTCATCACCGAAATTATCGCGGTTTTTCATTTTGGCGTCCGCCATCTTGGATCCGCCATCTTGAATTTCGAGAATCCGATAACGGATTCGTCGTCATCAGCGACCCCAGAAACCGCCGTGTATCAATTTCCATGTGATTTGGCTTTTCTCAAAAATATGTGCCTCAAAGGGGGTTGTTAACACTCACCGCCGGGAAGGGCTCGGTTCGATTCGCTCGCTCTTATGTAGATGCGCGCAGGGTGTGTTTCCCCGAAAGGTTTGAGCGGGCAGTTCTCAACGAATTCAGACCTGATCAATTCTAACGAAGAGAAAGCGTCTGTCCGTCGAGACACGAATTTGCACTTCGCGCTTTTCGCGCGGTTTATAATTACGCGTCCGCCATGTTGATTTCCAGTGATTATTTTTCAGTGCTCAGTTCGATGCACGAATCTGCCAAACGTGTACGGTGAGTAAATAGAGAGCTCGCGCTCGATGCGTGCGCGTTCGTTAGCTCGTTTCACCGGCTACTATCTGTTGGCTGTGTGTTTAATTTGTTACATGCAGTTGATTACGTTTTACACGTAAACTAATGAGACGCGGCGGTACCATGTCGCTGAGCACTGTGGTGACCACCGTGGCAGGCAACGTGTTAAAGAAGATACTACAAAGACCGCTCGGAAGGTTCCAGCTCGAGACTCCAGCACGAGAGCCGTCGTACACAAGCACTCGCTTACCTTACTTTTCCCCCTTCTTTTCTTCTTCTTTTAAATAAACGGTATAACGAGCGTACCGGCGGAGTGGCCACTTTTCTGTCAGAAATCGTCCATTCTGCGTCGATATCGTGATCGTTACGCCACTTACCGTCCTCTTCGATCATCTCGCGATCCGTCGAAGCATCGGGCGGTCTTCCTTTTTCCTACTTTGGGCCGAACGTCGAGTAGGAAACTCGATACCTCGAAAGCCCGTCCCGAGCTCTCGGGGACGACGGGGACTCGAGCGCAATGATATGGAAGATCGACTGAAGAGGAGGATAGGACGGGACGATTTCTTTCTGTCGCTGGTGGTCGTCAGCTAAGCGAAGTTACCGGCTACGTTGACACACTGCTGGAGTATATCGGTCACCTGTATCTACAGGGTGTTAAAAAAAAAAGAAGCGTTCAGGACTTGTAAGGGCGAACGCTGCTCGCCCTAAAATGAAGGAAAAAGTCTCAACAAACACGAGTCGACCAATTAATATTGTCGGAATTGTCACGAAGCTTCTGCTGCTTACAAAGTTTACAAAAAGATTTACCACATGTCCTTCTTCTACTTCCACACATGCTTCGCGTCTTCGTACCGTAGAATTGCGAGCTCATTTTGCACTCAGTGTCCGGCTACGTTTAAATAGATCCTTCGGTGAAAGATGGATCGGACAGGGTGGACCAGTCTCATGGAGAGCTTTCGCTCTCCTGATTTAAATTCCCTGGTCCTTCTTTATGGGGATTTCTTAGGAGCATGGTGTATATTCTTCATCGACAAGTGACACGGACGAAGACAAAGTGCCCGTCAAGTATTTAGAAGAAGCCGGCAATTTTTCGCCGAAAGAGTTCGCAATTCTATGGTAGTACGAAGGTTTGGAGCGTGTGTAGAAGTAGGAGAAGGATGTGTGTAAGAAAATCCTGCGCAAACCTTGTAAGCTAGTAGGTCGCTAGCTTTTAATTAGAATGAATAATTGCTCGCAATCCCGACGACATTAATCTTCCAACCCATGTTTACTAGATAGAACCTTTTCCCTCCATTTTGTGAGTTCTATTTGCCCTTAAAGTCCTGAACCTTTTTTCTCAACACCCTGTACATATTTCTTCTCGTCTCCCTCTTTATCCCTCCCTTTATATGTATCTTTTTTTTTTATTTCTCCGCGGGCTTATCACTGTTTTCTAAAGTTTAACGAAGTGTGCAGCCGTTGCTGAACGGAGCAGCTTGTATGTAGGTCAGTTGCGAAGTCGTTAACATCGTTTGAATTTTCGACGGAATAATTTGCGCGCGAAAATTCCGCCGCGCGCAGCGAAGCTCATCGCGGCACGGCATCTCGAAATCCATGAAATATATTGCGTGAGAGGGAATAAAATTGATCCCGTGCACGCCCGTTACGTTGATCTTTCTCGTCGATACAGTTCAGGTTTTCGTTTTGTCACGCTACAGATATTACGCTCCTGAGATTGCCGTCTGTAATTAATTCGTAATTAATCTATCGCGTCATTATTTCAAACTGAGGCCACTTCGTTGTTATTTCTATTGTTCTGCTACACCTTCTCCATTGCATTTTACAGCTTCGTTACATTTCTCACACAGAGAAGTCCCGTTTTAAACGACCAGTGAATATCTCGGAAATGGCGCCGTCTGTAAACAAAATTATATAGTTGTTTTATGTCAACCCCCCTCTCCCTTTGTCTGAAACGTTTCTTAGTTTCTTTCATATTTTTCGAGATTTTTGCCTGGTTTATTTAACCCTTTAACGCCTAGCGCTAATAACTATAGTTACCAGAAACGCATTCAAGAATCCATAACTTGGTCAAAAAAGGAGATATTTTCGTTTTTCTCGCTCCACTGTAAAGGTGAATTCTTCTTCTAAAAAATGGTATATAGATTGGTATGTAGGTGATTCGGTTTAGTCTGTTTTTAGCTCAGTTTTAATGATAACATGTTTTGTCAAATTCCAAGTAGGCATAGCATTGTTACCGACATCTAGAAGTGCACTACAAATGAATAGAATGGTGAATCTGTTATAATTTTATACATTTGGAAGCTTTCCCAGATGCAAAATGTGAAATTAAAAGAATACAGAAATGCAAAATGGCGAATCCAACATGGTGGACACGAAAATCAAGAAATCAACCCTATTTTCGTGAAACCTGGTGACCTACAGCGCTTTTTATGCTGCGAAAAATGAAGGCACGATTGACTATCTAAATGGTGATCTATAAGATATTATTAAAACTAAAAAAAAAATTTTACCGATCAGGCGTACTTTTCGCCTCTGGGAGTAGTTTCTGTTTGGAAAGATAGTTTTTTTGTAGATATAAAATTTTGATATTTCTTTTGGTTATCACCGCTTATAGCCTCAGTTCAAAACAACTCAAATTTTATTCTTAAAACACTTGTAAAAAAGTCGGGCGTTAAAGGGTTAAAACGGGTCACCCTGTATTTCATACTTATTATATCTCCACCGTGTCTCCGCGCGTCTCAATCGTCACAAAAAGGGGATACATAGCTCGAAGAGCGGCGGAACATTGTGCGCGTCTCGATTCGCGTGTGCGTTTGACGCGATAAAGTAGCAAAGTGCAGAGATCCCTGTGGGGGCAAAGCGCGATGACGAAGGGCGGCCGGACGCGCAGATGAAAGAGATAAAGGATCAAAGTGAGGCCGGCGGAGGATCGCGAAATAAAACGATCACGATTAAACGAGACCCATCGAATAGGCCGAAAAAAAGGGAGAGAGTGAACGGTAGAAAAAGATTGCGAAGCGCGCGCGCTCAGAGAGAGAGAGAGAGAGAGAGAGAGAGAGAGAGAGAGGAGTGACAGGATAAGGTGGTAAGGAGGATGTGGGGTCCTCTGGAGAGAGTGGCGGCCCGACCGCCGGGATAAGCAGGACCACTCTCGTCCTGGTTGCTCAAGTGGATCTACCTCGAACGCCTCGAGTCTCTCAACAAAAAAGCAATGTAGTTGATATCCCCCTTTTTGTTTCGTCGCGCAGCGGAACGCAAATGCTAAATTAAAATTTGAGCGTCGAGGCGATGAGCGGCCATTCATCACGAGGATCGGTGTATCCTTTGATTTGCGTATTTTTTGCGCGCTCGCATTGTGCGTGCGCGCGCGATGCGTGTGAGAGGCCCGTCGCCCGGCGCTTTCATCGCTATGATGGATCGATCGGGAGACGGGACGAGGCGACAACACTTAAAATTTCTGGCCAAACCACTCTCCCCTTCTCGCACACGCCCGGCTCTTCTGAATTTCAAGGTCGATCATCGCGACGCGGTCCTCTGCGCTCCTGCGCTCCTATCAATGGGATATTGATAGCCGTCACATTTTAGAGAGCGAGCCGCTCGCGCCCCCCAGAGGAAGGAAAACAAAGCACGATTGTGACAAATGTCTCTCTCGTCATGTCGCTCGGCCGATTATTTTCCTCCACGCTGATTCTTGATTCGCCGCGACTCAGCGTAACGCCGACGGCTAACGACGAATTAAAATCAAGTCTACAACGGACGGCCGGATGAACGAAAGGCTCTAGCGTGTTTTCGTTTTTTCTTAGATTTTATTTCTATGTTTTTTTTTTTATTTTATTTCTGTATTTTTTTTTTTCTTATTTCTGTTGCGAGAAATTGCTTCAATTTTGCCCCGATCTTTCTCGGAGCGAACAGCGAAACGCGAAGCCGCGAGCATGCTGTACATCAGCCTCCTTCCGCCCGTCTGTTAATTTTTCGCCATGCGGGCGAGGTAGGTGGGATAGTTCCAACGACGAGAGCTGGTGTTATCCCTGAGATTCGGCCGGCCGGGTCAGGCGGGGTCACAGCTCCATTGTATCGGCGAACGCTTCTAACTCGGTGCACTGAACTCAGGGCCGTATCGACAGGTCCGGTGCGTAACACACGTCGAGCATTCTTTCTCGCGTGCGATCCGCCTGCGCCTTCGTCTCGCCGATAGTTAATTATCATGTCAGCGAGACTCCCAAGTTCTACAGGCTTCAGTTGAATGCGAAGCGAACGTCGATTTGACGATTTTATCTCTCCGCCTAGAACGTAATTAATGACACCGGGGAATCTCGGCTAACTTATCGCAAAGGGGGACGACTCGATCTGGCTAATAAATTAGCCCCGAAGAAGCAACCTCGTCGTCGTCGTCGTCGTCGTTGAACGCGAACCCCCTCCCTCCGCCGCAGCGTCCGCGATTCGGCCGTCTTAGCCTATTTCATGTAAGCTTCTTCTCTTTTTCCCGCGCCGATATCTTTTTCGATCTGTACACCGGAATGCAATAACGTACATGTGAGGCGGCGGCAATCCTTCGGTAACGGTCGATACATACCTGATCGAAGTGGAGGAACGGGATGTAACGACGACGGAGCGACGGTGCAACGGCAGCAGAAGCGGCGACCGCAACCAAGCGGCTCTCCCTTTCCCATCTCTTTCTCTCCCCCCCCCCTCTCGCTCTCTTCCTCCCTCTTTCTCTCGTCACTTTCCGCCTCTATCTTTCTTCCTTTCTCTCGTCACTTTCTCTCTCCCTCTTTCTTTCCCTCCCTCCCTCCCTCTCTCTCTCTCTCTCTCTCTCTCGTAACTTTCGCCTTCTATCTCTCTCTTTCTCTTTCTTTGTATCTTTATCCATTTCTCTCTCTTTCGTCATTTTTTGTCTCTGTCTTTCTGCCTCTCTTTTCCTTCCTATCCCCTCCCTCCCTCTCTCTCTCTCTCTCTCTCTCTCTCTCTCTCTCTCTCTCTCTGTCTCATCCTCTTCTCTTCTCGCTAGGATGCGCAGAGCGCAGCATCGAGAGTGGCTGTATCGGGCACCCCGCTGCCACACTGACTCTGATATACTCGCGAGATATCCGGGCAAGATTTAGTGCATCCTTTTGCTAGCTGCCCCGCAGAAAATCTTCGCCGGGAATCTCCCTTACAACCGATCGAAATGTTTCTCCTGTCCTTGAAATGAATACCACGGGTGGGAAAACAAGGTGAGCACCGTGCAAACGATAGAGGCAAAACTCAGCTCCCCTTCTTCCTCCTCCCCTCCCCCCCCCTCGCCCCGCTGCCTCTTTTCTTGCCATTGCTTTGCTGCTTCTTCCACTTTGTTGTCTTGTTTTTATTCTGCGCCTTCGCGCTTGATCGTCGCCGCCGCCGCCGCCGCCGCCGCAGCAGCCACCCCGAGGACGCGCCAGGACATTGTTGTTGGTTCTTACCTCGCGAAATCTCGCGCGGGGGATCACGAGAGTCCCGCCCGATTCCTCCTTCACTCGCCGTCGACGAACGGCGTTCCGCGAGAGCGTCGTTGGGGTGAACGGTCGCCATGACGTCCCGAAACGACTGAAAATGTGAATCGTCATGGTTTACGCACGAGCGATCTCTTCATCTCGAACTGCGTTCGGCGAGGACACACCCCTTCCGTGCGTAAAGCTGCGGTTTACTCGTCTCTGAGGCACACACGTGAGGAATTTGCGAGAAAATACGCAAGACACAAATCCCGACGTATTTCTCAGCTTTCGCGCGGCTGAGACTCGAATTTGCTCGAGGCGACCAGTCAAATACTACATAGACACAGAATACCTAGATTGCGTGCTCGAGGAATGGGGGTGAAGCTCACATACAAAAAGATGGGTTTTTTTTCTGTGCGTTCTTTCTCGTACACTCTCGATGGAAGGGGAATAGGAGAGAGGGGCAGTTGCTAACCTGTACGACGGTACAGCCGCTGTTTTTTTATTTTTTCCTGATATAGTGATCAACCTCCGATCACACACCGTGTGATCCTTCAGCTCCCCCGAGTATATACAGATACAGCCGCTATACTGTACAGGTTAGCAACTGCCTCCCCTATTCCCCTTCCACCGAGAGTGTAGGAGGGAGAACGCGCAGGGTGTATCCTTTTCTACGTGAGCTCTATAACCCCAGCCTTGAAATTTGGGAGAACACGCAATTGAGGCACGGTATAAGAAAGAACAGTAGGTTCACTCGGTGGCGGTGCTTTTGATCTCAGGTGCTACAAGAAGGTGCCATGTTATTATTGGTTGTGCGCGGGTTACAATTTGAATGACAATGAATAGTAGCTAAAACAGATTTATTGCTGTTTTACAATATTTACTGTCAATCTTTAATATACATTATAAAATAATATAAAAATATGAACTATATATTGATATAATATGTTAACAATATCATAATTAATAATATATAGCATATTACTAATTATAATAATTATAATAATAGAAAGATGTATATGTATACAGGGTGCTAAATTTCAAACGTAACAGGTTTTTACCTTAGGTAGATTTCTTAATCTCGAAAACTAAATGATACTGAGGTCCGCCTTTTTTTTTATATTGTATTGTTTCGAAGGGGACGCACTTTGATTGAAACGAAATTTAACACTTTGCAAATTTGAGTTTGCGCTTTTGCAGTTTATTGTGCAACATTTATACCCACCTCTTTGATTCATTTCACCGATTTGAATAAAACAACAATATTATATTAAAAATTCGGTCATACGGTTAATCGTTGCTTACACTTACACATTTTGACAGCTATTGGCCATCATATTGTTGGTCGTGCAGTTCGGTCATGCGCGACAAACGACCGTTCGCACTATTTTGCGCTGAGTGAACCTACTGTTCTTTCTTATACTGTGGTCTAGGTATACTAATGTCTATGGTCGAACGTTCGAGTCGCCCCCATTAGGTATTCGTCGCACTAAACGAGAAACCTCGTTGACCTCTCCAGTTTCTAGCAATCCAACCGAGTCTCGTACGCACAGAAAGAGAGAGAGAGAGAGAGAGAGAGAGAGGGGGGAGGGAGGGAGGGAGAGAAAAGGTGAGGGAGTGGGAGAGCGAGAGGGAGGGAGATGGAAGAATAAGACGGGGAAGAAGAAGAAGAAGAAGAAACAGCGGCCGGTGTCGGGGAAGGGTTGGAGAGAAATTTCAGTTTTTCATCGCGTGCATAGAACCACCTGCCAGCGCGAATCTCCGCATAAATTCTCGACTCTCCGGCCAATAAATCCCGCGCGTGTCCTTCTTGCTTGTAAGACGTGGCGATAGCGAGCCAGCATCGCGCCGGCGTTATATTCTCCCTCCGCCGGAACTGCTGGCCCTCCTCTTCCTTCCCCTTCCCCCTCCCCCTTTCACTACCTTGCTCGCCTTCTCGTCGTTTCCTTTCTTCTGCGCTGTGTACCTTTTACCGCGTCCGTCTCGTTCATCCGAAGACACTACCGTGCCAGACACCCTGTCTCTGGGTTTTGTTTTTCACGAGAGACACGGGCAAAGGGGGGAAGAAGGGGGCGAATGAGAGATAGAGAGAGAGAGAGAGAGAGAGAGCGTGGCTGTCTTTTCCTGTCACGTTTCCCACCCTCCCTCTCCCCCTCTGTCTTCTCTTCTCGCCGCCCGCACCTTTTTCCCGGCACCGCGCCCTCGGGCTGTCTCCTCTCCTTCTCTTAAAATAATCAGCCGAGCCGATAGACCCTACATCCCGGAAATGAAATTGCCTCCAGTACGTGGGTTGTTTCTTTCGGAAGGATATCTAGCAATTTATATATCCTGCGTTGTGGGAAATTATACGAAATGCATTCGCGACGTGATGAGCTTCGTCTCGACCCTCTTTCTCCCCTCTCCTCCTCCTCCTCCTCCTCCTCCTCCTCCTCCTCCTCCTCCTCCTCCTCCTCCTCCTCCTCCTCCTTTTCCTTCTGCGATGTGTTCTTAAGGGAGTTGTAATTTCGGAGTTGTAATGGAGCGCGTATTAAGGGTTCGCTAACAACGAGCAACGGTAATGTTGCAGAAGCGCGGGAGGGCTTAAATTAACTTTAACAACTTTCAGTGGACGCGCGTGCGTTCTGTTACTTCACTTTAGACGCCTGGTTTACCACTGTAGACTGCAACGTTCCAGCCTCCGCGCAGGAGAGGTTAATTCTATTCGACTCTTAGAACAATCGTATGAGCTGTTAATCCAAAGTCCCTCGACGCCGAAATGTATATATTTCTTGCAAGTGCATGCGACGAAAGCAACAAATCATGTATGTTAGTACATGATTGTATCGTTTGTACAAGGTGAGGTGAGACCTGAAACAGGCCACCTGAGTAACCTTGAAAATATGTAAGAAAGAAATGCGCATATCGTATCTAACGATAGATATGAGTATATTGAATCCTGAATCCTCAATCCTGAACCTGTCGCCAGGCACAATAGTAGATTCAATCGTCATACAATTGTAGAATTAGGTCATTCTGAATAAAAATGTCCTTTTGCGGCATTTTGCAGATAAGTAATACGCAAATTTTCAAGTGATCAAGTTGAAAAAGCTAGATGTGGTCGTTTTCAATCATCAATAACTATTGCGATTTTTGCGAAAGGGTACTGATACTATATACATGATTTATTGCTTATATTACATATATCCCCGAAATGCCAGGAATGTTGCATCTTTGACGAGTGTAATGCAGTTTTATATCCTACATTTTGTGGATTACGTGTTCACTGAAGTTCAAAACCACAGATTCGTCATATAAAGAGCGCTCATCTGGACGTCTCCCAGCTAATAATGAATCGCGCGTTAACAGATAGAGGAATGTGAAGCTAATGAAAATTCGATATCCGTTGCTGCAAAGACCATCAGCGAATCGTAAAGAAATCAAGTCTCTTCATTTAATAGTTCTGATGAAACGAGATAGTTATTTGCCTCTTCTACAAGCACCTCGATATCTTGATTGAAATTTCTCACGTATCTTAGATACTATATTACAGTCGCCACATGCGTACAACATCCTACACTGAGAAAAAATTGTATTAAAATTAGACAAATATTTGTTCGAATACGACTGTGAATACATTTATTAAAATTAAGCGACTAATTTCTAAAATGAAATACAGAGGTTGTCTGAAAGTAAATCTTTTTCTGGAATTTTAGAAAATAATTGCTTAATCGATAAGTAAATGTATTCACAGTCGTATTCGAACAAATATTTGTTCAATTTTTAATATAATTTTCTCTCAATGTATGATTGTGCATTCGTTTTTACAATCGTCAGTACACTAGAAAAAATGTATTGTTGCGTGAACCAAAATTTTGTTGTAACAACAAAATAATTTGGTTAAAATATGCCTAACAAAACTGTTCAATTTCTGTAAACAAATATCTTGTTTGATTACGGTTTGTTCGTATAACGTAATACTTTTGTTATAGTAGCCAAAAAGCTTCAACTATATGAATTTTGTTAAAAATACTATAATTCTTTCTTAATATATAAAATCTAAATTTTAGCGCACAGAAAGACAAAATAGTATCCATTGGGCATTATTTTAGTTTATATAAAATAATATTTCGTTATTATGTAATTTTTATGGATAAAATAACTGAAATGCTGAATTTTTATATATCAAGTCTAAGAACAAAATCATTTGGTCCAGAGAACAAAGCAGAAAAATATATTTAGTTGAGGCAACTAAATATTTTGTCATATAAAACAAGATATTTGGTTGCTATTAAAAAATGCCTCAACTAAACAGTTTTGACAGAGATACTAAATTTTTTTTCCCAGTGTAAGGAGGGAGGGAGGGGGGCGCTGAGAAATCGAATGAAAAAGTGCGATCTAATATATCTCTCCGATATTCCGAAGAACACATCTCCGAACTGCGTAGACTTTGAGCGACTGTGCCTACGTAAAACATTTGAAACGTGTTGATTGGCGAACGATCAGTTACCGTTTCAGCCAAGTCCCGTCGAGCGGCCCGAAACCCACCTAAAAATAGGCAAGGCCCCTTCCTATTGAACATACATATTAAAAGAAACAAAAAGAATGGACTCGGATATCTTTCACAATATCTTCTTAGAATACACCGGACCCGTCGCACGGCGATGTTGCCTGCCGAAGCCTTCATTTCGTACTCGATCAATCAGCGAGACGGTCCGAGCTCGCAGCGCGGTACTGCGCGTGCAACAACATCCGAGTGCGTCCTAATGATGCATCAGGAATCATTCCGTCTTCGCACGCACCTTCGCAGCCCCCTTTCGCGACGGCGGCGGCGGCGGAGGAGGAGGAGGAGGAGGAGGGCACTGTATCGTGGACGTAGCCCCGAAGACAACCCGGCGTTTCTTTATCCCGTCGGTGCATCGACAGCAGCATCCTCGGCTTCGGCGGCGTCTCGCCTTCTTGCTCTCCTTTTTCTCACGTCTCCGCCGAACCGCGCTCGCTCGCTCGCTCGCTCGCTCGCGCGATTCTTTTTTAGCCTGGCGCGTCTGCGCGTGCGCGTGCGCGCGCACGCTCGTCAAGCCGCGCGAGGGCAGCCGCCTTTTTCATTTTAGCGCCCGCGGGCCCGTGGTTTTAAATGCAAATTTCGGGCCTGCCGGACGCGCGAAGACGGGGCCGGGAGAGCGAGCGAGCGAGCGAGCCGGCTTGACCGCAGCCGAGCTCGCCGGCGTCGGATTTGCGTAAGAATAGCGGGAGACGGCACAGGTGGACCGTGCCGGCCGGGCTAAACGATCCGCGGTTGCATGAACTCATTCCTGCAAATGAACCGCGTTGCAATTGCGTATCTGAGAAAGGGAGAGGGAGAGAGAGAGAGAGAGAGAGAGAGAGAGAGAGAGAGAGAGAGAGCGCGCGCCGCGTAATGACGACCGCATTTAACAAGTTGCGGACGCCTGCTATTTAAACGATACGATAATTCCCACCGAGGAGATTTTTCTTTGCTTTCTCTCTCTCTCTCTCGCTCTCTCTCTCTCTCTCTCTCTCTCTCTCTCTCTTTATGCGTTTCTCTCATTTGGTTAGGCGGATTTTGTTCGCGGGCGCATTATAATACGTGATATTTCATATGCGCGCGCGCAAGGTCGATTCTTTTTCATCCCACACTTAGAGCGCGAGGTTGACGTAATTGTTCGGGCTTGGGGCTCGAGCCCCGGATCGGCAGGCGCGTTTTCGCAGGCGAGTCGCGAACCAAGTTTCCGAGGAAGATTAAAGCGAGAGCGGTGAAGCGCAGCGAGAGAGAGAGAGAGAGAGAGAGACGGACTAACCGAGTCGCGAGTCGGAATTGCACGCTTTGGCGGATGCGAGGACGTCATTGCGAATCACGTTTGCGCGAAATCGACAGAGTTCGGGCCTCGCCGGCCGGACGTGCGCGCGTGCGTCGTCTCGTGCACTTCGTCGTCTCGCCTTCATACATCACGTTCGGAAAGAGGATGTCCCGGGAAGCGTCACAACACCCGTTACAGGCGTTATAAAGAATCATGGTGAGCCCGAGAGCGCGGGGGTGGTCCTGAGACGCGCCGGCCGTTCGCGCCCGGCTCCGAAAAGGGCCGCGCCACTACGCCACGACGTAAAAAACGAGGAGACAGAGGGAGGACGTGAGTGCCGAAAAGGAGAAAGAGGAGTCGCCCGCGTTTCGCCGGTGAGGAGGTGAGCAGAGGCGGACGAGGAAGAAGAAGAGGCAGAGAGAGAGAGAGAGGGGGGGGGGGACGCCTGGACGAGAGCGAGAGTGGAGAGCGTGTTTGCTTGTACTCGTGTGCGTGTCGTGTAAGATAGAAGGCTGAGAGTTCGGCAAAAGCCACGCGGAGGACGGGGATTTCGGCGGAGGAAGGAGGAGGCAGGAGAAGAGGGAGAGAGAGAGAGAGAGAGGAGATAAAAGGAGGACGAGAAGAGTGGACTGAAAGCGAGCCGCTGACACCGCGGAATGATGAATGCATTTGGGAGAGGAGCCGCATAAATCCTCGAGGATAATGGCGCAGCCGCGCAGTCCGGCCGGCACGTTTCGGCCGAACTTAGCCTTGAATTTACGCGGACCGTTGCGTCGCGTTGATAAGAGGAGCCGCTGCGATTGCTCCGGGTATGTTGCTCTCGTCACCGCGATATCTGTCACGCTCGACGTTGAGTGGCACGGTTGAGGCAAATAGCAATACGGGGTGAAACACGGCGGCACTTTCTCGGCAGAGTTCTCGGCGAAATTCTCTTTCTGTCGCGCGCGGATTTGATAAAATCTTAAGAGTCTGGTTTTTCAGATGCGAAGGGATTGGGGGCCGGAGGAGGAAGGAAGCGATAACGGGAATTGCACAAGCAGTTAATAAGTAATTAATAAGCCTTCGTACACACCTTAGCCTCTCCCCAATGTGTAATGGTTGATCAATTCCGCGAGATTTTTGTGTTTACTCCCCCGTGCCCGTGCGTAATTATTGTTATTTGCAAGTGCAGGTAAAAGCGGGGGGGGTTGGGATAGTTACTTTGCAAAAGTATCTAATTACAGTTACAGTTTTTTTTTTTTTTTTTTTTTCCACTGTAAAAGGTTAGAAAGGTTACAAGTCACTGATCTTCAAAAATAACATATTGCAGTTATATAGTTATCTAGAAGTAACGAAGCGTTACTTATCTACAATAATTGTGCTGTTATTTTAGATTTCGCAATTGTGTAAATTCCACTCCAGTTTTATATAAAAGTAGTTTGTTGATTATTACATTTCTCGTATTGCATATAATTTTTACAAATTGGATTCGTTAATTTAAGTAAGCAATTCATATTTATTCTTTAAGACTATCGATAACAATTACAAGAAAGTGAATGAATGAATTTGATGAGGATAATAAATAAATAAAAATACTAAAAGTAATCTGAACGTCAAAAATTATATTTTTTCACTAAAAGATATATTGATATTTTATAAATAAAGACTTACACACTCATATGTTTTCTTGAATCTGCATTTCAAGTTCTACCTGCACGAATAATCTTTTTGCCGGTGCATATTTTGCGCAGAGAAATGCCCAGTTGTTCTCGTTCCCAAATTTTTACTACTCGAATATTTCTGCACACGCTGGCCATGGCAGGATATCGTTATCGGATACCAAGCATCACGCGTTATCGTGCTAGTCTGCCGAAACTCGAGTTTGAAATATATAAAGCAGCTATTGAAGTAACTATTAAATTACTTGCCAGTTATCAAACAGATGTGTAACAAAGTTAAGTTGCAGTTACAGATGGAGAAAACGGAACGAAGTTAAGATATAATTACCAAAAAAAAAAAAAAGAAAAAAGAATAACCGTAACTTCGTTGCAACTGACGAGTCACCTCCCAACCCTCGGTAAAAAAGTATTATCACGCGTTGTGGAGCGCGATTGAGAGAGAGAGAGAGAGAGAGGGGGAGAGAGCAAGCGCAGAGGGGGGTCCTCGGTTGGCCGTTCCACGACAGATAAAGTCGTTCGCGCGCCGATCCGGCCTATCGATGCGAGAAAGCGAAATCCCGATCACGCTCGTTCTCGATGTGTTTCGTTCACGGTGGTCAAGCGCGCTCTCGCGGGCGAGGCGAGACACGCTCGTCGAGAGAGGCGTGGGAAGCTATGGCGAAAGGTTATGGCTATCGCGGAAATATTTCACCGTCTTAGGGAGTCGGCCCGATCTCGCCGGATCGCGCCGGGTATTTATCGTAATAGGTAGCCGCGTGTGCGCGCGCTGCTCGGTCATCGCGTAATGTACCGTGCGCGCCAGGACGGCGGGATAATAAAGTAGCGCGAATGGCGCGAGAGCCAGCGAGAGAAGTATTTTCGAGGGGTGACCGAAAAAAGGAGCGCGCGGTCGTGAGGTAGTGCTCGTCCTGAGAGAGAGAGAGAGAGAGAGAGAGAGGGGGGGGGGGTCGATGCTACCGCGTCGTGCTGAGAGAATTTAATATGGGACGCAGGTAGCCGCACGTAAATTTTGAATATATAATGAATGCGATGAGAGTAACATCCATCATGTAATATTTAATGTACTGGGTGTCTCGAAAAGCCGTGTAACATTTTAATGGTGTAGCTTGAAGTTTAATCAAAGGTAAGAGAATATTAGTAGGGAAATATTCAGTACTTTTTCTGATTATAAGGTAATAAGAAATAGCGAGAAATAGGGACTTTTTGACGAAATTAAATTTCGAAAGTCAAGAAACGGATAAAAAAATTGTTTTAATTGGAAGCTTGTGGTTAAGCAAAGCAATGTAAAATATAAAAGATTGAAAAGCTGTGGTATAGAGCGTTTTAATATTTTACAATTAAGAGACGTTCAACTGCAATTGAGCTCTAGGATGGGATTAAAATAATCAGTTTAAATTAACGCTGTATAAAAAATATTATACAATGGTCTTGGGATGCCCCGTATTATAGTACACTGTAAGAGATGATGTGTTAAATTGAACATATTTCATGTGTCTCAAATCATCCACTCTCATTTATATGTTAATTTAACATACAGCAAATATGTTAAAAAATAATACACATAATATGTAAAACATTAACGCAAAAGTTTAACATTTGAATGCCGTCAAGAATCACAGTTTGTGTTAAGTTGACATACAATGAATGTTAACTCAACATTTGGGAAAAGTAATGATCTATGATTTAATGAAACGAAAATGTTAGATTTACATAATCTATGTATTAGAAATCCAATCTTCACATACCAGAAATGTTAATTATACATTTAACAAATGACAACTGTTGTAATGAGGAAAGTAACACATCTTAGGTGTTGACTTCAACGTATAAAATATGTCATAGCAAGAATTCATGCATTTACATGTAAATTGTGTTATTTTAATACTTGGAAATGTCATTTTAACACTTGAAAATAGTTGATCTTAATTTAACACAAGAAAGTCCAGGTAACGCAGCGACGACATGTTAAATTAACACACGACCGTGTAAGAAATTTAACACAAAACTTTCTGCATACAAATAATTTTTAATAAAAGTACGAAATGTTTTCAACTGTGTGTACTAAAGTGGCGATATAACTGGAATGTATTTATATGATACCTGAAATTTAATACAATGACATCGTACACCAGATATGAGTTTTACAATATCGACATTCACGTAAGCCACTGGGTGCTTACGATAACCTGGTTAGAGTTAAGTTTCCTAGGAATAAAATATACGTATAGGTACAACCATCTACCACCATCATACTTCATGACAACTCAATGCTGCCTTATTGCCGTTGAGTTGAGTTGAGTTAAGAAAGTCGATGGTTGACGGTAAGACGAAAAATAAGATAGAAGGTAATAATCCGCAAAATTGTATTAATTGTGACGAACAATAAATTTTAATCAATCATTATTACCTTTATTATAATTATGTAAAATTACCACGCACCGTTAAAATTTATTTTTCATTACAATCAATACAATTGTGCGGATTATTACCGTCTATCCTATTTTTCGTCTTACCGTCAACTACCGACTTTCTTAATTCAACTCAATGGCAATGAGACAGCATTGAGTTGCCATGGAGTATGATGGTAGTAGATGGTTGTACCTATACGTATATTTTATTCCTAGGAAACTTAACTCTAACTAGGTTATCGTAAGCACCCATTATAATTTCCAAGCTCGCGACTTTTATTTGACAGAATCCGAGCTTACGAGGTGGCTCGGAGGCTGATATTCGCGCAATAACGTTCGACGTAATTTTCCAAACGACACTCTAGTCCACGATACATCGAGGCAGGTGTCGCTATAAAGTCGCACGTTCCACGTGCTCGCCCCGAGAGCTATCGCTATACACCTGTCCGTAAGCTGAGAGAAATCGAACTCATAAAATAGACTCTTCGAAGATGACGCGCGTTTTCGCGAGCCAACAACGCTCGTGAGAGCCATGCCCGACATTTCGGATGGTCCTTATTCCTTGCTTAAGGCTACTCGGGGAGAGGCTTGGGCGTTCGCCAGGTATGTGACGGGAATAAGGTCGGGGTGTCTCCTTGACTGTCATGTTCGCTCGACATTGCCAAAAAGCAGCGGCGATCGAAGCGTCTGCAGGGCCTCGGTAATATTTCGCACGGCACGACCCGCAGAGTTCGGCGAGGTCAATGCGCAAGGACGAACACGGGTCCTCCGACGCGGGACCCGCGCACGAGTCCGCGCGGCAGACGAGATTTGCAGGAGTATCTGCGCGCGAGTACTCGTGAAGCGCTTCTTCATTGCACTTAATAACGCGGATTGGCGACACGGATGACGTAACACGTGCAGTCTCAGCGCAGACACGTGGGCGCGCGTGACTTCATAGAAACTGTCTCGTGGTCTCGTCTCGAGCAAATCGCCAGTCTCGTGACTGCTCGAAGCCAAGATATGCAGCAGGATCTCTCATTACTCGACGAAGAGCTTTTATATCTTCGACTACGTTAAAGCGAGCGAGCCGAGGGCGAGTATCTCCAGCGATAAGTCAACAAACGCGATTTGTTCGTAATTGCTGGTAATGCTAACAGCGTGAGTGCGAATGAAGTTACGCGGGCGGGAAAAATGACGGCCGGCGTCTGCTGAGCGAAACGGAAAGTTTGCGCGCCGGTCATTGAAATTTATAACGTCTGCGCGTTGAAATGCGCGTTAAAGTATCGCGCGGATCTCGGGGATCGCGGGGCGGGGGGGGGGGACGGAGAGGCAAGCGGGAGGTATGCCTTTGACGAAAGGGAAAAGGCGCTGGCTGCACGTTCCTCCGGAGTTTCGCCGGCTGCGAAAGCTACGCGAGACTTGGAAAAGAGACGCACAGAAAACAAATGGAATTGCATACACGGCGCGAGCGAAGGCTTATTGCGTAAAATGAATCACAAGCGGTCAGGCAGGCTCGCGCGAACGTGCAACCGGTCAAAGGAACCCCCCGATTCTATTGCAAGCCCCGACCGGTTGACGATGGAATTTCTGTTCGGCTGTTGTGTTCTTCCTCTTTCCTCCGTACCCCGCCTTTCGTTCGTTGTCGCTTTAGCCGATATTGTGTTCCCAATTCCCCCGCTTCGCCGCGACTTCCTTGTGCGTGCACGTCGCGTGCACCCTCTCTCCCTCCCTCCCTCCCTCCCTCCCCGCCGCCGGCTGCGAGAAAACTGAGATCGACGTGTGTCATAATCGGTGGAAAATGCGTGCGCATATACAGGGTGTCCGGGATCTTTCGGGAACGAATAATTGTGTGAGGAGGCTTGGGCTCGAAATGTCTCGAGCTTGGAAATTATAGTGGTTCGTGCGAATGTCGATATTGTAAAATTCATATCTGGTGTCATGGTGCCGCTATGAAGTTCCGGGTATCGCATAAATATATCCCAGTTATATCCCTCCCATTTTAGCGCTACATACCGGGTATCCCAGAACCATTGTGTAATATTTTTTATACAGCGTTAATTTTGCGCCAATTGCAATTGTCGACAAAGGTTATTCATACCAGAGCTTTTTAATTTTTTATATTTCATATCTTTGTAATCATAAGTTTCCAATTAAAATCTTTTCATCTATTTCTGATTTTTGAAACTTAATCCTGTGACGATTAATCGAATCAAACTGAGAAGATAAGACGTGTAGCATTTTGCAAAAATCGCGCTAGTAATGAAGTTATTAATGATTGAAAATGATCACATCCAGAGATTTTTTAATCGATGACCTGAAAATTTGCGTATACTTATTTGCAAACTGGTAAAGGACTTTTTTTGTTCAAAATGACCTAACCTACAAAATTACATGACGGCTATCGTATCCAGCGATAGATATGAATATATTGAACTTTGAACTCTGAATCTTGAACCTGTCGCTAGACACAATAGCCGTCGCACAATTGTAGATTAGGTCATTCTGATGAAAAAAGTCCTGTACATTTTGCAAAAATAAATACGCAAATTTTCAAGTTATCAATTAAAACAGCTTCCAAACGTGTCATTTTCCATTTGACAATAACTATTGCGATTTTTACAAAATGGTACTAGAATTTCCTTCTCAGTTTAATCCCATCAATCTTCATAACTTTTCGTTTCCAAAAGATCCCGAACACCCTGTACATGCATACATAAAATTGAAAGAATGAGACGCGCGTCAAGTATATATAATTAAAGAAACAATGAGAAATAAGAAATAAAAATGAACAAGATGGTAAGTAAGAAAAACCAGAAGATGTGTGCGGATACCCCGGGGATAATAAACCAAAATATAGAGCAGAATAAACATCTAAATGCAAAAATAGCAATTGCTGAAAAATAGCAATATTAGTGATCGATAAAATACCGTGAATTTTGATTTCACGCTCATTTGCGCAATTCTTCGTGAAACGCGTGAAACATTCTGTCGTACAAGCATCCTCTCTTCCGGACATCAGTCATCCGACACATTGTGTCAATCCTTCCCCCCCCCCTCCTCCCCCGCGATAATTTGGACTTGATCGGCGATTGGTGATAATCGCTCGAGATGCGCTCTTTACATTTCGTGACTGCGCTAATAATTGCTCGGACATCGAGACGGCGGCCTCGATATTACGGACGATGTCTGACTTCTTATTCAAAAAGTCCCAACGCCGAGTGGAATATCTGATGCGCCAGGTTAGGATCTAGGCGGGACTGTGAATATATTTCCTACTTTGGATAAATTGAATTTTAAGCGAGGCGAGAGGCAGCTCTCCGCCAAACGCCGAGGCGGCGAGCGCGAGGAGCGGAGTGGGTAATATTCGAGGGGATTTCCCCTCGATTCCACGTTGCTCTGGAACTCCGTCGAGAGAAAGTGCCGCGCCCCCTCGGGGAACGTCAGTCCGAGTTCTTCGGATCGGGCCACGAATTGCCTCGAAGCCGATGCTCGGCCGGCGTGACGCAACCTCTTACATTGTCCGTGTCGCAAGAGAGCACAGTTTCGGCCGGTAACCGCCGTAAATCTCGATTTGCACGCCCATCGGGCCGAGGGATTCGTCTTAAGGACAAATAGCGACGAGCTCTCTTCGCCAAGCATGGCTTTTAACGATCGCCCTCGCCGAAGATTCATTGGATGTGCGTTCCGCTGCTTGATTACAAACACCGACACCGCCAAGGATCGATACCGCGAGGAGCGCTGGGGGATACTTTACCAGTTTCCGCTTTAATTACCTTTAATCGCTCCGATTTATCGGTAGTTGGTCTACGTAAAAAAAAAAAAAAGAACCAATCACACAAGTCCAAATCACACAAGTCCGGTCACTCTCCACCTAACCCTCATTCATACGTGCGACCGCTCGTAAAACTTCCCCGGTTCTCACACTTGCATCGCAAGCCATTCGCACCGTTCGCAGGTCTCGTCGCAGCTCCCAGCCTCGGTTTCGTCTCCAACAGAATTATCCATCAAATCGACGGACCCGAGGGGTCACACCTAAATCGAGCCCCAGCTGTCCCGCCTCGCCTCGCCTCGCCTGGCCTGGCCTCGCCTCGCCTCGCGGCGGACGGACGGACATGTCCCGCATCTCCGCTTGATTTAAAGCAGCCATAATTTATCAATTTAGTGGGGTATTTTTCACGACGGTCCGTCTGTCCGGTCTCTTCATAGGTGCCACGATAGGACGCGAGGGGGAGGGAGAGAGAGGCGCGCAAGGCGATATACCATACCGGACGTGCCTCCCCGTCGCGCGCGCGCGAGGTAGGCAGCAGAGAGCGACGCGATATTTACAGTCCCCGCTTACCCACATTCACAACGCGCGCGCGGTTTTACTCCTTTATCCTCCCCCCCCCTCCCTCCCTCTCATCCCCCGCCCGCCTCCTGCGTCGCGCTGCCCACTCTCCTCTCTTCCTGCCTGCCTGCCTGCCTGCCACGCTTAACACCCACGCACGAACACACGCACGGCGGCGGCGGGGGAGGGTTGGTAGGGTTGGCGGAGCGGGGGGGGGAGGAGGGGGAGGAGAGAACGCGTAAACGTTACGCGCGTGGAGACTGTACCTCTGTACGGAGCTCTGCAGCCGCCGCGCGGCCGCAGCTGCTCTCTCTCTCTCTCTCTCTCTCTCTCTCTCTCTCCGCCTTTCTTCTTCGGAGAGCGCACCCGGAGGATTTCGTGATTCAGGTTTTCCTCCGGGAACACGATAGATGGTCGGCGGATAGACGAGAACGTACGCGCGCACGCGGGAAGTGCAAACGCTTGCATCATCGTGCAAGCAGACAACGGATATTGGAATAACCGGGGCCGGAGATATATATTAACGCTGAAAGGGCCGACGGACACACCGTGCACGCTACAATGGTGTCCTCTTAGACGGCGGGATTTCACGGAGCGTTTTCGCGGAACGGTCTCTGTCACGCTTCAGCGTCGCCGAGTGAGACGAGAAACGTAAAGAAATGCGAACAGTTGCTCGCCGCCGAGTAATAGACGCCGTGTAAATGTCTCTCTCTCTCTCTCTCTCTCTCTCTCTCTCTCTCTCGTTCGGCGTCTTGCCCGGCTCTTCTTCTTGTTCTGGCCGAGGTGGATCGCTTTTATCGTAGCTTCCGGTGTGCTTCCCTCGACGCGACAGGGAGATGTGCAGAAAACAGAGGGAAAAATTCGGACGCCTCGTTAGACGCCTCGGAAGAGACGCGGAACGAGCTCACCGAGTAGAAAATTAATATGGTAAGGGCCTGATTATTTGTCCCTAACATTAATCGGGCCCTAAGAATAGGAAGGATAGAAAGGGCCCTACCACGTACAGATGCGTAACAAATGGTTTAACAGCTTCTTATAAGACAGTGTTAATAGGGCCTTTTAAGGAAATATTTTTATTACTGCTTGAGTAAAAACATTTGTCCTATTCATTCCAAGAAATTTAGACTGTAATTTCTTTATTTTTTCATAACCTTGTTGATATATAACAAGAATTTTTCATCTTAAAAATACTGCATTCTTTACGCATAAAAATTTTCCTACTGTTTTTATTAAAATTTGCCGCATTTCAAAACGAAGGCAATACTATGAAAATCCTTGGAAGAGACTAATGAATATGGCGACTAATAAAGCTAATAAAATTTTTAATTGCGGTATGATAAAAAAATATTTAAAAGAACCAGCTAGAGGGAGAGAGAGAGAGAGAGAGCGTACATACCAAAACCACACTAAATTATGACAACTTTACCACACGCTTCTGATCTTATTAATTTCCTATTAACGAAACTTGATTCTGTGTATCTAAAGCAGCGTTAAAAAATCCCTCCAAGGCCCGCACGTCAGTTTTCTAGTCAGTTAAAGCTATTTATTTCGTAAAATCTAAGGCATCTCTGAAAAATCCATCTCGATGCCCGATGTGGCATAATAACGAGGCATTCCTCTTCAGCACATCCATACTTTCAGTCTTATCGGGGCCTTGTCCTTCAAGAATGGCCCTAACAATTTTTTGCTCGGCTCGAACTCGTCGCAGATCAGGCACTTTCCGCGACGACCTTCCAATCCCTCCTGCCGATTCGTGGGAGGACCGCGCGACCCGAGTTTCCAGGATTATCATTGAAAGGGTCCCACCGTACGTACGCGTACGGAACATTACGCGCTCGCGCGTATGTACGTACTATGTACACCTCCGCATACGGAGGTCGTTAACGACTCCTCGCGGGCTCCGGCAGATAAAGGGGCGGAGTTGTAGGTGGAAAAGTGTAGGTAGCCGCGGTAGGTGACTAAACACACTCTAAACTTAGATGGTACGACCTTCCTGTCTCACGCTTGACTTCCTGGCTCTTTCTTCCTCGAGCCAGCCAGCCAGCCAGCGAGAGCGAACGAACCTCTCCTGGTCTCCCAGGGGGGGGTCGGGAGACGGCGGGGGCTGCGAGGGGGTCTCATCGCGCGCACCGCGCGCCGGCACCGTGGGATTATTTATCCGTTTAAACGGATGCAAATGCATGCGGTGCGACGGAGAAAAGCCGCGTCGCGTAACGGTAGAACTCGCGGGGAGTTATCGGCTGGTGAGGGGGGGGGGTACCGGCGGGGCCGAGGGAGCCGATAATTACGTCGCGTCGCGTCATTATTGTCGAATGACACGCGTATTGTGCGCGGAAGCGTCGTTTATTTCAGCACCGTCATTAAATGTCAATATCGTTACAATACGATGTAAATTACTATATTGCTCGGCATTTTGCCGCTAAGTTGTTCGAGAACGCGAATTACGGCGCCGCCGCCGCGCGCCAATTGTTACACTCGACTCGTTCCGGGGCGTTGCGATTTTTTCTCTGCCACGCCACAACAGGAAGATCGAGAAGTTAACGATACGGTGCGTCGAGAGGGTTCCCTTTATTCGCTGACAAGCGGAGATCCTCGGTGGGCGTATGGAAGGTTGCGATAGAAGCATCGCGATCAATCGGTCAAACGTCAAATATACGTCAGGAACTCGTCGCTCATCTGAACCCTTGTCCACGGAAGCCCGTCCCCTTCGCCCCCACCCTCTTAAATTAATGGACCGACCGATGCTCGGCAAGGCGGAAACAGGTCGACTTTGGACGACCTTTCGAACTTTCTTTCTCTATTAATTCCCGAAGACTCCGATCGAGACCGATGAAGCGTGCGTTCCTCTTGCTCGTGTTGCTGCTAACTTTTCGACGCTTGAGAGATATGAAGAGGATAACGACCGACTGTGGGAATTGTAATTGGTTTGTACCCTTCAGAATCTTTCATCGGAGTGAAAATGTGGCTGGACGGTCTGAATGAAAAAATCAGCAAGCGATACAGGCTAAATTAAAGTTTCTGGCTCGTTGTGAATTTGTTAATTGCTAATTATTTACTAAAACGTAAAATATTGGTTTTTTTCATTTAATTCTCATCTAGCTGAATATCTCGGAAGTGGCGCTATCTATGAACAAAGTGATGACAGTCGTTTTATATCCCCCCTTACAACTTTTGTCTGAAACGTTTCTTAATATCTTTCATATTTTTCGAGATTTTGGCTCATTTAAAATGAGACAACTCTGTATAATTTAGCGCTGCAATATATCCCCGCCATCAGTTATATTCTAGTTATATCAAGTAGCGAGTTAAAATTGAGATTATGTTTTTCCATAAAAATCTTAAAAGAAAGCTGAAGCGGGTGTTACACACACACACACATACATTACTCACTGCCAATATTATTTGGCATTTAATTTTCCATTTCATAATTGTAATTCCTTAATTTGCGATGTATTTTTTTTACCGCCAGCTAACCTATTCGTTTAGCTACCAGGAAAAATAAATTTTACATTATAAACTGAGGACGTGTTAGACACAAGTTTACTCCTTAGACACACACACACACACACACACACACACACCCTTACATCTCCTCTGGATTTCTACAAACATACGTACGTTCTGCGTCACATCTTCATATCGTTTCGATGACGTTGAATATTTTGCAAACAACGTCGAGCGTTACGCGTGATATCTCTATCAAATGTCTCTTACGATAATACTCTACTTAGAAAATTATGATTAGATTGCACGTTCTAAGTCGTTTTCCCTTAAAGGGACTGGAGGGTCAGATTGCTGAAAAATCGTGCTTGTTTTTGTGAATATTTTGTGACGAACTGAATAAATGTGCAAGAATGAAAATTTTAGATAGTTATACAACATACGAAGAGTAGAAAAATTTTGTTTATTAATAAATACTCGTATAAATATACGATATATATAGCTGAAATATACTCTCCTTTTTTTTCAAGTTATCGTTTTGTCTTAGTTTTATCGTAATATCTTAGCTCTCGGTGGTCCGATCAGAGCGAATTTTAGCTAGAAATCTTGAGGAGGCTTATCATTATCCGGTGAACCACTAGAAAAAAAAATCGAACAAAATTAACAAAGTGGCAGCTATTGTTAGGGAAAAATCCAAATTTTTCAGTTCTTTCACAATAAAAAAATTAATATCTCAAAATGAAATATTTTGACGGAGTTGTCCATGCTTCACCTGAGAGCCACATGAACAAATATTATTGCTGTAAAAATTTCAAATCGATACGAAACTCAGTTTCGCAGAAATCACTGCAAAAAGTTGAACAATAAAATTTCGAGAGAAACGCGTTTAAAATTTAAGTGGATGTATATTTATATGAGTATTTGTTTAAAAACAAAATTTTTCTATATCTTCACTTCATATGTTATATAAATATATGTAAAAGTTTTATTCCTGCACATTTATTCAGTTCGTCACAAAATCACTATCAAAAACAAGCACGATTTTTCAGTAAGCTCACCCTGCAGTCCTCTTAATTGGCCAAGTCAGCATCTCGGCTATCGATCCACCGTGGCTTTCCCTCGAAGTTATGCAATCGGGATTCCAACGGGAGCGACAGGTCATAAAAAGAGAACCCTTCGTTCCAGAGCCCTCCGGCGAAGGGACGGATTGGCGCCCCTCGGCCGGGCAACAATTAAATCTATAATGCAGAGTGTCGATAAAAAGAAGGGGTGGCCGTACCGTCGTCCTCAATGCTAAATTGTTCCGGTTTAACGGCACCGGTTGGCGAAAGGGGCGATGGGATTTACAAGAGCGTCATATCCTCCGCGAATTAAAAGCTGTCAAGAGAAAGAGGGGGGAGGGGGGCCTCCCCGCGCCAATTCTGAATAGAGGTCAAACGACGAATCAACTAGATTGGACTCGATCTAATCTGAGAGGAGAACCTTGCGCTTATTTTTTGCGCCCTCCCCCCCTCTCTCTCTCTCTCTCTCTCTCTATCTCCCCTATCGCGTGCGACGAAGAAGTCTCGTCGTGCTCCTGCTGCATCTTCACGTGCGCGCTATGATGCCGAGGAAGTGATGTCACACGAGAGTGACGTCGCGTGTTTTTCCACGGCAGATCCGGTTTGACTTCTTATGAAACTGTAGCCATTGAGAGAAAGAGAGAGAGAGAGAGGGTGAGAGAAAGAAAGGGGGGGAGAGAGAGAGAGAAAGAGAGAGCGCTTAACCCCTTAGCTGTTAATGACGGAAATATCCGCGCGCATTAAAAAAACAGAGCAGTCGGGACAGGACAATATTTTTTCATATCTTGCTGAATTCAAATCCGAATCAAATCAAAATTGCACCGAACGATTTTTCTAAACTTTCGGCCCGCCATTTTGAATTTCGCAGTTTTGACCCTGGTGTATTGTGCAAAAAGTAAAAAATGACGTCGGTCGCACTGGCATGCTCGACCGTCGGAAGATCGACAGATCGATCCGTCGCGCTTCGTATCTGGAATTTCTACTTAGTTCCTCGCGCGCGCGCGCGCACACACATACACACACACACACACACACACACACACACATGCGCGCGCTCGCGTAAACGACGCGTACTTCACGACAAGCTAAAGTGCGGCACAATCGCGGCGTGTTTGATGTATAGCGATAACGGTATCTCTTCCATTGAACGACGAAATCGCATTTCGCGCTGTATGAGAGATAGGGATTATCATATAATAATTATCGTACAATAATGGGCAGTTGCGCGGCGGCGCGGTGAACGGCACAATTTAGCGAGGAGAGCGCCGATCGCGAGCATTTCTCTTCCGTCCTCGCCTTATCGGACGGCGCGTGTTATCGCGTGTTAGGCGCTCTGACGATCGATCGAGCCGCGTGATAAATCACGGGACATCGACGACGACGACGACGACGATTGACGATCGCGACGGCGGACCTTTTTTTCATCCCGCGAATGGTCCATTACTCTCTGCTTCCGCTAGGATGCGCGAGGACTTTTAAGGCGACCGTGCGTAGCGGCGATCTGTCTTGCAAGCAGAGAATGGAGCCGCGCGGCTAGAAAGGCACTATTACCGTTCCTAATGAGGATCGTTACGTTATAAAGCGATCGCGAATCATACGCGGCGAAAGTCCTGTCAGTACCAGGACCCCGATGGAGGACTACGCCACGCCACGCCGCGCCGCGCTTCCCGCGATCATTATCGCTTCGTATCGTATTGATACGCCGCAATTCGCAACAATACAGGTGTGTATGCGCGCCGATATTGCGATGAAAGTATCGATCGGTCTGTCTTAAAATAACAACATGAAACACCGCTATCGCCATTTTCAGTGTTTGCCGGCGAAAATGGACGCGTGTGCAATCGACCTCTCTCTCTCTCGCATCTCACGGGAACGCCGATAGGATACTGTCTCGAGAACGGCGCGCCCTGCGCCGTATTTTCGTCATTTTCCCGTGCCCGGCATTTCTACTCCGTGATATATCGTCAAGAATGCAGTATGAAGATAAACGGAGAAGTATACAGGGTGTCCCATTTCAACGGACTCCCATTGAAATATCTCAGAAACACTGCGTTAAATCGAAAAATGCTTAAGACAAAAGTTGTTTAGCTTGAAGGGGGACATAGGACAGCGACAGCATTTTGTTTATAGATGGCTCCATTTTCGAGATATTTACTGATTATCAATTTTCTTAAATGGAAATCCAAATTTTTTATTATACCTTCTTTTTCTACCAATTAATTTGAACAACTTTTGTCTGAAACATTTTTTTATTTGCTCAATATATTTTGAGATATTTAAGGGAAACTTGGTAACTTTTCCAACACTTACCTTACGATATCTCGCTAACTATTCGTCGAAAGAAAAAATAGTATTAGACTTTTTTACTTTATTTACTATCAAGAATATACTACTGTAATAGTGCCCTAACTTTTATTAATTTAATAATTTTGAAATTTCCAAAGGTCGATAAGTTCATAAATAAAAATTCTGAGTGACTTTTCCCAATACAATTATATGGGGATCGCTTATAGTTTCTGAGATTTTTAACTTTAAAGTTTTATAATTGTATGCTGAAGTATATTTGAAGTAGAGGTAAATATATAGAAAGGGGTACACCTCACCGGCTTTTTTCATTTTGAAATATGTTATAAAGGATGAAATTCTGATACAACTATATGGGAGGGGGGAGGGTCGCTTATAGTTTCCGAGATATTTGATTTTAAAGTTTTGGATTTTAAAGTTTTGATTATCCTGGAATTAAATTCCAGATATCATAAGTTGACGTTATTTACAGTACAATCCAAACAGTTAATCCAAATATAGTGTATACATAGAAATATAGGAAACAGTCCGCCCCTCCCCCGCACACCCTCCCCAAAAATCTTAACCTAACCTAACTTATTGCATCTTTATATATTGTTGGGCGATGTTGAAAAGATCTCCTTAAAAGCCACAACACCTAATTACATGCAAATATTATAATAAGTTAAGTTGAGCCAGTCGATAGATCTTAAGAGAACTTTTTTCAACAATGTCCAAAAATATATAAAGATGCAATAAATTAGGTTAGGTTAGGATTTGTTGGGCGGAGCCCCTCTCCCGCTTATATGTACTGTTTCCTACATCTAAAGTGAATGAAAACTGCTTGTCTACTTCTAACATAATTCAACGTACAATTTTAAAACTTTAAAGTCAAATATCTCAGAAACTATAAACGACCCCCATATAATTGTATTAGGAAAAACCACTCAGAATTTCATCTTTTATAACAATATATTTCAAAATGCAAAAATTCGGCGAGGTGTACCCTTTTCTATATATTTACCAAAGTGCAATTTAATCTTGAGGGTTTTGCAAGAGACAGCACTAACGTCAGTTTTGTCGAAGACATCCCAATCACAGCTATTGTTTTTTAATCCTTTAATATTAATCCATGATATTCGGTCATTTACTATAACAATAGACGCAGTAAAAGCGCGCGGTACAGGTGCATCGAATAGGCAATGGACGTCTTATGGTGTGACGTGATTCACCGTTAACCCCGTAGCTGTTAATGACGGAAATATTCACGGAAAGTAAAGGTCCAAACTATTAATGACGGAAACATCCGCGCATCCCCCCCAAAAAAGAGAACAGAAAGATACTTGTAAGCAATTACGAAGCGATTGGAACGGAACATTATATTTTTATGTTTTTGAGGTCGCTGGATTCAAATCGATCCGAGATTAAAATTGAGACTTAATTGAAATTGAGACTCTTCCTTCCGCGGATATTTCCGTCATTAACAGTTAAGGGGTTATAACGCATTATATTAGCACATCCTTCAGTATATGTGTGTGTGTATCAGGTCGCGTATGCCGCATATCTTTAATCAGTAACACAGCAATCTCTGTGCGCACCCCTTTCCTGCAACCGAGTCCTCCCAATATCGATATTCGATGTCCCGGTTTCGTTATTTCCGACTGTCTTTAGGGAGCCAACCCTGACAATTGACGCGAGTCGGATGTATTTATACGCGTTATATACCGGGGCATGTCCTTCAAGGCGCCGCTCGCCCTCTTGACCTTCCACCTTCGATATCCCACCCCCGATCGCTACTAATCGTTTGCCCACTCTCGACTCTCGATACGTATTCGCTTTCGCACACGGTTCGCAGACAACCACCACCGCTACCACTACCAGCACATCATCACCACTACCACCAGCAGCATTACGCACAAGCGGCGGAAACAACAACGTGCGAGGATGGTGTCCAACCCTCTTGGAGGTCGTCAAGGCGCAGGGTAGGCGACGAGGGGAGGCGGCAGAGAGCGCACTCGGTCGATCTCTCGTCGTTGCCAGGCGACGAACATCCACTACCCCCAAGCTTTCTCTCTCTCTCTCTCCCTTCCTCCCTCCCTCCCTCTCTCCCTCCCTCCCTCTCTCTCTCTCTCTCTCTCTTTCACCCCCGACTAACCCTGGAGCGTAACTCCTGAAAACCGGCACCGGCGCTGTGGCGCCATCTACGCCGCCCGCCTACGGGACTTCACCCTCGTGTGCCCCCTCGTCTCGATCCCCGCAGTCGCGCGATGCACCCCGCGACGTTCAGTCCCGCATTCCGAGGCGCCGCCGGTCGTCGTACGTTTCGCTTTCGTCGAGCGTTGTCTCGTGCCGATGGTGGTGGTGCGTTCACCGGCGCGTGGAGGGTGAGTCCACCCGGCGAGAAGCACCCTCCCCGTGAAGGATCCTGTCCCGGCGACGACGGTCGTGAGACTCCCATACCGAAGAGTTTTGGACGAGTGACGAGAACAACGGAGGTCGAGTTGTCGTTTTCATCGTCGTCTTCGTCATCGTCGTCGTCGTCGTCGTCGTCGTCGTCGTCATTGTCGTTGTCGTCATCGTCGTCGTCGTCATCGTCGTCATCGTTGCCATTATCGTCGTCGTCGTCGTCTTCATCGTCATCATTGCCGTTGTCGTTATCGTCGTCGTCGTCGTCGTCATTGTCGTCGTCGCCGCCGTCACCGCCGCCGCCGCCGCCGCCGCCGCCGCCGCCGCCGCCGCCGCCGCCGCCACCGTCGCCATATTGCTAAGGCACGACGCCCCCGAAGAGCGTCTCCGCAACGCGGTGGTGCCGCGGTGACGAGTACGGTGATATAGTGGTGGTGCGTACGCGTTCCCGGCTTGTTTTTCGACAATGGCCGTCGTCAGTGGTGAGATCGCGCGATAACTCCGGCGCCCGTCGCGGAGGGTTGCTTTCTCCGTCTCTCTCTCTCTCTCTTTCGCTTTCTCTCGCTCTCTCGCCCGTCGCGCGCTCGTGGCCGCCGAGGGTCGTTGAACCAGGGGTAAGTCGGCAGACATCTCGCTATTGACACGTGCTTTCGCAGCACTTCTCGCGCTCCTTCATTGCCGCCGGAATCGTAATTCAGTCGTTCCAATTAGATCCTTGACGGAATGCTATTCAAGAGCCTGTTCTTTAGAATCTTAAATATATACAAGGGGAGGAAAGAGAGAGAGAGAGAGAGAGAGAGAGAGAGAGAGAGAGAGAGGAGGAGGAGCCGAAAAAGGAGCGCGGAAGAGACGTGTGGGAAGTCTTCGATGTTGCCTACTTGAGTCCCGCGTCAGGGAATAAGTTAGACGGAGAAGCTAAGCCAGATTAATCTGGCGCGGAGAAATTGCTGGCGCAGCGGCGAATGTGTGTCGCAAAAGCTGTCGAACAGCTTCGTTGCTTATAAAGTTAATTAATTTTACTCCACACCGTGTTGATTGACGGTGAACCAGAGAGGGTATCGCTTCCTTCTCCTGATGATACAATGATGCTTGATCCCGCTTGATAACGCTCAGCACGGTAATTGATGCTCTCGCGATGCAAATGAGTGTTTGCGCGTTCGGCATAGCCGGGAAAATGCGCGGGGCGCTTCGCGATGAAGTGGAACAACAGCGTGTAGGACGGATTTATGCATGACAAGGAGACGCGCGTGGGACTAGTCCCGCGGCTAATAAAAGAAAACGGGGCGAAAAGACACGAGTGTAGGTATCGGTGTTCGCCTCGATATCGCGTCTCGAGATTTAATTTTCATGCAACCTTTCGAGCTCGACTCTCGAGCCGCCCTTTTAACCTTTTCACCGCCGCGCCGGCTAAATGATTGAATTATTTTTCGTTATTTTCGTCGGCGTTATCCGCCTACACTGTGCCGCTTACATCCCCCGCTCCTCCCTAATGTACCGGCACCCCCCGAACGCTGACAATGAACGGTAACCTTCGACATTTTTAGCAATTAGCGAAGCCTGCGGAGGAGATTGCCAGGGGGGAGGGGGGGTCTTAAAACGAAGCAGGGCCGTCTGTTTATTCTGGAAATAGCCTGCCAGCAGGATCAATCAATTAACGAGGACACTTTTCGCGAGCAAACAAACTGTACACCGCGACATCTCGTCGCTTTTATTTTTAACTTTGCCGTGTCGGAATGTTTCCCCTCGCTTGAACTCTTCTTTTTTTGCGACTGGTAAATTTATTTCCCTACAATTACACATCTACTCTCTCTCTCTCTCTCTCTCTCTCTCTTTCTCTCTCTTTCCACTCGCTCGATAACGGACATCTACGCGCGGGATTTAGGGCACGAGTTTGCCCCCTAACGACAGGCACATTAGATTTTTAATGAGGAAAAACGCGAGTTTAAATTTGCATTTAAATGTCACGCATGGCTGAAGTTAATTCACACGTAATTTTATCATACCGCCAATTTGGGGATTTAAATATCCTGTATATATCGTGCGCACACACGGCCACCGCGGCTCGCACGCAAAAACGACCCGCTCGACGGACGAAATATAAATCACGGGCGAAAGAATTACTCGCGTAATCTCTGGCGCGCCGAATTCCCGCGTTTTTCCGACGTGACGACGCGAATAAATCGCGATGACGAGACTTCCTACCTCCCGGCCGGGCATACGAGAGAGAGAGAGAGAGAGAGAGAGAGAGAGAGAGATGAAAGGCTATTTGTACAGACGAATTCCCGTGAAGGCGGCTGTTTTCCAGCAAGGGAGAGCAGAGACAGAGAAGCGGAGAGGCGCGCTGCTGCCCCCTCCCTCTCCTCCTCGCTCTCACGCCCCTGTCCTCTTTCTTCGCGTGCGCTACATTCTTCTCTCTTCCGCGTCTATTACTCGTAAATACGACGCGATTCGTTACGCGCCTACGAAACTTCCCGGCAATATCGTGTATCATCTTATCGCCGCCTCCGCGCGATTCGCAAAAGTATCCTCATATCCGACGATTAGAACGGTCGGTGAGCAAGAACCGTACGATAATATAGTCGACGGGGAGGCTTTTCTGCTTATTCTGCGACGTCTCGTTGACGGCGACTTGATTGTGTTAAGAGTGGGTGATTTACGTTTCGAGGGTTTTTTTCTCAAATACCGATTTACTTAACCCCTTTCACTGCTGAATTAACGTCCCTTGAGAAAATTATTAAGATATTTGGTAGTCCTACGTTTTTTGGGCCGCTGATTACGAATCTAAAGTCGGATTTGCAAAATTCAAAATGGCGGACTCAATATGGCGATCATGATGTACAGAATTGAAGAAAATTCCAATTATTATTGATGGTGTATGGGTTTTTCGGGTCGCTGATTACGAATCTGAAGTCAGATTTACCGAATTCAAAATGGCGGAATTTATGTGGGAAAATGTTCAGTACTACATATTTATGCCTACTAGAGATTAAACATTCATTTTTGAGTAAAATAATATTGATAGTATGGATAAGATGGAAATGCAGAATGAAAAAACTAGGAAATAGAGCTAAAAAGTGCAAAAAAGTCAAATTTCGGCCGTTTTTGTAGAAATATTTGTTTATGAAAAAAAATCTAACCTGCAAAAAAATACCGAAAAAAATATGCTTTTGTACAACATCAGAAAAATATTTGGTGAAAATTTCAGACCTCTACATTCAATACTCTCCGAGGGATCTATTTTTCCCTAAAGGAAAGCATTTTTTTTCAACTTTGATTTGTTATAAGTAATCACAAATGAATAATTGGATATAAAAACCTATTGGAGTACGTTGAACAACTATTCAGTGATCTGAGGAACTCAAATCCCCGATTGGTTCTTCAAAATTATGTGATTCACAACGCAAAATTGAATCGAGAAAAGGTAGGGAGTATACTTCCCACCAACAAGGGAAAGGATTAAACAACACAATGAACGGATACTTTAATCGAAATATTTCCCTTCGTTTCTTTTCCCGAAGCTTTTCTCATCTTTCTGGCGAGAGATGGATTCCGCGACGATAAAAGGATTCTTCTTTCGAGTTGATCCGATTTTCAACAAATTTGCGCACTCTCTCCGAGTTGAATAAAAGTGCGTTCCTCTCCGGAGCATGTCGCATTGACCGGAACAAGTGACAATCGGATGAAGCAACACGCGGGACGCGGTAAGACTTGTCATTCCAGCTCTAACAGCGTTCGCTTCACTGATAATGCGATAATGAAGTCGAGCGTTGTCGTGAAGAACTTGCAAAACCTGTAAAACTAAATCACACCCCTAAATATGTGCTCACGCTTGCGCGCGGGCATGACAAATCGCCATTGTTATCGTTCGCCGGAAGCAGCCGGCCGCGGGACAATTTAATTCGCGAGAAACGCGCATCCCCGATTTTATTCTCCGGATTTCACCGGGAACGATTCGCCCTCGGATATCGAAAACCGACGATGAGTGCTCTCAGGCCCCGCGATAAAAACGATTGTTTTATTCCGCGGAATATTATTTATGCCTCGGGTCGCGTATACGATCCTTGTACGATCCTATAAATTTCTCGGCCACGCCGGGAGATAACGAGGAAATTGCCGAAGAAGCGGTGGGTGTCGCGAAACTGCCCGTGCCGCGCCTAACTTGGCGAATTACCGTGCGCAGGAAATATCCTTTATTGCGAGGACAACAAGGGGACGATCGGCGAGACGAGAGAAGGCCTCCGCGGAAAGACAATATCGAGTGACCGATCGACGATGGGGAGAACACACGCGGTGGAATATCACACGTTGACGTCACACACGCGTCTTAATGCAAACCTATCAATCCTCATATCTGCGAAATCTGTCTCGATCATTTATGAGGGGATTTGAGTCTGTGCTGCGCAGCGACGAGCGCAAATATTCGCGATCGTAGAAACTTCCTCGGATTTTCCCAGATACAACCCCCCACGTCTTGATAAACATTTCCGAATTTGCCGTCAAATTGACGATACCAGTTGAGAGTGTCATATCAACTGAATGAATTCTCTCAGTCGAGAATCGAAGCGCGGGGATACGAGAGCTTGCGTCTTTTTTTGGCCAGCAACATGTTTTACGGTAGCAAACAGGGAATTTCGTAGGTCTGTTCTCTTTCGTTTCGGAGTGAAACGGATAGATTTTCTCTTCTCTTCTAATTTACATCGCGTTAGTGTGTGCACCGGTTCAAAAGTTGTTCGAAAGAAATAACAGACGCCGTGTTTACACTAATTACTGCAGATTCAATAGAATAGAAAGTCAAATAATAAATTTTCGTTTAAAGTGAAGGCAGGAAATGTTATTGAGGAAACTTTGGACTTCCCATCTAGAATCGCCCATTAGGAATATAGTCTTTTTAATTTGCATAAAATTTTGTTTGCGATCTAATTGGTATTCGTTCCGATGTTTTCCCCTCAAAAATGAATTCAGTTTGAGAAATTTAGAGAGATATATTAGTAATATGTTAAAACGGCGATTTTCAAACGAAACTCAAACGGGATACTCAAACGGGAGATTCCACCTTTTCTGCGAAGCTTTCTTCAAAGCTTTCTTCCAATGTCCATCTATCTGAGTTGACCAAAATGCTTCATATAACTCACCAATTGTTCCAAAAATTGCTCTAAAAATTATCATACAATTTTTACATTATATTTATCAATTACGTATTTATCAATTACGCAATGTAATATAAGCATAGAATTATACTACAAAATACATTTCGATGTTAAATTACGTTACTGAAAAAACTTCAACGTTTAAAATAAGAATACAATATTGTGTTTTACTCAAAATATTTATTATTTATTATAAAAAGAAGCAACTGGGCAAAACATTTAAGTAATTTAAGTATTTACGCTTTTTAAGCGTATCTATGTTTACAAGGTGTGTGTAAATATACTCGCAGTGTTTCGGATATTTTGTTCAACTTAAATCTAAAATTAATACCAAATAGCGATATAAAATGAAAGCGGAGAAAATTGAGAAACATGTCGGTTTCCCAGAATTGCAACTCCATTCGCTTGGAAAATCGGACATGGATGCCGATTATATCCCAAAAAGTTGTTTATGCGGGCATAATCGCGAGTGATAAAGGGCGCAAAGCGGAAGATAACGAGCTTGTCAAGTGCGGGAGGCTAAAATTCTCATTTAGACGTAAATCACGAGAACTTGAGATGAAAACACGAGGCGTACGTAGAATGCATTTTTTTCTTTTTTAATTGTAAATCGAGCAGTTTCTTGAAATTCATCAGTGTAGTCACGGAGTTGAATACGGAATCCGTATTCCGCCGTAGAAACGGCAGTTGAAAAACGTAAAAATCCCAAAGAGCGAAGGTTTCTTTCTTTCCGGCTCCTCCTTGCTCGGTACCTGTTTAACGCTAAAAATGCCTTTTAGCGCTCACCTCAACTCGCTCCGACGAGTTTATCAAGAGCGTAAATAGTAAATAAGAGTCAGCCTCATCCCGTCCGTCAGACCGCAACGCGTAGTTAAATTCGAGGATCAGCCGCGCGCGCTTGTCTCTATCTGATTTTTGCTCGCTGATTTACAGAGCGTGTCGTCGAAATCGTAAGAGCGACTATCCGCGCGCCGTGGCGGCGGCGGCGGCGGCGGCGGTGATGGTGCCATAAACGACACTGGGGGAAAAGGGGGGGGGAGGGCAGGCGAGAGGGAAAAGAAAACGCAAAACATTCGTGGAATAAGAGTTGGACGGTCCTCGCCGCGGTCGGTTATTAATGTCGCGATAAACGCGTAATGGCGCATCACAGGGCCATAGGGGTGGCAGAAATAGAGACGTAACGAGGCGCGATTGCGCTAGCGCGACTAGAGGGACGATTAGCGGCCGTAGCGAGGCCGCGGCTTACGAGCTTGCTTGCGGCTTGTCTCGCGTGAGAAGACGGCCCGGAGGAACTGTAATCGCGCTCGGTTGTCACAACAATACGACATGCGAACGGATAAGTCTAAAAAGCGTGACGCGCGTCGTGTGCTCGCCGGCTCCGGCTTTCAGGCAAGCTCGGCTTCTCGCTCGCCTCTCTCTCTCTCTCTCGTTGAAAGTGCTAATTTATTCGACGAATCGGAAAATTAACCCATCAATTTCAACCCATCGGGAAATTGCTTGAGTGTACACGTAATATGATTCGCACGGGGGCGGGGGAGGGGGGGGGGCAAGCGTCCCCCCGTCGCACTTTATGACGCGAGGAAAACTGATCGCGATATATTTCAGCGGGAAGGTAAACGTTTGAATTAATTGAATCGAACGAATTAATCTGTCGACGTTTGCTCTCGCGGCAGCGTATCGCGATTTTCATTAGCCGTCATCGTTTCTTCGTAATATCGCGGACATTGAGACCAGTTGAAACGTCATATCTCTTTATCTCTCTCTCTCTCTCTCTCTCTCTCTCTCTCTCCCTGCCTGTCTGTCGCGGTTCTTTTTGCCACTTTATCTTCGGAAAAAGCATTCTTCGAGGCGAGCAGATAACGTTGCTGCGGCAGTGAGCGCGCATGCGCGGCAGTCGCGCTCGTCGCTATTTCGCACGACGGTATTATTCGCTGCGGATCGGGGAGATATTAATTTCGCCGGCATATTTCATGTGTCCGCGGCTCGGCGCGCGGAACGATTTACCGCGGGGCAAGATTAAAATTGGGATTAATCAAGCGAGATTATGCCGCACTCGCCGTGCTTTCCCGCGAGTCGCGCGCGCGCACGCGTGCGCGCACTCGCTCGCTCGCTCGCTCGCTCGCGCGATAAGGGGACGACGAAGGCGTCGTCGTCGAGTTGTACTATTTGGCGCGATTCACTTTCCGCGGCGCGTAGCGTGTGTGTCGTTGAAAAATAATCCTCGTCGTACACCTCTCCGCCAAGGCCTTCGCGTCCGTTCTCTTTATGCGCGCGCGGGCGCTCGCGCGAGCGCATAATGCAGCCGCTGTGAGCACCGGCGCGGCGGAGAAAGAAAGAGATACAGACAGACGCAGAGAGAGAGAGAGAGAGAGAGAGAGAGAGGGGGGGGGAGGGAGAGTGAGAAGGGAGGGGGGAGAAGAAGATGCTCTCGAAAAAGTGCAGCAACAAAGTTGCACGGTGCGCACACCCACGTCCGCGAGATCCAGAATGTCAGGGTCGTACCTTAACCTCGCGCTGTCCTTCGCCCGTACACCCTCCCTCAGCCCCTCCCCCCTCTCCTCTTTTTTGTCGCCGGGTTATATTTCTACTGGCGCAATTCTCCGATTTTTTAAATTACCGTCTTTCTCTTTCACCCTCTCTCCCTCTCTCTCTCTCTCTCTCTCTCTCTCTCTCTCTCTCTCTCTCTCTCTCTCTCTCTCTCTCTCTCTTTCATCGCACACGGGATCACCGTTAAGCACGACACACTGTTAACCGCCACGCGGATTAAGGTACGATCACTTAAAAGCAGACCCGTAAACCGACGCCCACGCATCGCGTACCTGTTATATACGCACTTACGTGCGTCCAGGGACGGATCGAAGAGAGCGGATCGAAGAGAGCGGATCGCGATTTTCGCGATCGTGAATTTCGTCCAAGTAAAGTTGAAGGGTGTCGATCGTACGCTGTGCGAGTGCGAGTGATGGGTGAAAGTGTGTCACCCGTGGTAATTCCCGGTGACTGGATTCACGAAGGAGAGGAGAGGAGAAAGAGAGAGAGAGAGAGAGAGAGAGAGAGAGAGAGAGAGAGAGAGAGAATGACACCGTGTGAATTCACACAAGCAATGTCCAAACTGACGAATCCAAATATTCACTCTCACACGTTGGCGTGATGCTTTAATCTCGTGTGTGCGGGATTAGGCTTAACAAGAATTCAAACTGACACTGCATTGGGAATTAGGTAGAGTGTCGCTTTAAACTCGATGTACCTTCCTCGTCTGCATTACAGCGGAGAGCGCACCGTTTTCAGAAAGGTATCAAAGCTATCGTATCGCCGTTGCTTATTTATCGCGTACTTCTACTCGTCCCTGCGGATAAATTAACGACGTTTATCGGTCTCTCCGCTCGTACGCTTCGGTCACGCTTGTTTCGAGCGTACACCAGTACCCTCGGCGTGAATCGGTACGGCCCTGGACGCGCAAGTACAGGGTGGCCAGACAGAAAAATCTGAAAGGCTCTTTACCGATGAGTACCACGAATAAGGGCCACATAAAGACGGGTCATAAAACTATGATTTACGTCTTGTCATTGATGCGTTTGCTGTCCGTCCGTCCGCTCGCCCGTCGGCCGGTCGGTCGGTCGGTCGGTCGATCGGTCGGTCGGTCGGTCGGTCGGTTTGTCCGTCCGCCGGTCAGTCCACCCATGGTTCCGTCTGTTCATCCGTTCACTGGTTTGTCCATACGTACCCATAAGCCCTCCCTCGGTTCATCATCGTCTCTCTTCGTTCCCTCTTATTATCTTTCTTATAGCTTCCTCTCTTCTTGTTCTTGTTCTTCTTCTTCTTCTTCTTCTTCTTTCTCTTCTTCTTCTTCTTCTTCTTCTTCTTCTTCTTCTTCTCCTTCTTCTTCTTCTTCTTCTTCTTCTTCTTCTTCTTCTTCTTCTTCTTCTTCTTTCTACTTCGTCCACCTCCTCTACCGGTTTCGCCGGATAGCCCCATCGGGCCGCGGCGATGATCGATTCGTCACTTGGAAAAAGTAGCGTGTCGTTATCGTCGCAACTATTATAATCCACTGTGAAATATCGCGTGCGAAAGCCGCGAGCGCGGCGAGCGACGAAAGCGACGCTAAAACTACGCCGCGCGTACGTTACATTTTGCGTGTTCCCGTCACGCGTCGGCTCTCATCGGCAGACCAGACAGCTGCGCGTTTACATCGCGTAATTGAACGGCGTATTTGTTTGAGATACATCCCACCGTCTATTTTGCATCGCAATTTAGAGTCACGTACAGAGGGAATTGTTGAATTTGCCATTTGCTTAATTGCCACAGAGGAGAAGACTCACCGAGGTGGTATTGAGAAGATGTAGAAAAAGGAGTTACTCGGCGCGCGATAGTCCCCGACCGAACCGGCCTCTTTCATTCTTTTTCCAGCTATTTATAGATTCGTACAGAGGAAAACAATCTGCGCAATCGGCGTCTCGCGCGCATACAGTTATGGTATCTAAACCGTGGATTCTCTCTCTCTCTCTCTCTCTCTCTCTCTAGAGATTTCTTCGCGCATTGTCCTCGAAGCATAAGTTAGCATAGACGCGTACACAGTGCGGTCAGTGGGTTATTTAAAGTTTTAACGCAGCCCGGACGCTCCCCCGACGAGACTGTTATGTTTAATGGCGTCTGCGGTTTCCCATCAAACTTCTCCCCGTAGCACCTGACATCTCGCACTTATACCCCCGGGACTCCATCGTTTCTCATTCGTTTCGTGGAATCCTCTTACCCTGATTTTCTACGTCGTTTATACATGAGGGAGTACTTCTGTGAGAAGGAATGCCTCTGAGAAGGAAGAGGCAGGTCCTTTCATTGTTTCTTGAAAACATCTCCGTAATAACCTTTCTGTTTGAAGTTCCAGGCAGAATAATTTCAATTCAGTGTCAAATTTCGCTGTGAGCTGTGTAAAAATTTCATCGGAAACGAGATTAGTTACTAAACCTAATATAAAGCCTTTATCATTTGGACTAGGACAACAGCCAAAGTGAGTTTAAACAAGTAAAGTAAATACACTCCAACGTAACGAATACACACAGCACGAGCACAGCAGAGCGGATAGACAAAATGGTTAAAAAGCCTCAGCAGAGTAACGGCCGACAAACAAATCGATCCACAAAAACAGTGAACAAATACAAAAGCGCCAACCTGCCTTCCGTACGTAAAAGAAGTAGCAAACAAAATCCTAAGGAATTCTAACAGTAACAGACATAACATAAAAGCCATGTACAACTCCCCCGACAAAAATAGAACAGTTTCTCAATAACTCGAAGGACAACATACTTCCGCTCTAACCAGGAATTTATAAAATCCCTGGTTCATGTGGCAAAGTTCATACAGGAGAAAGTAGGAGGAGGGCTAACGTGTATACTGAAGGATACAATCGATCAATCAATGTGCAGGCAGGCTAAAATATTTTACGTAATTCGCATTATCCGAATATCGCACAGAAACAGAAGATAAAATCCTGTTTGATTGGACATCAATTTTTTGCCCAAAATTAATTAATGTCCATTTCACTCGAAAATACAGGAAATTCTCAAAAATATACAAACACTCCAATAATCTCAACAGAGATAGCGAATTAAAGGCAAATTTAATACGGCAATTCGTCTCTTCTTGGTTCTAGAAAAATCCAGAATTACTTCTTCTCTTCATCTGTTTGATCGGATATCAGTTTTAGTCAAAACTAATATTTATTTCTCTTGAAAATACAGAAAATTCCAAAAAAATATACAAACACTACAAAATAATCTGTCAACAGAAGAGGTAGCTGATTAAAGCGACAAACCCAACGTGGCAACTCGTCTTCCTGGTTCTAGAAAAATCCAGAATTACCTCTTCTCTTCCTCACTTCCTTCTCCCTGCCTTTGTCAAACCAGTTGTCCCTTCTCCAAAACCTTATCCTCAGCCAAAACGCCTGTATATAAGAAGAATTCCTACGATAAAGATCGACAGAGCGTCACGTCGTTCCTGTCCCTGAAAGAGCGAGTTGGAATGTCCACGAGACGTTGGAAACAAATTCACGATGAGCCCGGAAGCCAGACGGACCACTTCTCCGAATCCAAAGCGGAAGCTTAAGATATCATGCGTGTAGTGCGTTAGCTCAGCCAATTGGAGGCGGCTGTCTCGAAAATGATGATATTTCATCAAGCATCTCCCGTGCCTCGCGTTCATTATTGTGACTCTGGTCTGTCCTTTCTGGCTGCACCGCTCAACTAGTGCAATCAGTTAGAGCGAGCCAACTATGTTTCTTCTCACTCTAACTGATTGCGCCAGTTAAAGAGCAATTAAAGAGCAGCTAAAAAGAACAGATCCGTAGAGCCAGCCTCCTCGCTAGAGGTTTTTCTGGCGCGTTCCAGCAAAGAGAGACGACGCACGATTTCTCGGGCTACGTTCCTACGTGGCGCGTCATAAAAGTGCCGCGCGTCGCTGCTCCATTACCGATCGTGACGCAAGTACCGCGCCTTAATCGCGGGATTACACGGTTCTCGCGCAAAAGCTTTCGCGCGGGACACACAACACGCGAGCCCGAATTGCGAAATAAAAGTCGGACGTTGGCGACTGTGACGGCGCTCGGTGACTTCGTCTTCGTCGTCATCCGCGCTGAAAAGTTTATCAAGTGAAAGCGCGGCCGTGCGAGTGTGAGCGCTCGCGCGCTCGTACGTCGCTTGTTAAGACGTCAGTTATCGCCGGCCGATGATTAATCCGACAGGTTGGAGGCGGAATTATAAAACGGCGAAACGCGTTATCGCGGTGAATGCGCGCGCGTTCACAGATGCGAGAGGCCGCGAGATAAAGACGGATGCGCGGCGCGTCGCTCTGCGACGATACGTATATCATGCCGGCCGTAGTCCATCATTGTGATGAGGAGGAAGGATAGAGGTCCATTTATCAGAGGCTCGTTCATAGAAATCAGCCCGCGCCGAACGAGATGACTCAAAAGGTATCCGAGATTATCAAAGATCGTTTCATCTTATCTCTCAAGTTTATGAATCGTGCATCTTCGGATTACACCCACCCGGCGGATCCTCTGAGGGCTTTTCGGCCCTTTCGCGGCTAACGGCAACCAGTCGTCGAAGCGAGAGTCGAGAGACGAGCGCGCCGCGCTGCTCTCTCTCTCTCTCTCTCTCTCTCTCTCTCTCTCTCGTCGGGATCAAAAGCGGGCAGGTCGGCTAGTTAATTAATTCGTACAAACGCCTGTCGTCATACGGTAATTCGAAAACATGCAAGAGGAATCGCCGCGCGTGTTCAGAGTCGGGCTCTCGAATGCGAATTCGAGGGCCGACCTCGGACCTGGAGTTTTTCAAAGAATCGCACTTTATTAGCCGCAACTCTCCCGAATGAATTCTCAATGGTACGTCGGTGACGTGAATCGTCCGTATTGTGACTGCCACAAACTTGTGTCGGCGCGCATGCTCTTGCCAATTTAAGCACCGAAACGCGTTAGTTCGCAATTCGTTATTTCACGGACGTTTATTTTTGCATGCACGAAGGGACGCCAGGTGTGACCAGGTTTGATCAGGACTATCAATTTCTATTTCGGTTCTTCGAAAGCTTCATACTTGTCAAATTTTCGAGAACATTAAATCGTCGAATAAAATTCCAAAGTGTGAGTATATTTGGAATTTCGAGAAGTCGATTAAGTTCTGTGAGAGGAGCCTCGATGTTTCCAACGTATTGCAAGCAACACGTAGAATCGGAAGACTCGAAGCCCTATCGTCGAATTGTTCAAAGCTTCGAATATATCAAGCTACGTCCATTCTTTGATAATTCTTAGCATATATATACGTAGAGAATTGCTCGGTGCTCACGGAGTCGTCGACCCTGCCGCGCACGCATCGCACGTCGCGCGACGCGAAGGTGAGCGCGCAGTTAATTTGCATAATCAATTCAAAACGATGAGTTTCGCGCTTCGAACGGATCGGTCATTCTTTTCCCCACGGCTCGGCGTGGAAGAAAAGCCATCGGGGGCTGGCGTTATATAAATTACGCTCGCGTCTCTCTCCTGTCGGAGAGGTGCTCCTGCGATTGTCCAGGCAGCGCGGCGTAGTAGCGGGCTAGCGCCCGAGTAGAAAAATTAATAGGACTCTGGTAAGGGACTGATTATTTTTTTCTAACATTAATCGGACCCTAGTAGGGATAGTTAGACAAGGACCCTACAAGATGTGTGAGAAATGGTTTAACCGGTCCTTATAAGGCAGTGTTGCGAGGGCCTTATAAGGCAATATTTAATAGGGTCTTATAAGGGAATATTTTTATTACTGCTTGAGTAAAAATATATTCCTTTTTCTTCATTCCAAGAAATTTAGACTGTAATTTCTTTACTTCTTTATAACCTTGTTGGTGTACAACAAGAACTTTTTACTTTAAAAATATAGCACACTTCACAGTAAAATATAGCATTCTTTACACATAAAAATCCTGCCACTGTTTTCATTAAAGTTTGCTGCATTTTAAAACGAAGGTAACACTAGAAAAGAGACCAATGAATATGGTAATTAATAAAGCTAATAAAATTTATTTTTAATTGCGGTAATTGCGTACGATTAAAGAATTTTTAAAAGGACCAGATAAAGCGTACTTACTAAAACAATATTACATTATTTTATTATACGCAATTTTATTATACGCTTCAGATCTTACTAATTTTCTATAACAAAACTTAATTTTGTATATCTAAAGCATTCTTAAAAGATCCTTCTAAGGACCTTCTCAGCTTTTCCTATCAAAGCCTTACTTATTAGATCTAAGGCATCCTTAAAAAATCCTTCTAAGGTCCTTATCAGTTTTCCTCATCAAAGCCTTATTTCGTAAAATCGTAAGGTATCCCTAAAAGATCCATCTCGGGGCCTGATGTGGTAATAATGAGGCATCCCTTTTTAAAGCATTCTACCTTCAGCCTTATCGGGGGCCTTATGCTTCATGAGGATGGCCCTAACAATTTTTTACTCGGCCGGTGGCAGTCGGCAGACTCTTGAGCCACGTAGTAGCGTCGCTTCGATTTGGATCTTTGATTACGCATCACAGAGCCGACGTGCGCTGGAAAAATAAAAAAAGGCTTTTGCGCACGGAGAAGAAGGAGAGAGAGAGAGAGAGAGGGGGGGGGGAAGCGAAGGAGGGAAAATCGTGTATTGCGAGATATAAAATCTTTTTTACGAGCCTTAAAAATCTCCGCGGCGTCCGGCGCCGTTTCTTTATTTCCATTGCGGTAATCCCGTCTCCTCCCTTTACCGTTAGCTTCTCACTGCAGCTGTAAATAGCGAATCTCCCGTCGTTTTAATTTCTTCTTTATCTTCTTCGACCAGAACGCCCCTGCCCCTCCCCCTTCTCGCGTTGTCACTTGCGTGCGGCGTTGTCATCTTCTTCGTCGTCGTCGTCGTCGTCGTCGTCGTCGTTGTCGTCGTCGTTGTATTGTTGTTGTGTTGTTTCCCGTCGAGTACATATACCGTTTACGACACTTACACGCTCGTTAACGAATCCGCGCTTCACCAGACTCGCGCACGCTCCTGGGATATAATTATCTTTTTTCTACGTCGCGATGCCATTGCTGGAGTCGAGCATGGTGTGTTTTGCACAAATTGTGTAAACGACTCAATGAGATACTGAGATTATGGAAGAAATTAATGAGATGAGAGGTTTGGGTATCTCAAGCACTGTACTTGAAATCCATTAAAAATTACAGAATAGAATCAAATTATTGTATTTAATTTAATTTTTTTTAATTACAGATCGATCAGTAAATTTCTTCCAACACCGCGTATTTTGATTATAAGAATTTTTCGCATATATATATATATATATATGTATATATCAGGGGTTTATATGTGTATACAGGGTGTTTAAAAAAAAGGTTTACGTCTTTAAGGGCAGATGGTACTCGCAAAATGGAGGAAAAAAGTCGTCGAAAATATCAGTCGAAAAATTAATATTCTCGGAGTTATGAACAATTATTTATTATAATTAAAGCAAGGGACTTACTCGCTTCTGGTGCTTTTTCCTTATCTGATGTAACTTGTCTACGTCATTTATCGATGAAGAGAGTATCATACTTTAAAGAAATCTCTAAAACGAATCTCTTCGCTCTTGCTCGGAATATAAACAAGCATCTATTTTCTTCCCACTTACACGCACGCTTCACCAAGCAATTGTTAGTCGCATACCCTGGTAAATAGTGAACAGTTGCAGAGAGCTATCACAAAGTTTTCACGGTACGGTAAGAATTACATCGTATTACTTTAATAAAGAAATAGCAAAAATGCACTTCATATACCAGATGCGAGTAGACCCCTTGCTTTCATGAAAATAAATAATTGTTCATAACTCCAATAATATTAATTTTTTGATGTTTATGTTTATTAAGACTTTTTATTAGGACATTTTGTGAATACTCTCTGCCCTTAAAGTCCTGAATCCTCTTGTAAATGCTCTGCATAGTTGCTCTTCGCTAATACATTAAAGGAACTTTATTTCATCAACTTTCTTATACACCCTTCTAGTGGATGTAGAGATGTCAATGATTGTATTTCTTACTATAACCGTTGCTAACAAGAATATCATCAATGATCAGTGATTTGAACTTTTCCGTTGCAGATGTGAGCTAGTGAAGGTGGGATCCTCAGGAACCGCGAGGTCCTCGCAATGGAGGCGGGACCAAAGCAACAGCAGCAGCAGCAGCAGCAGCAGCAGCAGCAGCAGCAGCAGCAGTCGCCACAACAGCAACCGCCTCAGCAGCAACAGCAGCAGCAGCAGACTCCGCAGCAGTCTCCTCAGCAACAACAGCAGCAGCAGCAGCAACAGCAGCAACAGCAGAACTCTCCTAGTGCTGGCGGTACGGTGCAGCCTCAGGGCCAGGTCGTTGTACCTCAGGGTGGCGGCGCGACGCAGGGTCAAGGTCAGCAGACGCAGGATGCGCTCACGGCGGCGGAGAATACCCCCGTCGACGAGGGTGTGCTGCTCGCCAGAGTCCACGTGCCCGAGCTCTACGTCAGCAAGTGTCTACAGTTTCCCAAGGATCAGCTGGTCTGGGACGTGAAGCAGCAATGCCTGGCATCCTTGCCCAAGGTATGAAAGGACTTGTCGTAGGTAGCCGAGTTTCTCTCTCTCTCTCTCTCTCTCTCTCTCTCTCTCTCTCTCTCTCTCTCTCTCTCTCTCTCTCTCTCTCTCTCTCTCTCTCTCTCTGTGTGTGTGTGTGTTTCTTCCTCTCTTCTTCTCGCTTATATCCCGAATCTCTTCTGAGGGACACTTTGAAAAGAGCCTGTGGAGGAGGGCGTATCGCGACGCTCCCTTTACGACGATCGAGCGATTTCTCCCCTTTCCTTCCCCCGCGCCCCCGGCTAATATTTATCTCCCGACTGCTCGATAGCGACGGATAGACGGACAGACGGACGTACGAAAGAACGAACGAACGAATGGACGGATGGACAGACAGGCAGGTTGCCGCGGTGGAAGATGAGGGGGAGAAATTGAAAACGGAACGCATTATTCTCTTTCGCGGCAATAAATCCCGCGCGTACTCTCTCTCTCTCTCTCTCCCCCCCTCTTCCCCCAGCCCTCATTCTCCCACTCACTCTTCTTCTTTCTCGTGTTATTTCTGACCGAACGATGCTTACGTCGGAAATTTATGAAGCCCGTGGCGGATTCTCGTTTTGCCGTCTCCATCGCGCGCGGGCGAGTCCTTCGTACGATAATTACACGTATTTTGTCGAGAAATTCCCCCGCTCGATCGAAAGCGCTGGTAAATATAATTCGTAACCCCGATTTAGCGCGGAATCGGCTCGCCCGCGCGCGTGTGCGAGAGAGAGAGAGAGAGAGAGACGGCGCGACGCGCGGTTGCGCCAGTGCGCGCGCGCGCGTACCTCCCTCTATCCTCGCTCCCCCCCTCCCCCCTCGTACGTGTGTGCACCACGTACGGCCCCGCGCGTTTCGTTGAGAAATTCGCCGCGATCTCTCGTAGCTGCAGCATAATATAATTCGTACCTGCGCTACCCGGGGCGATTTGTTCCCGCTGGAAATTGCGGTCGCGTGTATATTTCACGAGGATCGCCGAGTATCGATTAATCGCCGATTACGGTCGAACCCCATCGGATCTGTCATTTATCACCGTGCATCCGCTTCTCGCGTACCGCCGGGTCCCAAGGACTCCATCAGGCTTTTTTCGAAGGACGTTCCCTCCGTCCGCCCTCTCCTCCTCCACCTTCCTCTTCTTCTTCTTCTTCTTCTTCTTCTCCCTCTTCTTCTTCTTCTTCATTCCCCATCTCCCCCCTCCCCCACCCCCCCCTCTCTCTCTCTATCTCTCTCTCTCTATCTCTCTCTCTATCTATCTCTATCTCTATCTCACGCACACACACACACATACACACACACACACACTATCACGGCGTTCCTTTCCTTTCCTCCTTTTCGCCCTCTTCGTCGCCGCGAAACCACTCATAGTTCCTCAGGCGGCAAAAAGTACGCGCACAATGTTGCGCACCGAGAGAGCGAAGCAGCGGCAGCTCTCGCGCGCGAGAGCGAGAGCGCGCTTTACATGCCGATTTCGCGAGATTGCAGACAGCGCGAAATTAAGAGCCGCCAGAGCGAGTAATGACGAATTCTCGAGGCGAGGAGAGAGAGCGAAATTCCAGTGTCTGCTGCTCTCATGGCGGATCGTCCCATGGGGGACTGTCGAGAGTCACGAAGTACGCCGGGTTCAAAGACGGTAATCGGATCGAGTCCACCCTCTTCCGTCGCTCGTCTTTATCCGAGAGCGTTGAGGCTTTTCCTTGCGGGGAAACATCGGTGCTCTCGACGCGCGTTTCATTGATCCGACTATACCGGCGCAATCAAGCATCAAATCATTTGCATGTATCCTTCTTCACATTTATAAAACGAATTCAGAGAGGTTTCAGCGTGACAGACACATCTAAATATCACTTTCTTCCTGTTTTCTTTCAACTTCGCAAGGCTAATCTCGAGATCGGGAAGAGGAAGCCAAGAATTTACACTATTTCTTCCTCCGAGATTTTTTCTCTCTCTCTCTCTCTCTCTCTCTCTCTCTCTCTCTTTTTTTTTCTTTTTGAAACAGTCTGAAGAGAAACGGCGAACTACCCGCCGAACGGTCGCCAAATTCTCCAGCTGTAATTTTATACTCTTTTACCTCTCTGATCTCTCTGTGTGAATTCCCTCTCGCACGATTCCAAAGAAATCACGTCCGATTCGGTCTACAACGCGTTGCGCGCGATTCGATACTCGTCATCGCCTTTGAATACCACCAGGTACTCGTTCACGTCGTACTCTCGTCCGACTCTTGGGAACTTTGACGACCGCACAAGCACGTGTTAGACGCGCACCTTGTTGCCGAAGACGCGTGTCGAGGATGAACATGCACACACGCGCGAGTATATCTCTCTGTTGGGCGAAATAGAGACTAGAATATCGATATGTGTGTGGCTTTTCGCTTTCTGTCAAGCCAGTCACGCTCAGTCTTCCGTCCTGTTATTTCTTTTCTTTCCACTTTCCTTCTCTTTCTCTGCTCCCTTCCTCCGCCCCTCTCACTCTCACTCTCTCTCTCTCTCTCTCTCTCTCTCTCTCTCTCTCTCTCTCTCTCTCTCTCTCTCTCTCTCTCTCTCTCTCTCTCTCTCTCTCTCTCTCTCTCTCTCTCTCTTTCTCTCTCTCCCTCCCTCCCCCCTCTCTCTCTCTTTCTTATTCACTCACTCACTCACTCACTCACTCACTCACTCACTCACTCTCTTTCTCTCTTGCTCTTGCTCTCGCTCTCACTGTCACGCAAGAATTTTCACGCGTGTCGTCTTTCTGCCCCACATGCTTGCCTTCCGGGACACAGGAGGTACAGCACAGAAACCCCGATATATGTTCCCGTTAAGTCCTCCGCAGAACAACGACTACTGACTGCTTATCACCTGACATTTTTGTTCTCTCGACCGCTTCGTCATCCCCTTTTCGTTTCTCTCGCAGATTCGTCGACTCGTCGACTCGTCTGCATATTTCGCGATATGTGTACATTTCTTTTAATTCTCTCTCACGCGCCACGTTCCACCAGGTCGATCCACAGAGTGTTCTGTTGGTGTGATTATTCGAGCAAAAATATGTACGCAACGACTGGTGCATCTGGCACGTGGGAGGGAGAGACTTCAAGCGATCTGGATACGCGCAGTACCAGTACACGGCGCATTGATCGGATCATACGCGCGTTTTCCGTTTTGCATGAAGAAAAAAGAACAACGCGTACTGGTACGCGTCTTGATCCCGTTTCAAAAGTCCCGTCGAACCCATTGATTACCGTTTATGATTTCGTTACACACGTATACATGCACACGTACATACATACACGCACGCGTACACACTCGTGTGTGTGTACGCTATACTTTCTCTCATTGAGATATATTTTACACCCTGCGCTCACAGGATGAATTCGACGACCGTTTGCATCGCATTAAATATTGGCGCGTTAATACGAGAGAGAGAGAGAGAGAGAGAGAGAGAGACGTTAACTTTCCATGTGACAATTATCGTAAAAAAAGAATCATATATATATATATAACATATATATATATATGTGTGTGTGTTAAACATATTAAGCGCCTGTCTTCCAATTCATCCTGGGATAACATTTTTCGATATGTATATGCACTTGTATTAATTACTCATACATTTATTATATACGTGTATAGATTTATATATACGTACATACATGTATATACATACGTATACATGCAGGATTGGTAAAGACATGTTTAAAGTAAAAAAAACCCAAAATATAATTTTCTTTTTGTTTGAAACAATTTTATGTTCTGAACATACATGTGTTCGGTTTTTGGTTTGAACATTTGATTTTTGATGAGATTTAGAATATAGTTGATTGTTTAATAAGAAAACTTTTCTTTAATCATTTCACTTAAATAAATTATGAAATATGTGCAAGATGTGAATTATTAAGTAAATAGATATAATATATATATATATATACATGTACATGTGATAATTATTTTTTTTTAATAATCGTGCAATAATGTATATATTTAATAATTTTACATCCAAAATTTATATTAAACGCTTAAAATGATACATGTTTTAAAAGATATATATATATATATATGTGTAAAATTTTCGAATGTTTAAAACATGTTTAAAACTTTTGTTGTAAACAAAGAGTTTAAAACAAAAGTCAATCATACATATGTATGTGTATATGTATATACATACATATACATACTCACATACATACATAGATGCGTATACATACGTGTATATATATATGTATACAGACATACATACGTGTGTGTATATATATATATATATATATATATATATATATATATATCGCCTCGCGAAGAGCGTGCGTGATCGTCGATGACAGTGTATTTTCTGATCTGTGGTGTTGTTGTTGTTGTTGTTTTTGCTTTTGCCTCACCCTGCACGGGGCGAAATACACTCCACACCCGCCACCACCAACCGCCACACGTCTGTGCTATCGTCTCGTGTTGTGGGGCCTATCTACGAACGCGCGCACAACCCCCCTTCGTACGAACGAATACAAATCCGCAAAACAAAAAAATACGCGCCTCCCGGGCCCTCCACCCTCCACTTCTCCGGTTGTGTTACGGATAAACCACCACCGCTTCTCCACCCCTTTCGAGCGCCTCGCAGGTGGCCACTTGGTACAGGGTACGTCTTCACTATTACTAATAGCATGCGACCACGCCTTTCGTTCCTCACCGATCGTCGTTCTCCCTGCTCCCCTTTTGTATTTATTGTTTCGCGACGAGTGCGCATAGCGAAGAGAGAGAGAATCCAGGCGACGCCTTGGAGAAGGATGGATATGTTCGTGTTTATATGTACATATATATATATATATATATATATTTCTCTTTTTTATTTTGCACATGTTGACCACTTGGCCGCGTGATATAACTTTATATTAATATGATTGAGTCGCGTGTCTGATTAGAAGAGAAATAATTAGTTTACGTAGTTGTGTATAATTTTGACGGAACAATCGGTACTCACGATACGAACTGATGAATACCTTCTTCTTATACATGCATCGGCGTGGCAACGTCGATTTATTAACTTTTGGTTTCGTGAGTTTGCAGAGAAAGTTGCGGTAAAACGCTGTCACGTCGTGCATTTGTTATACAATCCGGTTATGGTAGAAGAGGGTTACGTAAAGCGAATATTTTTGCACATTTTACTAACGAGGCGCTGTTACGTAACGACATTAATCAGCAATTTTCCGTTTTCTTTATGCACACCATTTAAAGTGCGGCGGTTATTTACGGGTCTTGACTCCGATAAGACGAGTGTTTCGCTTTATCCAAATTCGAGGAATCAAGAAGAGAAAGAAAGAATATATATAATACATACAGGGTGTCCGGGATCCTTCGGAAACGAAAAATTGTGTAGATTAATCAGGTCAAACTGAGAAGGAAAATCGTCTACCATTTTGCAAAAATTGCAGTAATTATTGAGTTATTAATGATTGAAAATGACCACATTTAAAGGATCTTTTAATTGATAACTTGAAAATTCGCGCACTTATTTGCCAAATGATGGAGAACTTTTTTCTTCGGAATAACCTAACCTACAATTATATGACGGCTCTGTGTCTAGTGTCCAGTGATAGATATGAACCCTAATTGAACCCTAAATCCTGAATCTGTCGCTAAGTACGCAAATTTTCAAATTATCAATTAAAATTCAAAATTTAATGAATGAAAATCAATTTTCATTCATTAATAACTTAATTGCCGTTGCGATTTTTGCAAAATAATACATGACTTTTCTTTTAAGTTTCATCTGATTAATCAATTTACAATTTTCCGTTTCCCGGAAAGATCCCGGATACCCTGTATAATACGATATTATATCTCTTTCTCTCTCTCGCTCTTTTCTTTTCTCTGTTCTCCAAACAAACCGATGAGACAATACATCATTTAGCATACGAAGACTATTCTCTCTCTCTCTCTCTCTCTCTCTCTCTCTCTCTCTCTCTCTCTTTCTCTCGCTCGCGTCGTCTCTTTGCGCTCACGTAGATCTCTCGAGTCGAGTACCATGATGTATACATCCGCGACATAGAATGGGGAAGATGGCGGTGTAATTTGAGGCGTTCTCATGTGTGGTACATTTTCGCCAAGTATCGACTAGCATGCTTGCATAGTGTACATAGTTCGTCGAGGCAATTTAGCAACGTGATTGTCCTTTAACTATCGATATTCCCGCACGGTGTGTAGTTGGCTGTAGTTGGCACGTTTGTCGCTTTGATGTATTAAGCGCAGTAGAGTAGCCGAGTTAAATTACGCGACGAAGGACGGGAAAAAGTTCGCGTCGTTAATTTCCCGACGTCTATTGACATTCGCCGTGTGTGACATCACGCTTTGCGCGTGTTCACGGCGATTCTTCTCGCGTCCGATCCCTTTTTGTTCGCGAGTGTCTAGGCACCACCGCACCTTCGGTTGGTAGCACTTGTGTACTACCGATATTCGTATTTTCATAGTTCGTATGTCCGCGAGAGATGTCGAGAAAAGCTTGGTCCCGACAGACGAATGCACGCTCGATCTGTGCGTATCGCGATGTTAACGCTTTATATGCGGGATATTTTGCACAGCTTAAGGGGTAACATCTGTGAGTGAACGCCTGAAAACACAGAGTAAGTTTGGGAATTTTTTGTAGTTAAATGACAACATAGATGAAAAATTGGTTTGAACGCCTCTAACGTGCGTCCCGTAAACTACACTAAGCAATTTTTTGTCATTATTTTGCCTCGAGATGGCGGCGCTGAAGTTCTCCAAGTAAAACCGCATTTTTCTCATGGGTTTTCTCTTCCCGCGGCTTGCAGCAGAAATGCTGTACACTTTCGAAAAGGACAGAAAGGCAAGATTTTTGTTAATCTACATTAAATTTGCTAGAGAAGTATATGTTAAAACACGTATATGTTAAAATATCGATTTTTGTAGAAATGGTGAACATTAGAAAAAAAAAGTTTTAGTTTTGTCCCAGAAATTCAGTGAAAAAAATATTTGCAATAACAAAAGTTTTTAACCGATTGTAAAGATCATGTGTACTTCTCTAGAGAATTTAGTTTAGCAGCTACTGTAAGAATTTCGAGTGGATCGGATGAAATTTGTTGAAGTTCTGCCGCAAGCCAATTTGAAAAACGTGGTTTCACTCGGAGAACTTCAGCGTCGCCATCTTGAAGCAAAATAATAACAAAAAATTGTTTTGTATAGTTTAAGGTATGCACGTTAGAGGCCTTCAAACTAATTTTCCATCGATGTTGTTATTTAACTACAAAAAATTCCCAAATTTACTCTGTATTTTCAGGCGTTCACTCAGATGTTACCCCTTAAGGGAGGATTCGTCTACTCGAGGAAAAAAGCAGAGAACAGAAAGGCAGCAGCCAATCAGAAGTCGCGCTGGTAGTTTGTGTCTCTCTCTCTCTCTCTCTCTCTCTCTCTCTCGAGAGAGAGAGAGAGAGAGAGAGAGAGAGAGAGAGTTCTGATTTCCACCTTTCTGTTTTCTCGATTCTTTTTCCTCAAATGTGAATCCTCCCTGAGCTACGTGCCGCGCGGGCTACTTTTGCCGATCAACAGCGAGAAAACGGCGTTGTCAATCTGCGAAGCAGATTCGCCGCTTCATCGACATGGGATCGGGAATTCGCCGCGTTGCCGGCAGATGAGCGCTGTAAAAGTCAAACACATCGCCCGCATGTAAAGTGTTAAGCGGCCAAGTGAAACGCGTAGCCCGCGAATTTCGAACACCCTCGCCGCGGCTTACCGGGTTCACGATACCGCTCGCACTTTCCACGTCGAGCGATGAAACATCGGCGAGATGGCGAGGTTAGCCGAACATTCAGGCGTCCGCGGCTCGCGGCTCGCGAGAGTCCCGTGACTGTGGCTCACTCGAGTGTGACATTTCCAGCGAGACCGCAGGAGTTTAGCCCGATGGATAAGGTACGTTTGACCGCGACTCACGCGACTCATGGGCTCACACGCGCAGGTGCGCATGCGCCGCGCGTCAGCGACATGTGCGTAACGCGCCGCGCCGCGTGGCGCGGGGTGGAAGGAGAGATATTTTCGCCGGCTCGCGCCGTGTTAATGCACCTTCCGGCGCGGCGTTACGCGCCGCGTTTTGCATCATAATGCGCATTGATGTAACACAGCAAGGCCCAAAGGATATCCGCGATTCTCGGCCGGGCGAGTGTCCTCGATCGAGGTCGCGCGCGCCATGCCGTCGGCCTCCTCCGGCGCGGCGCGAGACCATCGCGCCGCGCACGCTGCGCGGCTGCTGATGTTGCTGCTGTCTCTCTGACGTTGCTGCACGCGGTGACTTTCGTTTTCGCCGGGAGGTTAACGAAACCGTTGAACCCACATCGATTCGCGCCTCGCGTTCTCGCGGACGGGAGATGGCGGCGCTTCGACGACCGGCGGCGTTCCACGGCGACGCGGACGCCTCTCTCGCGCGCGCGCGAGAGACGTTGTCGTCCGCGCGAGTCTGAGTGAGAAAAATTACGCTGAGTTTACGCTCGCTCGGCCGACGCAATCGTACTCTCTTCGAGTGAGTCAGTGGAAATGTCCCCGATGGGATCGGTGAAAAGGGTGTTTCACGGACAATCGTTGAGCGCGTTGAGTGATCTTCAGTGAAAACACGCCCGCTTGAGAGACGCTTCGCGCCTTAAATCTGATTTGCGGACCGGAGCGGAGGTAAGATCTCACCGCAAATTCTGTGGCGCACAAATCCGCCACACGCTGTGCCACGTTTAATCCCTTAGCTATTAACGACGGGAATATCCGCGGAAAGAAGAGCGGCGGCCCAAACTGCTGATGGCGCAAAAATATTCGCGCATTCCGGAATACAAAAAAAAAATAATACTTATAACAAAGCAATTGTTGGGCGTTATATTTTTTTGTTTCTGAATTTTAAATTCAATGACCCCGAAGACATAAACATATGTCTTGCTCCAGTTGCTCCGTCATAAGTATTTATTCCTTTTTAATGCGAGGATATTTCCTTCGACACAGCAGAAGCCATTTTCCTTTCCGCAGATATTTCCGTCGTTAACAGCTTAGGGATGAAACTTGCTGCGTTCATGGACGATGGATTTCTATGCGCTTTGCGCGCGGTGACACTAACTATGTTTGCAAACTCTATCAGCAATGGAAACAATTGCTGAACTGCACCTTTCAGTAAGATTTTACTGATTGCCGTGTTATATTTATAATCGATTCACCGGTTATTGAGCATAACATTTCAGTATATGCGGAATACACTGTTTCCAATTTAGAAAATAATTTTGGGCTTTGTTGAGATATCACGATATTTCTCCGGGAAGAGAAAGTGGAATCGTATTTTCTTCGCGAAATCTCTCGTTGGAATTTTTCCGCATAGAAAATTTCTTTGGATCGAACCGGGGTCTAGTTTGATCTCCCGAAATCTGGATTTAAGTTACATATAAAGTGTATGAAAAGTATCGGGACGGCGAAATATCTAAAATGTTTAGTTTTCGAGATATTTCGCTGTCCCGGTACTCTCCGTACACCCTGTACAATTATATTGCATGTGATATATTAAAAAGATGATGGGAGACATGAACACCGACATGAAGCAGTTTTCGTAGTTTCCATTTGTTCCAGTTGGTTTCATAAAATTGTAAACGTTTTTACAGAAATATAAATAGAAATATTTTATAGAGATATAATATTTGAACTACACGGATTCCAAGTTGGAAGCCCAATGTTACCTTGATATCTTTCCTGGTTTTTATTTCGCACTAGAATTTTTATTTTTTATTCTGTTGAATACAATAGAATATGCAATAGTTTATGCAAAAATGGAACGCTCTGTTTGGCACTGTTTGAAAGGTATAACAATGTTATTTCGACTGAAAAAAAAAAAACGCAAGTTTACATAGTATAACATTTCTGTTTCGATTTTTTGCCAAGGAATGAAAAATTTTTGGAATAAAGCTAAGAAATTCCCAGCTGGTGCCGCAATCGAACAAACGATTTTGCGGCAAATTTGGTAATTCTATCTACGCCGTGTTCGAGAAAATCCTGAGAAATTTCCGCCTGAGTCCCGATCAGAGCAGTATCGCGATACCCTTGCGTCATCTTCCGAAACCTCTCGAGTCTCTCCGAAAATATTCCACCTCCTCCGTGCCTCTCGCGAAAAATGCACGGTATATTTCCTTTGTTCTTCCCGTCTTCGAGGCCCGCGAGTGCGGCACACGTATCCAAGGAGCAGCGGCGCTCACGGGTTATACAGGGTTATACTCATTTTTCGAAATTTCCGAAGGCGGTAAATTATCGCGCTCGGTCGTCCATTCCGTTTAGCCGAGGCGAGGAGGAGAGAGTGTATCGATCTGTCGAGGCACGCCGCGTGCTGCTCCTTAGGTCGTGAACGAGCAGAGCCGGCCAAGAAATTCGTTACCCTTCTTGTTACCTTCCCGCGCCAGACGCTCTAAATACACCGTGTGCCGCTAACGACGCCGGCTCGTTACTCCTTTCGTGTATATCGCTTTCGATCACCTTGGCCTAAGGGGCCCATTCTCGCGTTAAAATTGCTCCACCTTCTCCTTCCTACGGAGTTTACTCGCGTCTCATAGGTACTCTCTCTCTCTCTCTCTCTCTCTCTTTCTCTCTCTCTCTCTCTCTCTCTCTCTCTCTCTCTCTCTGTCTCTCTCTCTCTCTCTCTCTCTCTCTCTCTCTCTCTCTCGCCTTCGCCGCCGATCGAGAATGGGATACGGAATCGATAGGGCCCCTTGCACGATTCGCCGAAAGTCGTCTAAGGAGCTTGCCCGAACGGAAATAGCTAGATGCGAATCGTGCCGAGCAAGGAAGGGAATGCCTTACATCCGATGTGGTAATTCTCGGCAGCGAGCGTTGCGCCTGCATAGAGGCGCTGAGTGATACAATCATTGCTATCGTGAATTTATCGGCGGGTTGTGCGTACAAAAACAAACTTGAGAAACAAAATCTCTGTCTATAGAGTATTGGCGAAAAGTGGCCGTGTGAAAATAGGTGAAAACAGCGCGCTACGTTCGTATATGTAGAGTGTTTAACCCTGTAACTCCCGACTTTTTTATAAGTGTTTTAAGAATAAAATTTGAGTTTTTTTTTTTTAACTAAGCAGACTGTAAACAGTGATAACCAAAAGAAAATATAAGAATTTTATATCTACGAAAAACTACGGAATTTTCTGACGTATCAAATGATTCTTGATTTTTTTCAAATTTTTGTTTATTGTTTATTGGTAATTATGACTTGGATCCTAAAAGCATATACGAAATGAGCAACAGAGAAAAATGAAGGGTAATCTATACGACATAACTCTGATAATCAGCTTGACATTTTTTTTAGTTGAAACTTTACTATATTTGTGAGTGAAGTTTCTCATTCAGAGCGTCAAGCTTACTATTTCAGAAGAATATCTTATAGATCATCATTTAGATAGTCAATCGTCCCTTCATTTTTCGCCGCATAAAAAGCGCTGTAGGTCACCAGGTTTCACGAAAATAGGTTAATTTCTTGATTTTCGTGTCTACCATATTGGATTCGCCATTTTGAATTTCTGTATTCTTTTAATTTCACATTTTGCAACTGAGAAAGCTTCCAAATGTATAAAATTATAACAGATTCACCATTCTATTCATTTATAGTGCACTTCTAGATGTCAGTGACAATGCTATCTATACCTACTCGGAATTTGACAAAACATGTTATTATTAAAACTGAGCTAAAAACAGACTGAACCGAATCTACATACAATCTATGTACCATTTTTTAGAAGAGGAATTCACCTTTGGCGCAAACAGTGACGCAAAGAAAACGAAAATATCTCCTTTTTTGACTAACTTATGGATTCTTAAATGCGTTTCTGGTAACTATAATCACCAGTAGGCGTTAAAGGATTAAAGAAAAGGGTTTAGGACTTTTTAAGACGGGGGAAAAGGACCTGATAAAGATGGATCGAAAAGTTAATATTGTGGGAGCAATTATCTATTTTAACGAAAGCAAAAGACTTACTCGCTTCTCGGTGCATTGCTATACACGAAATGCATTTCTTGGTTGTCATTTTTTGGTCAGAGCAATACGATGTCATTCTTATTGTAATAAATAGGAGAAAATGGATGTTTGTTCACATTCCGAGCAAGAGCGAAGAGACTTTTTTCAGAGATTCCTTTAAAGCACGGTACTTTCTTCACCGATAAATGATACAGACGAGTTACAGTCTGTAAAGTAAGAGCGTGTACGGGTTAATGCGTAGAAAAATTTATTTTTAATGATTTTCAAGTACATGGATTTGTTGTACTCCATGAGAAGAAAAACGCTATACTATATTAATAATGAGTCCAGTCACCACCGGCATTGATAATAATTGCCTGGCATCTGCCGAGGCATACTTTCCACCAAGTTGACTGTGTATTCGTTCGGTAAAGACCTCCAAATGACACGAATTTGTCGTGTCAGCTGCTTCAAAGTGCGCACCCTTTTTCCTCGAAGCTTGTGCTTGAGATATGCCTCACAATACGGCTAAAAAAAAACTAGGACGATATTTGAAGTGCCAACTGCCATTTATGCCGTACACGCTCTTACTTTACAGACTTACTTTACATCAGAGAATAAAAAAGCGCGAAAGAAGCGAGTAAGTCACTTGCTTTAATTAAAATAAATAATTATTCGTAATTCCAGCAATATTAATTTTTTTACCCATGTTTGTCGGGGCTTTTCTCCTCCATTTTGTGAGTCCTGCCATCCTGTATAGTTATTCTCCGCTAATATGTCAGAGGAATTTTATTTCTCAAGGTTTTTTTTCTATACTTTGCCAGTGACTTTGAGATGTTAATGATTACATTGTTTACCTTATTTGGGAAGAAATTATTCTTAATGCAGAAATTTCGACTCAGCGTATAATAATGAATTTGTGTATCGCCATGATTTTGCGGTGAAATTTTATTTTCGTTCGTCATAAAATCAATGAGATTTAAGACGAGGCCGTAAGGTGAAAGTGTTTTTACTGCTTACTGAAACTCCTTTCGCTGATTCACTTTGAGCGAACAGAGGCGAACAGCACTTTTTGTTATAAGAGTTTGCCGCGGATTCTCCATCGAACGCGGAATTATCGTCGGAATTACAATTTTTATCGGATTCACACACACACGCACGCGCGCAGAAGCAAAAATTCACAATATTGCTGCTATGTTTTGAAACTGGCGTGAATAAAAATTCACGGATAATTCCTATTTCGAAGCTCTATAACGTCGGTAGTTCGCATTAATTTGATCTCGCTCGCTCGCTCAATATACCCGTCGACGAAATTGTTATTAGCTGACGATAGCTGGCTCCTGGAAGCGATCTCGCCGAGATCGCGACGCGACCGCCCGGTGCTTATCGTCTCAAATGTGCATGATCCTGCGATATCACTGCGTCGCGACAAACCGAATATTAGCGCGGCGCGGCGATGGTGTATCGTTGCATATCCGGCAGGAGGATCTCTCAGCGCGGATAAATTCAGCCCGACACGGCGGAGGATCTCCCCCTGGCAGGATCGAAGGCAGAGAGAACTTCGTAGGCGTAGACGATCACCGTGATCCACGATTGTGGACCAGGATCATCCTTTACTTCTGATAGGATCGCCCCCCTTTCTCTTATTCGATCTCCCGCTCGCGGCTCCGGGCTATCTACACGTCGTCACTTTGTAGCGCATATTTTTCTCGCGCCTGCACCGTGCAATAAAGTTCCCTTTACGTTTATCGGCTAATAATTCATATCGGGAGAGGTTACTAAATTGTGATATGCGTGCATGCGATACGAGGCGGGAGGAAGAGGAAAAAGTACAAGTCCTCGGAATCGGAAGTTCAGGGAAGGGATTCTCGGGGGGGAGAGGGGGGATGGGTTCAATCATTCTCATATGAAATACAGTTTTCACCGTCGACAAAACTCGATTGTGGATCTCAACACAATAACACTAGTCTACATTTTGCGACTTTTTTTTTTTTTTTTTTTTTTTTCACAAAAAGAGTGACACATGATTTCGATAGGACTTTTCCCGCAGATTACAAGTCTGAAGAATCCAAAATGTTCCATCACGTCAGAGACGTTGAGAAAATGGCGGTTAAAATGTGAAAAAAAAACGCTTTTTTGGCACCTTTTAAACCTCTGTCACAAGGAAACGGGACGTGAGGACAATACTGTACGTGGGCTCAAATTAAAGCTTGAACCTTAAACTTTAAGTATATAACGCTAAATAGCATGTGACAATACTGTGGAATCGTGTGGCACTGGTTTTTCGACTAGGCGCGCGCCAATTTAGACGCCGCGTTTGACAGTGAACCTGATTACAACGGACAGTCTCAAGTAAGCAAACGTAAGATAAAATAGCTTAAAATAAGAAAATTTAAGACAGCTATTGAAGGTTAACATAAATCGTCGGTAATCAGATTGGTAGCTAAACTGTAATCAAGTTAGTGGCTGAACGCTAGCGTTCACTCGGGAGACCCAGAGTTGATTCTTGGCAGACGTTTGCGTATATCTTTTCCTTTCGTGCCTACACCACTTGAAGACACATTCATAGTTTCAAGTACTTATTAATTACTTGCAGCATGTTTATTCATTCGTAGGAGGAAAAGTATTTTTGGGATTTTCAGAATTTGCTTTTGCGAAATTCATTCATTTTAACATTAGGATTGAATAGATCCTCAAAAGAACAGTTTCGTTAATATTTATATATATATATTTTTTTATATATTTCATTAATTTTTTTTATAATTTATAGTAACTTCTTTAAACCATTTTATTTTAAGTTGGTTTCTTTTATATAAGCTTATTTTAGGCTTTACAGGGCAACTAGGTTCACTGTTAAACGTCCAGTCAAGAAACCAGTGCTACACGACTCCACACAGTATTGTCACATGTTATCTAGCGTCATATATTTAAAGTTTAAGGTTCAAGCTTTAATTTGAGCCTACGTACAGTACAGTATTGTATCACGTCCCGTTTCCTTGTCACCTTGAGGTTCAGAAAGTGCCAAGAACGCGTTTTTTTTTTTTTTTTCACATTTTGACCGCCATTTTCTCAAAAATGTGACGTGATGGAACACTTTGGATTTCAGTTTCGTAATCTACGGGAAGAATTCTATCGAAATCATGTGTCACTCCTTTTGAAGTGACAAAATATCAGTGTCGACTAGTGTAATCGTTTAAACATCGCCATAAGTTTCGATCAGAATTCTGTGACCCTCAGCCACCGTTTTCTTCTTTAATTGAAAAACAAACACAAAAGCCACGCGTCGTCGAAAATGCTCTTTAGGAAGCTCTTCATTTTCAAGATGGTATCAACACCGCGTCTAATTGCTGAATAAATGAAACTAAATATCACGGATTAATATTAAAATATTGAGAAACAACAGCTGTAATTGGAGTGTCTTCGACAAAACTGGCCGTTATTAGTGCCGTCTCTTGCAAAAGAAAAAAAAAACTAGATCGCACGCTCCTGATATTTTGCGCTAATTATAGGAATTTTAAATCGATTATTAGAAAATGTGCGACGTCACGTTGTTTGTAAACGCGCTTTATGAAGGACGTTGAAGCGAAAATTTCGCGAGTGGTGTTTCTTCTTTTCTGCCTTTTCTTTCAGGCGATAGCGCGCTTTCTCACAATAAGCATGCAAAGCGGGCGAGACGACAAATAGTAGGCCGATCGGGGCTGATCGACTTCCGGTGACGAGTATAGTCGCCCTCGCGCGTGCTTTATCGAACGATTTCGCAAACAAGTCCGTATTGCGATGTGTAGGTGGACCGCGTTCGCGCGTATCTGCGTTACTTACAGTCTGTAAAGTAAGAGCGTGTACGGGTTAATGTGTAGAAAAATTTAATTTTAATGATTTTAATGATTTTAATGATTTTAATGATTTTCAAGTACATGGATTTATTATACTCCATGAGAAGAAAAACGCTATACGCATTAATAATGAGTCCAGTCACCACCGGCATTGATAATTGCCTGGCATCTGCCGAGGCATACTTTCCACCAAGTTGACTGCGTATTCGTTCGGTAAAGACCTCCAAATGACACGAATTTGTCGTGTCAGCTGCTTCAAAGTGCACACTCTTTTTCCTCGAAGCTTGTGCTTGAGATATGCCCACACATTTTCAATGGGATTCGCATCTGGCGACTGCGATGGCCAATCAAGTGTGACGATGCCGGACTGTTCTTTTCACTCGGTGCAAAGCTTGCTCCGGTGTTTTGGCTCGTTGTCTTCCTGTAAGATCCAGTCCTCGTTTTTTTTTTCTTTTTTTATGAAGCATCGTTCAGCAGTCGGCAACAAACACTTCTCATAAATTTTAAGCATTAAGGTCGGGTTCCGCTTAAACAAATTCACAATTTCTTTTTCCATATTCGACGTCACTTTGCCTATCGAGCCACGTTCTGGCAAGTCATCGACATTTTTTATCCTCTTATGTTGCTGAACCCACTTGGCGACGAACGATTTTGACTTTCCCGTGTATTTAGCAGCCACTGCATATGACATTTTTGGTCCTTTGGGGTGGGAACAAAGGAGCACACAGCCTCGTAGCGCGATGCGTATGTGGCACTCATGGCGGTTAACGTGTTTCTCAGGTTAGAGTTCGACGCCTGAACTGAATCTTTTGTGACCAAGCATTCGCGACTAGGATTTCATCTATCGGCTCACAAAAATACTAGGACGATATTTGAAGCGCCAACTGCCATTTATGCCGTGCACGCTCTTACTTTACAGACTGTATTTACGACGCGAGTGAAATGACACGACGCGGAAACGCGAACGTGGTCGGATGCGCCGGTCGGGTGTACGAGAGCCGGACGAGAGAGAGAAGGATTCCACCGTCAGGATCGACAAATCCTGCCGCCCCGCCGCCGCCCGTCGACGCGGAACAAATGCGTGCGAGTCGTCGAACGAGTACGTCGATCTATTTATATCGATCGCCGTGAACTGCTCCGAGAATAGATCGAATGGAGATCGATGGTCAGGTTTCCGCAGCCGGCCAGGATGTATTCACTCGGAACCGGACACGGAGCGTTTTCGCGAAGAGCGACGCAATCGAGATCGAACGCTGTGCTTTTACATAATACCGCGCGAGAGTACGGAGTCGTCAAATCGCTCGCGGGCGAAATTCGCGAGAAATGAAAATCGATGCTGTTCCGCGATTCGTGTAATTTTTTGCGAAATATTCCTTCCAGCTCGATGCTCGCCAAAATGATCCGGCGCAGGTCAATGGCCGCGCCGCGCTTTTGCGACCGATGCGGTGGTCTTGCCAGAAATTTAGATATTTATTGGACGGGTATTACACTCCCAATATATTTACGCTAACTACCATTCCTAAAATTTCTTTACTTGATTATAGTAAATTAAAGTATGACAATTACAAAGTGACTTTTTTTAAATACTCGCTTCAATTTAATTCTGATTTACTCTATATTAGAATGAAGTTTAGTAAATAAATTTATCAAATTTTAAATTCGAAAGTTTTTATTTTAGAAGAGAATGTTTTAATAAATATTTGTTTAAATTCATATTTCCAGACTGTCGGAAATAAGGAATGACGTACTCAAAATATTTTTCAGTGCAATTCATTACTTTTCAAACATATACCTGAGTAAAAATATTTAAAATGTTATTTCATCTGTCTCACCCCTTTTAGATATATTATTAATAAAATTAAATATATTTTACTATAATTTACATCCTATTATAAATTACATAAATATACAATACATATATATATATATATATATAAATGGGGGCACCTTGATGTAAAAAAGAACTGTATATAATAGATATGGTATTGATAGAAATTAAACAAACTATCGTGAACGAAGCGATAACCACTGCGAACGTGCAAAGAACATCGATACGAGGGAAGCCGTAATGCGCGCCGGTGCAACGATAAACGCGGCATGTGCCGCGAGAAATACGAGAATTATCCGCCGCAAAAATTGCGAGGTTAATAAGAGAAGAGTAACAAAGGCGAGAGAGAGAGGGAGAGAGATTCTTCTTCGTCGACAGAGAGCAGGGGATTGGCGCGCGGCGCGCGGCGATTTTCGGACGGAGAGTCGAACGAGGAGCCGGAGTCAATTACGTGGCCGGAGATCGAGCGATCGCAGGAGTCCCAAGTCCCGAGAGCGAGCGCGAAGTTCTTCCCCCTCGCGGAGCGAGCGAAGCCGGATGTGCGAGGACACGCGAGAGGGCGTTCGTTCGCTCGCCACGGGGACACGCGAACTTCCTTCGAAAATTGCTGGCCGCATTCCAGCCCTCGGCCGTTGTCGTGGATAACCTGGTTGGGCGAATGGTCGAGGTGTTGTCGCTTATTTCGCGAAATTGCTGGCGTTCCTGGCGGGCAAACTCTCTTCCGAGGATACGCAACGCAACACGGCAACGCTCCTCCTCGCATCGGAGCGCCGACCGCGCCAGCGGCAGGCTCGTCCTCATCCTTTAAGCATTTTTGCCGCTCATTCAATTTAGCGACCGGAGTATTTACCCTTGCCGCTGAAAACGCCCATAGCGACTCGCTCAGAGGCGGCAAAAAAGCAGCCCGAGCTTATTAAACGTTCATTATACATTTCTCGCGCGCGCGCACGCACGCGTTCCGCGTGACAACAACAATCTTGCTCGCGAGATCGCGAGGTAAAGTGAAAAGTCTCGTTTTAATTAGTAGTGCATGGCGCATACTTTCTCTGTCAATGCTATTTCTCTCCTCTCCCCCCTCCCCCTCCCCCCATTACTCGATGCTGTTTCGTAATTCCCGCGCCGAAACCAAATTGTTTCCAGAGAGTTAAGCGGGACGACCTCGCGTGTGCACAACGGAGTTGATTAATCCGTCCTTGAAATATGGCACCGCCACTCTACGACACACACGAGGAAATCATTTCCGCGAGATCCCCGAGCGCGGAAAATTGGCCCGATTTCCCCAAGTCTATGCAGATTCAAGTTGAAAATTGAAGTGATGTTTCAGATACGCGATCACGAGCCCAGATTGTCCCCCCCCCTCCCTCAAGATTTCGTCTGGTCTCCAATTTAGAATTTTCTTTTCTTCCTCCTTGCTTTTCATTCTACACCGAAGAGGAAAAATTGTATTGAAACTAAACAAATATTTGTTCGAATACGACTGTGAATACATTTACTTAAATTAAGCAATTATTTTCTAAGATTCCAGAAAAAAGTTTACATTCAGAGAACTTCTGTATTTCATTTTAGAAATCAGTCGCTTAATTTGAATAAATGTATTCACAGTCGTATTCGGACAAATATTTATTTAATTTTAATACAATTTTTTCTCAGTGTATCGAATACAATAGTTGGTGTACAAATGGGGGGGGGGGCTCCATGTTTGAAAGCTCAAAAATGTATCTGACTGAAAATTAACGCGAATTCTCTCGTGGCATTTGTGTTTCGATTTTAGACAGAAAATTTGAGGTTAGAATGGGCTTCCCGATTGTGTGTCGTAGAGCGACATTCGTAGTCGGCTGACTCCTGTTAGTTTTCAGCGGCACTTTGGGTCAAATACACTAAAGTGTATTGAAATTAGGAAGATAAATAACGAGTAATGATCAGTAAATGAATAAATAATTAACGAGCTAGTTTTAATATTTGACGAAACCCGTCCAGGGACGCTGGCTACTGGTCGTTTCACGCCAATCGGACAATCATTCTTGGGGTAAATTCGACAATTCTAGTCGCAGTCAATCCTGCAGCGTTGGGAAGATCCTGAGAAAGTTCTACGGAGAGCGCGCTATCAATCGGCCATATTAGCGAAATGAAGAGAATAATGGAGCAGCGCCGGAAGCCTCACGTTTGGCAGATCGCCCGTTCCCGTGTTCGTTCGAGGACTTCTCTAAATCTAATCTCACGTGTCTCGCGCACGACGGGGAGATTTCCTCTACGGGACGAGAGCAATCAGCGGGATCAGCGTTAAAGGAACGCGCGCCTCCTCCGTGACGACGTTTTTCGCTCGCGCTCGTAGCAGCGCGCGTCCAAAGTCTCGTTCTTTGAAAAGAGAAAAGGGGGAAAAAAGGAGCGGGAGCGAGAGAGAAAAGGAGAAAAAGGAGGCGAGGGGAGGAGAGAAAAAGGTTCTCTCGTTCGTCGGTTCGTTCTGTATGTAACGTCGCTTCTTTCAGTCTCGACGGGATCTAACCGTGCGCGGCAGTAGCCGGTAACTGCAGCAGCCTTTTACCCGGGGCTCCTCGAGTGCAATCTCGTATTCATGAATTCCTTGTACGTAGCCTCCCTTACGTTCCTTCGTCTACGTCTCCACCTCCGCCCACGTCTCTCCGCCCCACCGCACCTCCGGTTCCTCCCGTGCCGCCGCCGCCGCCGCCGCCGCCGTCGTCGTCGCCGTCGCCGTCGTCGTCGTCGTCGTCGTCGTCGTCGTCGTCGTCGTCGTCGTCGTCGTCGTGCGCACGCACACGTTCAGCGTATCCCACACGTGCGAAATCGGCAACCGGGCGAGAAACCGCGTCGGCGAAGAAATCGCGCGACGTCAATAATCGGCGCGCGCGGTCGTCGAAAATGCAAAGTGCAGCGCCGCAGCCTCGCTCCGTTCTCGGGAATCGTTAGCCGTTCAATCGCTCGCTCGTGCTGAGAATCGTCCTGCGTCCTGCATCCTGCGTGTATCGACCTACCTCTAAATCGTATCCCCCGCCATTTCTGCCGCGCGTGGCTGTTTTCGCCGCATACTGATCGTCCCTGAGGTCTCGCGACCTTCGCTCGGGATCGACTTCAATGTGCCGCATTGTTTTTCAGGACGACATCCGTGGAAATTTGGCTGGCCGAGCTAGAATGAGATCTGTGTGCCGCTTATCCGAGGATCGAGGCGAAATGGTTTAACGGAAAGTTTGCTTTTCCGCTCACTCGCGATGACACTTTGGCGCCTCGATGCGCTGAGGAATTTTCCTACACCGTCAAGCTCGACGGTGTGATATCATCCGCGTTTTGTGATAACCTCCGCTTTCTACATGCGCCTGTCGGTGGCTACGTGACGCAATTAGTAGACATTGATCAATGATTGTAGATGATAGACGCAATTAACGAACGACGGATTGTTTTTCCTTTTTTTTTTTTTTAACTTTTAACGTTGGTCTCTTCGCTAGATACAAATAGTGTCTTATAATTTCGCGCCGCCTTGTAAATTATTGAATTATTCATCAGAATAATTACATAATATATCGGCCAATTTGTTATTATTCACATAATCTCTCTCTCTCTCTCTCTCTCTCTCTCTCTCTCTCTCTCTCTCTCTCTCTCTCTTTCTCTTCTCTTCTTTTTCTTCCTATTATTTCATAATTTCCTCGCTTTTTATAATACCCTTCGCGTCACGTCGATGCAATGTGTGTTCCGATATTCCTGCGGGGCGAGATATCGATTTTCGTCTATTTTTGTATTGTGCGAGGTTAAATTGATTACAACCGCGTGCAGCCGCAGGCGCATCAATAATTATCGCGGTGCTAGCAGAAATTCTTCGGTCCGTCAAACAAGATACATCGACGTTATTCTTCAGTCGCGCAATGTACATTTACTTCCGTGTATGAGCGTTGGTAAATTAAGTCAATTGCATTAATGAAAATATATCGCGCACCTCTCCGTGCGTCGGAGGTGTGAAATTTGAAAAAGCCTATGAGATTCCGACGGAAACGCCTCGTTTCTCAATCGTTCTCGTCGCTTCTTCAGATCGTCTTCTTTTCTCCTGCAAAGATGCGTTCGACTACAACGGAGAGAAAAAGTATCAGATGAGTTATCTGTTACATACACGTGTAAAGATTATATTATCGATTGCAACATTTCGAGTTATCGACTGTCGCACATCTCTCTTATTCGGCGCTATCGCCGAAACGGTGTCGCGTCACACTGTGTGTGTGTGTGTGTGTGTGTGTGTGTGTGTGTGTGTGTGTGTGTGTGTGTGTGTGTGTGTGTGTGTGATGACATTTCTCTCCGGAACTCAATTACTTCGAAACGCCGATCCGCTCGCGCACAAATGTCGAGCGTGCGCCTTGAGGCGTCCGCTGCAAGATTGATCCATTGCTCGTCGCGAGGCTTATCGAGACAAATACTCCGCCGCTATAAATAGGTCCGTACAAACGCGATTCTCGGGATGCCGCGGTGACATCGAGTCGTACACTACAGAAATAAATCTCGCGGGACCGGGACCTCGGTCCGCACCCTCCTCGCCGCTCCAAGTCGCGCGGGGAGTCGCCATCCGTCATAGCGCTGCCACAATTAATTATTCCAAATGGCGGTCGTTACGTTACACGCGTTCTTTTCCGTGCGTTATCGCGCATCACTCTTGCAGGAAAGGAAAAGAAAATGGTCCGCGTGTAGTGTGTGGGGCGTTCAAGGCGGACATGGGGCTGCGCATCAACAAATTGCTCTTCTGATAAGATGTATGGAGCCGTTGCGCTTTCCTTTGCATCTTCATCGTCGAATGTGCTAGGCAGTGCGCGCGCGCGTGAGAAATGTTAAATTTTTTAAGCCGGTGAGATTGCCAAAGAAACTCTCTCTCTCTCTCTCTCTCTCTCTCTCTCTCTCTCTCTCTCTCTCTCTCTGATATGCGACATAAAAAATTAACGAATCAATCGATGCAAGATTTTAATTTTATTCTTCACTTCGCTCATTTATTCAGGAGGAATTAATTATTCCTTTAGTACACGATATGCTAAATATAATTGAAATAATAAAAAAAAAGAAACCGAAAGACATAAATGCGAAAAGAAGGAGAGGAAGCGCGAGAGAGAGAGAGAGAGAGAGAGAGAGAGAGAGAGAAGGCCAAGAGGGAGGAAAGAAAAGAAATTAGATATACGAGTTTCCTCTCTCAAAAAGTGCACTTTCGATAATCTCTCGTGCGTTTCTCCCGCACGTTCTCCCCCCCCCCCCGCTGCCCTGACACGAAGGCGACCGTTCAGCGAATTCTATCCCGCCGATAAAAGGCTCATCATCGTCGTGCTCGCGCGCGGTATTCCACGAGTATCAAAGCGCCGGGGGATCCTCCGTCTCTGCGCTACTTTACGCGCCGCTCGTTATTCCATTTGCGATTTCGCTTTCGACCGGCTGGAAAAATGATTGCGCGTTCGCGCAACAAGATTCTCGTCGTCGTCGTCGTCGTCGTCGTCGTCGTCGGACACAACGCAACGCTTGTGGGAGAGCGCACGTTCGACCGCGCCGCCGACATTCCACGCCGGCTAACGAACTTTCCCCGCTGTTAATTGGCAAAAATTCAAACTGCCAAATGTTTCGCGTCGACTGCCAATATCCGCCAATTTGCGAGTCACGTTGGCTGACTCTCCGCGCCGCGCGAGCCCTGAAGAAGAGAGAGAGAGAGAGAGAGAGAGAGGGAGGGAGGGAGAGAGAGGGAGAGAGGGAGAGAGAGAGTGAGAGGAGGAGGGAGAGAGGGTCGCGCAGTTTGCCGGTGTAATTTCCAGTTCGATTAGCCGCGTCACCTCCGCAAACGTGCGGTACCGCGCGGGGCAGCGCATTTCCAAGTTGTTCGAATTGCCGCTAACGACGTAGTTAACGGTTGATTAAAATCGAGATCCATCCATTTCCGCGCAGGCGAATTTCAATCCCTTTACCCAGGACCTTTACGTCCTTTACCGTGTGGCGCACGGAAACGCATCCGCGGCACGAAACGAGTCTGATAATCGCTCTATAATTCAAGCGGAATCGCGTCGGACAACGTTGGTGGCGCAAAAAAGGGTTATCGCGCGTGGCAATTTGTTGGCCAGTGAGTAATCTTTACTCCGTGCTTACGTGTTGCGTCCTTGAAGCCTTGAAATCCGCCAGTGCGCTACGCGAAGCTCCATTCTAATTACGAGGTATATACGAAGTGAATGTCCAGTAGCTCTCGAGTATCACACAGAGTGCATACGGAGTGTAGAAAAAGTACCGGGACTGCGAAATATCTGGAGAAGTAAACATTTTAGAAAAAAATGTTTGAGACAAAAAGTTGTGTGGCTTCAAGGGGGACGTGCAACGAAACTGTATCATTTTGTTTATAGGTGGCGTCACTTTCGAGATATTCACCGACCATTACTTATTTTAAGTGGAGATCCCAACTCTTTGTTACATCATCTTTTTCTACCGATCAATTTGACCAACTTTTGCTTGGAACATTTTTTTTTTATTTGTGTATACTATTTTTTTAAGGAATATTTTTGAAGAGATATTTAAGGGAAACTTGGTAACTTTTAATATATATAATTATTATATAATTAACTTACGGTATCTCCCTAACTATTTGTCGGAAGAAAAGTGGTATTAGACCTTTTTTATTCTATTTGGCCTCAAGAATATATTGTTAGTATAGCGCTCTGACTTTTATTAATTCGACGATTTTGAAATTTTTCCAAAGGTCGATAAGTAAAATAGAAAATCGATAAGTAAGATAAAAAATGTTTCAGACAAAAGTTGTTCAAATTAATTGGTAAGAAAAGATGATATAATAAAAGATTGGGGTTTCCATTTAAGAAAAATAATGATCAGTGAATAACTCGAAAGTGCCGCCATTTGTAAACAAAATGATATAGTTGTTTTATGTCTCCATTGAAACATATTGTCCCCACATAATTTTGGTCTGAAACGTTTTTTCTAAGTTGCTTAGCTTCGCCGTTCCGGTACTTTTTATACACCCTGTGTGTGTGTGTGTGTGTATATATATATATATATTGACAAGAGATTAAAAGAGTTAAATAATAATTAATAAATTATTCACAAATAATTTGTGAAACTCCATATCTTTTCATACACTTTAATATGTGATAAAGTCCACGCTCGAGTTCCGAAATATGACAATGTGCCAGCTAGACATTTCACGCTATCTTTTGTTTCCGTCTCCGCGGCAGAAAGAATGAATGCAGGGAGGGAGGATTTAACCAAGATGATGTACTCCCAGTTGTCGAACGATCGCGCTCTCCTTCGTTACCTCAAATTGTCACAAAAAAGAAGAAGAAGAAGAAGAAGAAGAAGAAGAAAAGATGACGGTTATCCATTTGAAGGAAAGAGAAATATGAGGGGGAGGGCGAGTCCGCGTTCTAAATATTCTGTTTATGAATCGTCTGAAAAATCACGACAATTTAGCGCTGTTGCCCACACACGGTGAGGTTGCGATTCACGTAGAAAGTATAATTTGCTTAATCAAATACGTTTGACGTAGCTGGTGCGATCGAAATATCGCCGCCACGTGTGGAGCTCGTCGGCCTCCGGAATTGATTGCCAATTACCGGTGGGTACGACGCTGACTCGATTCTGCGATCTAGAAAATTGAGTTACTTGACGAAACTCGATTCGACGGCGAATATGGCGGCGGCGCGGCGGTCTCCAGACGAAAATGCGATGTCACGTTAATCAAGCCTGCAAATTTATTTCCCCGACTTTTGCTACTTTTTACGCACCGGCGCGGGCGTGTTTTCCAGCAGATGGAGGAGTCATTTTTGCAACGCCCTCGAGATTGCTGTCGTAACTCGCGAATAATGAATGCTAATCATCGAGCGTGATGAATTAATGAACACGATATCCATAAGGTATCGTCGACGCATGCAAAAGGATCCCCTAGAAATCTTATCCGGGACAGTGAAAGCGTGCGGCGCACTCTGATTCTATTCTCAAACCCGCCAATTTACCCGGCTTCAATGACGCGTACTTTATTACGTTAGCGATATTTATATCGATTACTTATTATCGGTGTTATTGCCGACGCCGATATCGTTATTAGTAATGGCGTAGTTGATCATTACGTAATCAATCTCATCTTTATACAATTTATTCGAGATTTATTGCTAATTTCTAATATCATCGGACGATGCAGATTTTATTTGCAGAAATTTGCAGGATTCAAGCGTAAGTTGACAGTTTGGAAAAACTACGAGAAGATCTTGACATCTTTTTGGGAAACTCGTAATTAGGCGTAATTGGCGTTATGCTTTACAGCATTATTATTTAATGATGATCGAGAGAGTAGAAAGTGAACTTTGACGAAGTGAAAAACTTGAAACTTACTCCCCACTCTCTCGATCATTATTAAATAATAATGCTGTAACGGCGAATGCTAATGCCGAATGATTAGGAGTTTCCCAAAATGATTTCAATCTTTTCGTTCAATTTTTTAAATTTTCAATAAAATCTGATAAAATTGCATCGTCGAATTAGGCTAGTTTAGTTTTACAAGAGTATATATTAATGGGATATATTTCAAAGACTGGAATTGAGAGAGAGTGAGAGAGAGCAAATTAAAATTCAATCAATATCTTTGGACAAATATCTGCGTGAAAATTCGTAATCGGAATGATCGCTTTGGTGGAATAAATTACGAAATAATTATGAATCGTACTACTCGTAGAAAATTATTACTTCGACGCTAAAAGCTTAAAGTTTACCTTCGACCTCTCTAGTCGGAGTAACGAAGAGAGACAGTTTTTGCGCGCTTAAGAAAGCAAAATGTCCTTTCTGCGATTCTGGGATTCAGACAAAGGACACGATAGTCGCCGTTAAATGAATAATAGCGATCGACGGTGAAACCGGAATCATTTCTAATAACCAGTCTGAGCAGTGGGGCAAAAAACGACGACGAACTTAAGCATCAATAAAGGTACTAAAGGACCTTCGTCGGTCTTGCGATCTTCCCGGAAGAATAGATCTTCCCTTTCCGCCTCTTTTTCTGCTCGCTCTTCCGTTCGAACGGGTTCGCTCGTCTCTTCGTCTTGTCGCTTTTCGCTAATAAATGTCTCGGAAGAATCTTTCGTAAGATATATTTTAGGGTTCCTCATACGAAATTCGCGCGCATTTTTATAAACTTTTTAAATATAATATTATTTTATATTTTTTTTTTAAGCTAAAGCTTTTTCTCAATTAATATGATTATAAGCACGTACATAGAAAGAAGAAACAAAAAATTGAACTCTGACAGAAATAAGGGACACGATTAACACCAAGGACAATACAAAATCCTTGATCAAACATTACGAGTATTGTTAATGACTACGTCTCTGGAAGATATGGAAAGTCCTTGCGAATCTGTTAACATTGAAAAAATTGCAACAGACGAGAAATCAGTCCAATTTGACAACCCGTCCAATTTTCTGAAAATTTGATAAAATTACATTGCCAGATGTGTAATTAATTGGCTTGGATCGGTTTTTATTCGAGAACATATATTAATTCAAAAGTATGTGTCTCTCGCAGACTGAAATTGAGCGAATTGAAATTCAATTATCAATATTTTTCGACCGAATCTGCGCAAAAATTTGTAATCGAGACTGTTCCGCTGGAAAATTGCGAGGTTAAATCACGACATAATTATGTTGGTTTATGAATCTCGTGCCCACAGCAAAATTATTATTACACCCGATTCATAATTCCCAAACAGGGGAAAGGAAGCAAAAGGCTATCCGTGAAGCTTTCTGATCGTGGAAGCGTGTGTACGTTAATGTGCTTCCGAGGTATACATTTATACCGCAAGTGATCGGTCCGTTTTCAGGATATTCAATTAAGAGCTAGTTAATGCCGCGTCGGTAGTCGTTAAGAAATCGCCCGTCATATTTTCCAGGGGGTAAATCGTTTATCTCGTCGATATCGATCATTAGCCTTTGTTCAAAGGCTCGGTCACGTGCCCCGTGTGTTCAATATCGCGAGATCTCGATGTGGCCGGCCGATAGTCGTGAGTCAGCTTGACGGACGCGAGAGAAGGTGCTTGAATCAACTTCCAGATAAATATTTGCGCTTCGCAGAATGCCTTCGCATTGTCGTGCCGTAACGTCGTTTTCAGTTAAACAGCGGCGCGCTTTATCGTCCGTTCTCGATCGACGCGTCCGATCTCGCACAATTGTTGCGACACACAATCATGCGAAATCCCCCCTCCCGCCCGCCCGCCCGCCCTCCCATCCGCCTCCGCGATCCATGATGAATCTATAAATGAGATTACAATCATCGCATTGTTAATTATGCATCACGTTAATTATCATCATATAATATATACGCCGAACGCGCATATCAAAAGTCGCGCCGCCATTGGCCCGCGATGTGCGCGCAAGCGGCGTAATAATATTATATAATATAATTTTCTGACGTTTCTGGCGTGCGACACGTCGATTAATTTCGTCGTCGTTTGACGAGATTAACGACAATTACCGGCCAATTTGCGGATATCCGAGGCGCGATCCCTCCTCATTCACGGTCCTTCGGCCATGCGTGATCGCGCAGGCTCGCCGTTGGTTTACTCGAAACCCTTTCGCGGTAACCGCAGACGCCAGCCAACCGGGTGTCGAAAGAGCCGCTGTTAAACTCTCTCTCTCTCTCTCTCTCTCTCTCTCTCTCTCTCTCTCTCTCTCTCTCTCTCTCGATGACTGCCTTCGACTGCTTTCGACTTTTACACCGGCAATTTGATTTCGTATTCCGCTACGGCCATTCCCCGTCTCCCTCTTTCCCTCCATCTCTCTTTCCTGCCCACTCCTCGCGATGTCCGATGCGTAGATCGAAATTTTATGGGTCATATTTCCTCTTTAACACCGATGCCTGCGCCCGGTACGTACTCGCCTTTGTGCTCCTCCACCCTCTGTCCTCTGCTTTTCGCCTCCCCTACCTCGCCGACCTAGCGTCTTCCCGCGCAGTCCGATCGCGAAGTTCGCATCGCGTGCGGACCTGAAAAAACCAACTTGCGTACGTGTACCCTCCCGATCGCCTTCCGCGAGAAGTGGGCTAAAATCCGACAGATGGAACGGCAAAATCGACCTCAGTCACTCAGCCTGTCACAGCGGATAAAAGTCGTCTCATGGCAAAGCGGGACGCAAACTTGCGGAGAAACTCGGCGGATGGCTGACCCTTCTCTTGATTGAAAACGTGCTACGCGCTTCCTTGATAATACGTTGAGCAAAGCTCACCACGTCGGAGACAAATGGCGGACACTCCGGCCGATTCACACGCCGCCTCTTTCCGCGATCTTTCCCGTGTCTCCCGTTCAATCGGAATCTTCGTCGCGATTGTGGAAGTCTGCTCTCACGTCGGACGCGCGAAAGATAGAGACGCCAACTTCTCTCTCTCTCTCTCTCTCTCTCTCTCGCTCTCTCTCTCTCTCTCTCTCTCTCTCTCTCTCTCTCTCTCTCTCTCTCTCTCTCTCTCGTGTCGTCCGTTGTGTTTATCGCGACGGGCGGGGGGGGGGAGGGGAGGGACGCGAGTGGACAATATAACGTGGCGATCGTCGGCGGTGACAGACGTCGTCGGCGCGAGTACGTGGAGTGCGATGCCGCCGCGACGGTGAGAGAGAAGGTGCGCGCGTTAAGAGGACGAAAACTCGTTTCGTGCTTCGTTGCGAAGGTTAAAACCGTAACGCTCGGCTCCGCTATCCGCTTTGCGTCGCCGCTCGTGTGCGAGCGAGCGAGCGCTGCCTGGCCGAGCTTAACATCGGCGAGGGCCCCCCTTGCCAGACCGCAATTACATCCCATAAAGCACGATTGAGACACGGTTCGGCCATTATTCTCCCATACAGGGCCGTACAAAAGGGTCCCGCCGTTTAACGCGCCCTCTCCTCTCGCACGCATCCCGCGCGTAGGTCGCGGCACGCGCGTACGTGCGTGCGTGCGTGCGTGCGTGCGTGCGTTCGCGCACTCCGTGGAAAAGCGCGAGGAACTCGAGAGCCAAGTTCGGCCGGCCGTAGGTTCTCGAGGGAGTCGAGCGAGTCGCTCGGTGGAGACCATCGCCGCAGCAGCCTCGAAAGTCGGCCATAATGCTCCGTGGCGGTTATTCTTTTCCGATATGATGAGATCCGAGCGAGCTTGGCTTCTCTCTCATCGGCGAACTGAAGAGCGATCACAACTGCATTTGCAGTAGACCGGGGGAGAGTGACTTTGCTCAAGGGGGCATAACTGGGCGGAGGGATGAGGGGGGAAGGTAAGTTTGCTCAAACGCGTGAGAATGTGATCGTGACTCGTGGCGGCGAGAGCGAATTTCGCTCTTGAAAGCGACGGAGCGAAGGGCGAAGGGACGCGGGCAGAGAGACACGGAGCACGCTCCTTCGTTGTTTAAGGACGTTGTTTTCGATCTTTCCTTATCTCTCGCGAGTACTGTCGAGAGAGGATACGAGAGAGAGCACGAGTCTGGATAAAATGATAATCAATTCCCACTCGATTCTACTTTCGTCGTCGATCATTGATTTTTCTCACGACTCCTCGTGACCTTGCCTCTTGCTTGCTTGCTTCTCTCCTGCTAATCGAAGAAACTCCAGACACGTTTCGCTATGGTGCGATTATGCCGCCTCTTGGGAGTTTATGAAGCAATTACCGCGGCACTAATTAGAGTAGGAGCGCCGCCGGTTTGGCAGGACTACTTCATTTTTGTCCAGGATACCGTGAGTGACGGAGGCGCGGTGTTGCGCGCAGATGATCTTAAGATCTTAGCCGGGTAAAAAGATGAGATGAAAATACGTAATTTCGTTTCTCAGATAAGATGATTTGATTTTCGATTTATCTGGATGAAAGATGAAATCATATCGTGAATCATCTAGATAATTTCCAGATAATATCATTAATTTTTAAAACTAATTTTATCTATCTATTTAAAAATAACCGTGACAATATTACAAATGATATAAAAAGGATATAAATATATATTTGCTTTTACTTGTAAATTTTTATTTGCGCGAAAACAATAGTTTGTGAAACATATTGTCGGGCAAACTGCGAATTTCTGCGAGACACATAAATTTGTCGTCCAAAACTAAAGAAACGCTCCATTAATGCCTAAAACGGTAATGTTGTTATACTTGAGAAACATCTTTTTCACAGTTGGATACGTATTGAGACAATTCACATCGTTTGATTTTGATCCCAAATAGAGTCCGAGCTTTGATATTGCTGGACACATCTGGCTGTATTAATAACTCCTCTTTTTTATCCATTTCATGAAAAAAACATCTACGTCTCCGCTCATACCAGAAGACGATTTATTCTCAGAAGCAGCTATATGTTGCGAAATGCAAGTTATCAATTTTTTTTCTTTTCTTTTTTAAAAGTTCTCTTTACATGTCTCTGCATACTGTTCTGTCACCTGATTTAATTTAAATCGTTTCCCTAAAGCAAGTGCCATTCCAGCTACCGGTTTTTTTTGCAATATGATAAATGTGTGAATTTCAGAAGCTTTTCTTTTCATAAATTAATCGTGGGCGCTACCGAACCTAAAACAGCCATTTTTCCCCTTTGTAATAATTACAAGGTTTGCTGCTAGGCGAGGCATAATTGTAACAAATTCCTCCAAGAATCCAATTTCAGTTGGTCTCGATTTTTGTATCTTTAGCTTTTTAAAAAGGATATTAAGTTCCACTTTGCAAGAATTTTTTAACAGCTCTGTACTGAGAATTCCATCGCGTGGATGGATAGGAAATTTGCAGTTGCGTTCATTAAAACAAATATCAAATGCTATTATATTGGACGGAATGGAGGCTCTAGTCTGCCGGAGCCTTTACGGCTACGGTTACGGCAATTTGTGTGCGAAGGCCCTTAACGTTAGTTCTACCTTCTTCTAGAGTACGCCTTATTTCAGGTATCTTACACATTTGCAGGAATGCGGGCCAGTTTATTATCTGACCGTTTATCTAGATAATTTGGTAAAGATAACGCTTTTCTCATCCAACATGTAGATGAAGGTGATTGATATTTGCATTATCTAAATAGAGATAAGACGACGCAAAAATTTCATCTAGATGATCACCCACATAATTTTATTTAAATAACAACAGACACTGCGGAGGCGAGCCGCGCGCACGCGCGCGTGCGAGCGAACAATGCTCGCGCGCGTCCTAGTTGAAAACGCGTCTTTCCATATCGCCTCGTGAGATTACCGGGTGTCATCTTGCTTGATTTACGTCGATTAGAGAAGGCGGATTTTACTTGCGATCAGTAAATCAACGGTCGAGAGACCAAACCGCTCTCTAATTTAATTTAATTTCTTTTCTTTTACTCGCACGCCTGTTGACGATTATTTTCTTCAACATTCTCCTCGAGCAAGTCGTGTATTGTGATATATCACTTTTGACAGAAAGCTCCCGCCCCAATTTGCTCCAACCTTGCATGGAAAAGTGGCAGAAACTAATTTATTGGGAGAAAAAACAAAGTAGACAATTAGAAGCTCGTCAACGTAAACGCAAGGTCGCCTCTCTTCAGCTGTCCGTTCTTGTTCGCACGCCTCTGCGGATCTCAATTCTGATGACGTTTCAACCTCGGAGCTTCGCACGGCGCAGGAAACCACCGACGAGCGTGTGTCACGGACGTATCACTGAGCCGGCTTAGCGAACGAAGAGCGAAACGAGGACGTTATATCACCCTTAAATACGAGCCTTGAGCAAAGCATACTGAATGCAGGCGGACGAAACCCTTAAAAATGTCGGAATATACAACGCGTCTCCATAATCTATCCCGGAATGCGCTGCATTTCGCCTTCGTTGTTTCGGTCGAGTGCCAGTCGCTTGTGATTTCCCCGATACGTGTAGTATCCTCGATAAGTAAAATCGTAAATAAACTGTGGGTAAAAATTCTCGTAATACATCTCTGCTCCCTCAGGAGTAATCGACTGGCGATGTTGAAGCGAGAAGATACATGTCAAAAATTTTTGCAAGATACGTTGAAACAGTGAGATATAACAGATGTTATTTGTACGTAAAGTAACGTTTGCAATCGATCAATCAATAGATCTGTGAAGCAGCCCGAAAGTACTCTTCCTTCGTCCTAACAAGCAATAAGTAATCGTAAATTTAACGTGTCGTATCGTCAATCGACCTCTTTAATTCTGTCACGTTAATTTCACGGTTTTGTTGGACAGATCTGCTCGATCGATTGCAGGCGTTATTTAAGCGAAGATATCGTTTCTTCGCTTCAATGTGTTTCGCGAAAACTTGTGCTTTCGTACTTTTCTTCGGTTCATAAATCAGGCCGCGGCTTCGGCGAAGAAACAGGAGCTTTTAAACGTCTAACACTTTGTTGCGCGCGCGCGCGGTATTTCTTCTCCTCTTTTCTTTTTCACTTACGTATTGGATTGCGAGAGTATACACTTTCTCGAGCTGACATTCTTCGTGATGCGAGAAAAACGTTGGAGCATCTGCCGCTAAACGACTACATCCGTCTTCTCGCTGTCAGCTGCCTCTTTTTTTCGCGTTTCGTGGTTTTCCCGCGGTCGACCACACCTCCACCCCCTTCGTCGGGGGACTCCCGCTTCTTTCGTTCGAAGCCTTTAATTTGGCACGTGTTGCACTCTTGGCTATTGTTGGCATGATTGTCGGGTTGGCCGGTCGGTCGGCCGGCCGGTGCGCCCGTCTTCCTCCGCATCGTCGCCGATCTTTCGCATGGCGTGAGCGAAGTGTATGTATGGTGATAATGCGCGGTTCTCAGCTGTGCGTGGCACGCGTGTTGTTGCTGCTCCGTCGTCGCTTTTCGCCTATCTCAAGTCGTTACTCACTAAATATTATAATATACCGCAAGCGTGCGCTCCGCGCGGGCCGTTGTGAATATTGTTAATGCAATCGAGAATTGATTTTCCTCGGTCCTCGCTTGGTATTCATAGGCGAGGAGTAGCACGTCGTATTATATTCGCGCTGCCTATGAATACCAAAGACCGTCGGTCCAGGTGAATTTTCTTTTTTACGGTGAAGCTTTCAAACGATCGGCAATTGTCACTTACAGGAATCCCCGGATCTCACGCATATTCTTTTACACGGTCGTGAACGGTAAGAGCTTTCTCGTTCCCTTTCTCGCCTCATTCGATTTCCTCTTATATTTATATATTATATCAATATTATATATTATATTGTACCGGGTGTTTCAGACCACCCGGGTCACCCGGATTTTTTCGTTAACGCGACATTTTGGAGAAAAATATTTCGGACAAAAGTTGTAGGGCTTCTATAGGATCTATTTACTGATCTACTATGAATTTGACCTTGGGATAACCTTGAAAAGTTCCCGGTCAAGATCAACATAAAAATCTTAAATGGAAACCGCGATTTTTTATTACACCGTCTTTTTCCATCAATTAATTTGAACAACTTTTGTCTAAAATATTTCTTTCATTTGCCTAATATTTTTCCAGATATTGAAGGAAAACTTGATAACCTTTTCAATATTTAACTTACGATATCTCGCTAACTAGTTATCGGAAGAAAAAGTGGTACTAGACTTTTTTGCTCTATTTAGTCTCAAAAATATATTTTTACAGTAGCGTCCTGACTTTTGTTAACTTGCTGATTTTTGGAAATTTCAAAATCATCAAATTGATCAAATTCAGGGCGCTGTTAGAACAATATATTCTTGAGACTAAATAGAGCAAAAAAGTCTGGTACCACTTTTTTTCTTTTGACAAATAGTTGGCGAGATATCGTGAGTTAAGTATTGAAAAAGTTATCAAGCTTTCCTTAAATATCTCAAAAGATATTAGGTAAATAAAAAAATGTTTCAGACAAAAGTTGTTCAAATTAATTGGTGGAAAAAGATGGTGTAATAAAAAATCGCGGTTTCCATTTAAGATTTTTATGTTGATCTTGACTGGGAACTTTCCAAGGTTATCCCAAGGTCAAATTCACAGCGTCAGTAAATAGATCCTTTGAAGCCCTACAACTTTTGTCTGAAATATTTTTCTCTAAAATGTCGCGTTAACGAAAAAATCGGGTGACCCGGGTGGTCCGAAAACACCCGGTATATACAAGTACATGTAAAAATTATCGCCGGAACGGCGAAATATCTCGAAGACTGAGCATTTTAGAAAAAAATGATTCAGATAAAAGTTGAATGGTTTCAAGGGGAACGTAAAACAACTGTAACATTTTGTTTACAGATGGCGCCACTTTCGAGATATTTATTGATCATCGCTTTTCTTAAGTCCCAATCCCAATTTTTTATCATATCATCTTTTTCTACCAATCAATTTTAACAACTTTTGTCTGAGATATATCTTTTTATTTGCCTAATATTTTTCGAGATACTTAAGGAAAACTTGATGACCTTTTCAATATTGAACTTACGATATCTCGCTAATTATTTATCGGAAGAGAAAATAGTACTAGACTCTTTTACTCTCAAGTCTCAAGAATATATTGTTACAATAGCGCACTGACTTTTGTTAATTTGATGATTTTGAAATTTCCAAACCTCCTCGATAACGAAGAGTTATCAATTATTTATTTATTTATTTATTTATTTATTTATCAGTTACAATATTTCAATTATATATTTTTCGGTTAATATATATCAATTATATATTTTTCTCTGAAAATTTCTGCTCCTGTTTAATTTTTAATACACAACAACACGAACTTTTCTCATTTACCTAACAGTTTCATTTAAAATGCAACCGTAATCACACAAAATAGATCGTCCCGCAATAATCCGATTAATTAATCGCCCATATTTTTTTGGTATCTACGGCGGTCTATATTGATGGGAATGCGGATTGACAGAGCTGACGGGCGAAATAGTAGAATATCGAGGCGAGCAGCAGTTAATTACGTTAATTAATCGAGGTTTCGCTGTGTGTCCATATCTCGAGTGCGCCACATGTAATATAAATAAATATCGTACGACTCGTGTATGGTCCTCAGTGTCCGTCGAATCGCACGCATGACGATGATCAGAGAGAGAATGATTTTCCTCTGCGAGCCAATCGAGTTTCCCCGTTTGTTTGATCTGGCCCCGGTACGTCTTTCCAATAGAGTGTTCGTTATTGCCATTTGCATGCATCGATCGGAAAAGTGGGGGTGGCGGGTCGCTTTGATCCTCTCGCACGATTCCGCCCGTACCCTAATATTAAAACCTCGTGTCTTGTGCAGGAGCTGAAAGAGAGCTTCAATTACGGCCTCTTCTGCCCGCCGGTGAATGGAAAAGCCGGGAAATTCCTGGACGAGGAGCGCCGCCTCGGCGATTACCCCTTCAATGGACCTGTCGGCTACCTGGAGGTAAGTTCGCGCGCTTTCTTTTTCATGTCTTTTTCATTTTCTACGAGTTCTTCCGGCTGATCGCTCGATCGTCCGCAGTCTCGGAGGGCCGATAATACCC